>NC_057419.1:25060640-25360640 GCF_019320065.1 Cervus canadensis
GTTGTTTCAGTTGTCATGTATGGATGTGAGAGTTGGACTATAAAGAAAGCTGAGCACTAAGGAATGGATGCTTTAGAACTGTGGTGTTGGAGAAGACTCTTGAGAGTCCCTTGGACTGCAAGGAGATCCAATCAGTCCATCCTAAAAGAAATCAGTCCTGAATATTCATTGGAAGGACTGATACTGAAGCTGAAACTCCAGTACTTTGGCCACCTGATGCAAAGAGCTGACTCATTTGAAAAGACCCTGATGCTGGTAAAGATTGAAGGCAGGAGAAGGGGATGCAATGGTTGGATGACATTACCAACTCAATGGGCATGAATTCGAGTAAACTCCAGGAGTTGGTGATGGACAGGAAGGCCTGGCATGCTACAGTCCATGGGGTTGCAAAGAGTAGGACACAACTGAGCGACTGAAGTGAACTGAATGCACGTACTGGTTATGGAAGACTCTGGAGTTTTTGATTAGCCACAAGCAGCCTGGGAAATGTTTCTTGTAGGATATAATGTGCAGTCTGTTATCCATTTATCCCCCCATTCTCTCAGTATTTGGTGTGGCCCTTGCCTTTCCTTCTTTTCCATATAACCCATGGAGTAATTGATTTCAGGCCTGCCTCACTAATCCTTTGCCATCAAGCTGTTGGTGCCTCGTTTCTTCCATTCTTGGAAAATTACAAAGTGATGTGATCAGTTATTTGCTTTATAGGGTCTCTCAGATTTTATTTGGAGAGTGGGTGCCCTTCTAAGTGTGTCAAGCAGAAAGGTGTATAATACAGGAATTTGGCTTATGCAGTCATCAGAAAGGCTGGGCCGTGAAGCGTAGAGCCTGCCCATGGTCTCTGCTGCCCACACACATAGGGGTCTTCTGCAGAGAGCGTGTGGGAACTGCTGGCCAAGTGTTCTACCTGCTACCTGCAGCTGTGCCATGCCTGCCCAGAGCTACTGGCTGTGAGTGAATAACTGGTGTCTCCTCCTCTACTCCTGTTTCCTGTGAATGCTTCTCATTCACAATGTGTGACCTGGAGCCAGGTCCCCTGGGGTCTGGGGAGATGGGGTTTTGAGGCTTCTCAGGGGAGAGTAGCATGGGGTGGGGTGGGAAGATGTGGAAGTGACAACCGGCTGACTGGCAGGGATGACTTGAGTTTGAATAGAGGCATAACAACACAGCACAGTTTGGGGGAAGAAGTCTTCTTTTCCAGTGTTGGCAGTGTTGCTATTAGTATTATTACTTTATCTTTGTGTTCTTAGCAGATGAATAGAGATTCTTTATACCTGTATTCTGGCTCTCTTCAAATCATGGTATTGCTAAATAATAAAAAAGGATTCCATGACCTGCATATACAGTGCAGAAAGTAATATATTCTGTGAAGCTCTATAGTGCAGTGGGGGACCCAGAGCGTGAGATTTGAAAAACAATGCATAATTCACCAGCATGCTCTGGAAAGACTGGTGTTCAGAAAACAATTGTGGATGACTCAGCTTGTATATTCCTTTATTTTTTTTTGAAGCTATCTGGAGCTCTTTATTTGTTATAGTTATATATATGACTTGTGGTGAGCTGATAAAACACAGTGAGGAATTAAACACAATGAGGGAAATATTAGAAGAGTCTCAGAAGAAGGTAACCTAGAGACATAGGATGTATTGTTTGGTGTTAGGGGAGAGCTGTAACCTCTAGTTACCTGCTGTCTGGGTCACATCAGGCTTTCAGTGTAACTCACAGGGATTTGAAGACAAAATTTGATCTGTGCTGTATTTGAGTCTGGAATAGCAAAACCCATTATGAGTGTGTCCTATGGCACTTGTAAAATCTCTGAATCTGGAGTTTCAAGTTTCTGCTGACATTTAATATTTGAATTATCTCAAGGAAGATAAAGAAAATGTACTATCTTATTCTATTTCTTTCTTGAGTGAGGAAAATTGAAAGGGTTGAAGGAAAAAAAGACTCATTATTAAGAGCAGTGTGCAAAGGGCAATGGTTTTAGCTTCGCTGGAATAAAATCAGTATGTTTGGGATTGCCTGGTGTCTTACATTGGGTCTTCTCGAGGCAGAGTTGGAGATGAGAGATGAGGATTCACATTCAAGTGATTTATGATTTATTCAGCAAGGGCACCCAGGAGAAGCCAGCAGGGGATGAGGGAAGCCAGACTGGGAAGGGTAAGCGATGGACTGGGGTCCATTTCAGGGGAAGTCTCAGATAGTCTGATCCTGCAGGGAACTTTGACATGCAAATTGTACCTTATACTCCATCCTGAACTGAAGCAAAGGAGCTGGACTTTCACATTCCTGCTACAGTCAGTTGTTGGCTGAGGGCTGCTTGCCCGCCAGTGGAAGCTGGGGGCCCAAGGCAGATAAACTCCCGGGAAGGAGCTGTTTTGAGTATCCTAGTAGCCCTTGGGCGGGCCTTCAAAGTCTCAGGTGCTTGCCTTTAGAAAGAAAGAAGAACATAGATCCTGAGGAGGGATGTGCTGAAGTGATAAAAGGGATCTGGCCAGAGCCCTGCCACTGTACTTACTCTTTGAGTAAGCTGTTCTTTTGTTTTGGTGAAACCCTGAGTTGGGGGGATGGAGGGAGACAGTTTCTTGAGGGCAAGGATTGGCAAACCTTTTCTTTAAAATAAAGGGCTAGAGAGTAAATATTTGAGACTTTGTAGACCACAGGGTTTCTCTCCCAACTCTTCAACTCTGCCATTGCAGTGTAAAAGCAGCCATGTAAATGAGTCATGCAAATGAGCAGGCGTGGCTGTGTTCCAGTAAAACTTGATTTATAGAAACAGATGGAGGGGGAGGGAGGCAGAGAAATTTGGCCCAGAGGCCATAGTTTGCCCGTCCTTGCTGTGGAGGCTCCTTGTATGTACCAGAGATGGCTTTTTCCTTTATCCATTTCCTGTATCCTGCAAAACAGGGAATAAGTGGTATGTCTATCAAAAGGATGGTTATGATGCATCTTCAGTTAGTCTGGACCCCCTCCCTCCAATTTTTCTGGCATCCTAGCCATCATTCCCAGGGTTGCACAGATAATCTCACTGAAGAGTGACTCATTTTATTGCTGCTAAAAATACTTTGATCTCTCTTGTCTGTAAAATCAAACACAGACTTCTCAGCGTGGCATTCGGGGAACACTGTGAACAGGCCAAAGATGATTTTCCTGCATTTTTTTCTGCTGTCCACCATTTGTGCTTTCTAGTCCAGCTCCATGCAACTATTTACCATCTCTCTGGCATACTCTTTGTTTTTCATCTCCCTGACTTTGCTCCTGCTGTTTTCTTTCCTGGAATTCCTTCCTCTTAGCTCTACATTTTGAAATCCCAACCATTCTCTGAGACTCAGTTTGGTCCCCTTCTCCATTAAGCATTTTCCCCATGAGGAAATAGTATCTGCTCTGGACTTCAATAACAATATTTTCTATAAATACAGTTATCTATTTATAGACAATATTGTCTATATCTAAACCTTTATGTTGAATTATATAGTTCTTTGCTACATTCACTATACTTTTAACATATCGAGGGAAGGCACTTAGATTTTTTTTTAAATTTTTTGTCCTTCACAGTTGATTACATATAGTAGATATTCAGTAAATAGAGTTTTCAGATGAAGGTTGCATTCTTACATCCTGTGATTATTAATGACTTAAGTGCTGAAATTCTGATATCGTTTTTCTTTTTCCTTTTTATAGGCAAGAGCTGTTTTGGCAAAAGTTGGCTATCCTGAGTTTATAATGAATGATACTTATATTAATGAAGACCTCAAGTCAGTAAGTGCTAAATTTACTATAATTTCTTTTTTTTTCCTGGCAAGTTCTACTGGCCTCATGCCTTTCTACTAACCCAAGTCTAGGCAATTAAATCTGGTTGTGCCATAAAGCACCAACTTTTGAGTCATTCCTTGGCTAGATATGAGCCTCATTATGCAGACATAGCATAAGATTTACAGCAGATTCACAATAAAGCAAGTGTCAGAAAGAATGTGTACCTGAGTGGGTACCATAAAGCAAATGGGTTTGGATTTGGTCTACTTTGATCATACAGGAAAGAGTTAAGAAAACTGAGTATTTTACAATTAGTGGACACGTTCTAATGGTGAATGTATGATATTTGTTGTTAAATAGTCTTTATGTGCTTCATTCATAATAAATGACTAGTAATAAATCTTGCCTGTTGTGAGTTAACTTCATTAAGCTTTATGAGTGTTTTGGCAAACTAAGTGCATATACATGTGATTCTATAATTTATTGTGAATTGGACTGTATATTTATAGTAAGTTTCTGATGGAGAAATAATAATTTTTTATTCTAATATTATGGGACATATATTTTCCAGTAGATACATTCATTGCAGGCCTTTCTAATCATAACCATTGTCATTTGCTTTCCTACAGATAGTTCTGGTAAACAACTTTTCTTCATCACAAAACTCCCTCTTTTTACCATTCACTAGATTTTCTTGAAAAAGTAGTTTTAAAAAATTAGTTAAATAACTATGGTTCTGTAGTGTAGCTCTTTCCTGAGATTGTGGCCTAACAAGCAATCCTAGCTTTGTACATGAACATTGGAATTTTATAAGATCATTCAAAAGTGAGTGAAAACTTTAATTTGAAAATTTCTCCATTGGGCTCCAAGATATAGCCTTCCAAAGTATTGATCTAGTTGCTGTAGGGGAAAATAATTGTGCTTCACAGTATCCCAAAGCTCTGACAGCCCATCTTATTACACATTGTTTTGATCCTGAAAAATCTCACTATTAGTATGATGATGAAAGATACTGACACATTTGCCAAATTCATGTACATTATCTTTTAAACACCACACTGAACCTGTGAAATAAATGGTATTTATCTGAGTATTGCAGAAAAGGATATAGAGACTCAAAGTAGTTAAGTGATTTCCTCAGTGCCCTGCCTAGCATCAGAGCCAGGACTGAAATCTGGGTCCAGGAAACTCTGCTTGTAATCAGAGAAGGGGTTTTGCAGGGTTCTTGTCAGGCACCCCTGCTGGAGGAACAGAGGAGTGAGTTGAAGAGTAGGTGGGAACTGCTTTCCCAGAGCTGTTTGGGTTGAGACGAGTGAAGGGATGGAGGTCATACTGTTAAATGGGTAAGAGCACAGGCTTTGGAGTGATTCTGGCTTACTAGTTGTTTGAGCTTGTGCAAGTTTTTTAATTTCAGTTGGCTTCCCTTTGGTTATCTGAAGACTGAAAATAATAATAGCCAAGTCTTTGTATTGCTGAAAAGATTAAGTGAGATTCAGTTCAGTTGCTCAGTCGTGTCCGACTCTTTGCGACCCCATGGACTGCAGCACACCATGCCTCCCTGTCCATCACCAACTCCTGGAGTTTACTCAAACTCATGTCCATTGAGTCAGTGATACCATCCAACCATCTTATCCTGTGTTGTCCCCTTCTCCTCCTGCATTCCATCTTTCCCAACATCAGGGTCTTTTCAAATGAGTCAGTTCTTTGCATCAGGTGGCCAAAGTATTAGAGTTTCAGCTTCAGCATCAGTCCTTCCAATGAATATTCAGGACTGATTTCCTTTAGGATGCACTGGTTGGATCTCCTTGCAGTCCAAGGGACTCTCAAGAGTCTTCTCCAACACCACAGTTCAGAAGCATCAGTTCTTCAGTGCTCAGCTTTCTTTATAGTCCAACTCTCACATCCATACATGACTACTGGAAAAACCATAGCTTTGATTAGATGGACCTTTGTCGGCAAAGTTATGTCTCTGCTTTCTAATATGCTGTCTAGGTTTGTCATAGCTTTTCTCCCAAGGAGCAAGCATCTTTTAAGTGAGATTAAATACGTGTAAAAGCACCTACCATAGTGTCTGGCATATGAGTCATCTCCCCATAAATGATAGCTATAACTTAGCAGCAATGAGAACTATTGTTGCTAAGAAGAGCATCACCAGGTCACAAAGTACCTCAGCAGGAGAACCTGGAGAGTTACATGTGATTGACAAACATCTCAAGTCAAGACTGCAGAGGAGGGGACTGCCCTGGTGGTCTAGTGGTTAAGAATCCATCTTCCAATACTGGGGATGTGGATTCGATCCCTGGTTGGGGAACTAAGATCCCACATGCCATGGAACAACTAAGCCTGTGCACCACAGCCACTGAGCCTGCGCATTGGAACTGCCGAGGCCGTGTGCTGTGTGTGCCACAACTGGAGAGAAGGGAAGGACCTGTGCACTGCGACTAAGACTCAACACAGCCAACAAGAAAGATTTTTTTAAAAAAAGAATGTAGATGAGATTTGAGAGGAAGCAGATTGTAGTGGTTATGAACATGGATCCTGGGATCAAAGTGTCTGGAGTGAACTCCCTATTCTTCTGTTTTCTAGCTGTATGACCTGAGGTAGGTTATACTACCTCTCTGTGCCTCAGTTTCTTCATCTCACTTTCCTCATATCAAAATGGAGATAGTCATAATCCTTGCCTTCAGTTCAGTTCAGTGCAGTTCAGTTGCTTAGTCATGTCTGACTCTCTGTGACCCAGTGGACCGCAGCACACCAGGCTTCCCTGTCCATCAGCAACTCTGTCCATCACCAATCCCTGCCTCCAGGGCTGCTATGAGGCTCAGATAAGTGAACATACTTAAAGTATATAGAACTGGTCCTGGCACATAGGAAGCACACTAGAAGTGTTAGTTATAGCTTCTTCAATTTTCACTTCTGATAGTAAATTATTTTGGTTTGGAGAAGTCATTACAAATTAACACATATAATATCCATGTGCCCGAAATTGATTTAAGAGGCTGCACAGATGGAACAGTCTCAAGCCTTAATCCAATAAGATAGCATTCAGGGCTCATTCACAGTGTTTAGTTGATCAAGTTTTGTTGGCAGCCTGCTGCTGTTTAAAGTGAATGCCCCAAATTTAAGAGTTCAATAAATGTAGTACCTTTTGTGAAAAGAGACAAGACGCCAGACAGGATGCAGTGTTAGGTGTATTTCCTCGTGTCTCCACAGCCTGAACTGAAGACATTATATACCAAGATTTTAAAGTACTTTTGTGAAGAAATGGCTTTCATCTGACTCATTACTGAGATAGACACAATTACACCGCAGAATTTCTAACAGCTTAAAAAAGACAGTGAAAAAAATATAAATGCAAGAAGCAAAAAATCCATTTCTGTTCAGAAACTGATAAAGAAAACCTGAAAATAGATGAAGCATGCTTGGTGTGATAGATAGTAACAGTGTCCCCAAGGTTAATAGCAAAAGGACTAAAGTATTGCTGATACACAATGGGACTGTGTTTTCAGTTTTGAGAAATATGTAGATAAGGACTACTATAGGGCCTCTGAGAAATTTCTGGTAATACAAACTCTGAACAGGAAAGGCCTTTGCAAATGAAAAGCAGCTTACTTTATTTGTTGCAAGTAAAGATGTGATTCATCAGGCACAAACACAAAAAGAAAGATAGGGACTGGGGAATGGATTAGATAAAAGTCAAGGAGAAATTGATCATTGGAACATAGAGAAAGCAAGGAAATTCCAGAAAAACATCTACTTCTGTTTCATTGATAAAGCCTTTGATTGTGTGAATCACAACACTTTGTGGAAAATTCTGAAAGATATGGGAATACAAGATCACCTTACCTGCCTCCTGAGAAACCTGTATGTGGGTCAAGAAGCAATAGTTGGAATGTTATATGGAACAACTGATTGGTTAAAAATTGGGAAAGGGGTATGCCAAGGCTATATATTGTTACCCTACTTATTTAACTTATATGCAGAGTACATCATGTGAAATACCAGGCTAGGTGAATCACAGGCTGGAATCAAAATTGCTGGGAGAAATATCAACAACCTCAGATATGCAGATGATACGACTCTAATGGCAGAGAGTGAAGAGGAACTAAAGAACCTCTTGATGAGGGTGAAAGAGGAGAGTGAAAAAGCTGGCCTTAAAACTCAACATTCAAAAAACTAAGATCATGGCATCTGGTCCCATCACTTCATGGCAAATAGAAGCAAAAAAAGTGAAAGCAGTGACAGATTTCATTTTCTTGGACTCCAAAATCAGTGTGGATGGTGACTGCAGCCATGAAATTAAAAGATGCTTGCTCCATGGAAGGAAAGCTATGACAAACCTAGACAGTGCATTAAAAAGCAAAGGCTTCACTTTGCTGACAAAGGTCTGTCTAGTCAAAGCTATGGTTTTTCCAGTAGTTATGCATGGATGTGAGCGTTGGACCATAAAGAAAGCTGAGCACCAGAGAATTGATGGCTTTGAACTGTGGTGCTGAAGAAGACTCTTGAGAGTCCCCTGGACTGCAGGGAGATCAAACCAGTCAATCTTAAATGAAATCAACCCTGAATATTCATTGGAAGGATTGATGGCCACCTGATGCAAAGAGCCGACTCATTGGAAAAGACCCTGATGCTGGGAAAGATTGAAGGCAACAGGAGAATAAGGCAGCAGAGGATAAGATGGTTAGATAGCATCATGAACTCAGTGGACGTGAATTTGAGCAAACTTTGGGAATTAGTGGAAGACAGAGAAGCCTGGCATGCTGTAGTCTGGGGGTTCATAAAGAGTTGTACACAATTGAGTGACTGAGCAACAACAACAACAAGGAGAAAGACTGAAAACTGAAGTTGGGGTCATGTGAAGATAAGAGCAAATGGAAAAGAACTTACAGGAAAATGTAAAGAATTAGAAAAAAATGTTTCTTCTGGGCATGACAGGGTAAACTAAGATAGCCAGCAAAGTATTTCTGAGCAGCAGTATTTTTCTAGTCTTTTAAAAGAGCAAGAAGAAAGGCAATGCCCTTTATGTGAACCTCCAGTAGTGTACAGGCTTTCCTGGTGGCTCAGACGCTAAAGAATCTGCCTGCAATGCAGGAGACACAGGTTCATTCCCTGGGTCGGGAAGATCCCCTGGAGAAGGGAATGGCTACTCACTCTAGTATTCTTGCCTGGAGAATTCCGTGGACAGAAGAGCCTGGTGGGCTACAGTCCATGGGATTGCAAAGAGTCAGACACGACTGAGTGACTAACACACACACCAGTAGTGTACAGGAAAGCCTGCTACTCAGTCTAAAAAGAAAGACATCAGTCTATGTTTAAATAAACCTTATAAAGTGTACCTTCACTGCTCCTTAATGGAGAGAGACACAAGAATGAGTTTTTACCAATTTGGGGGAGATTTCTGTATCAGCCAGGAAAGCCAAACCACACTAGGTATTTCAGAGAGGAGATTTAATATAGGAAATAGGTTGGAAGGTGAGGTAAACCAGAGATTAATAACTTTTTCAGGAAGCAGTGATCTCCCTTGTGTCTAGGGATGCAAAAGGGAGGAGGTGGTGGTACCATCGAGAGCAGAGGAGGAACTGCCACTCCAGATCATTGTTGGAAGAAAGGAGAAAGAGGAACTGAAGAGAACAAACATAGCATCCTTTCCCCTCCTGCCACCTGATTTCCCTCAGTGCCTCCTATTGGCAGGAAGCCAACGGGCAATGGTGCCTGGGAAACATGGTTTTCAGATTCACAGCCCAGCATTACAGACCCGAGTAAAAGGGTGTGCATGTATCTGAGAGACAATAGGTAAATAATCGAGCCCATTAGGCACATCACTCACTGTTGTGATAGCCAGTGGGGAATTATAGTAGGAGCTCAAGTCAGAATCATAGCCGGCGTCCATTTACTTAGGAGAATAGGATGTGGGTAATTTTTCAGAGATAGTGTTTCTGGTGAGTGATACACATGTACATTTGATACATAGACATAAATACGTGAATAGAGATGTCTAGGTAATATGTGAACCCACATAATATTCTCTGGGGCAGGCCTTGGTCTACTGTTAGCAGTGGAATGCTTGTGTGTTTATGCGTGCATGTTTTATGTGTGCAGAAATGACAGAGAGTGCTGTTGCCACTATGCAAGAGCGAGGTGATACTTAGGTGGAGTGCTCTAGAAAAACAGGTTGTTGAGACCATTCTGTACTCCTTGGTAAAAACACAAAATGAACCATTGTGGCCAACTTTCTCAAGTGATCTCTGGCCCTCATGACCCTGGAAAGGCAAGAATGGGCACTGGAGGGAGGTGCGCTGGTGCCCACCAGCCTTGTAGCCCGTCCCCCGTCCCTCCCGCACAGCGGCCTCCATCTTCAGTGCTCCGCTGGCTGCAGCAGACCAAGACTTCCCTTTATCCCCAGTGGTGGCAGCAGGCCATCTGGTCTCATCTGGTTCCTGGTTGGTGTGGTAGTTGATGCTCCCTCAGAGTCACCCTTGCATGGCTGCTTGTGGGAATTCTATCTTCCGCAGTGTTCTGTATATGTAGGTTGTTAAACAGTGTGAACACCATCCCTGTATGTAGGTGTGTATATATGTATACGTACATAACCACTTACAGCAAAGCCATCTAAACACAGCAATCTTGCATATTACTTTGCTATTTAAATAAGGGAAAACATAATTCTAAAATCTGGATTCCATTGAAGTTTTCACAGTTCTTTGCTGCCTAAAATAAAATCTTTCCTAGATGTCTCTGGATATATCACTGAGTATGTTTGAATGGGTTAACTTAAAAAGTAGTCTAGAATCTGTACTTCCTGTTGGCTCATGTAGTGTCTTGAAAGTGAAAGTAAAGTAAACAGCGTGTCTGACTCTTTGTGACCCCATGGACTGTAGCCTCCAGGCTCCTCCATCCATGGGATTTTCCAGGCAAGAGTACTGGAGTGGGTTGCCATCTCCTTCTCCAAATGTCTTATCAACTTGTATTTACTGATCCTACAGAGAAGCTGAATATATTGCTTTGTTTTGCCCTTATTATGTGTTCCACACCTTTGAGAAGGGTAATAGCTTTATTCTTCTATTTAGTCTGTTGCATTTGGTGCTAGACATCCAGGATAGGGTGTCTACCAAGAGAAAGTCAGATTCCCCTAGATTTTATCTTCTGGACAGCTATTCTTAGAAAATGACATGAGAGCCGCAATTAATCCCCCAAAGGTCACTCAGTTGAAAAGTCAGGAGATACAGTTGATTGAAAGTCATTATCAACTTGACCTAGATTGTCACCAGTAACTGAAAGGACAAGAGACTTTTTGAGCCAATTATTGTCACTTTCAGAGTTAAAACATTTTTTGGGAAGATCACAAGTGGTTCTAAAATATTCATGCACATTCATTCTTATTGCTATCTCTACAATAAGCAGAACTTTCCCAGTGGTTGCTAGGTTTCAAAGTTTTTTCTCCTTCAGGGTCCTGTTGAAATACTTGAAATTATCACAGTATTATCACATGATGGAAATTTTGAGAAATAGAGAAAAGGAATGAAAAAAACCCTGAATGTTGGTATTCAAACATAATAATACATACTTCTGTTTTAGTGTGTTATTTTGTCTTTCCATTTTTGTATAGCTGTAATTGATGCTTACATATAATTTTGTACACTGACCTTTACAGTTGATAGATTGTTTTGTCCTTGTCTTCCATAGCCTTCGTTACCATCATTTTAACAGCTGTCTGATAGTAAGTAAACTGTACCCTGATTTATTTAATCACAGCTTCTCCTCCTCCTTCCTTGTACTCTTTCGGTTGAATCATCAGTTTTCTTATTAGGGCCAGTGAAAATAACGCTGAAGTAGGAGCCTAATGATGTGGACTGGATGACTTAGCCGGGTTCCCTAATCTCTCCATCTCTGTTTCCCATATGGCCCTTTCCTATCCCCAGACACTCAACCTGTCTTACAGGGAAAGGTAAAAATTGTCCCCTATTACCTGTGATTTCCATTGAATAAATAGAATAGATCAACCGAACTAGGCTAAGAAATAGAAGCTATGCTCAGTTTAATAATTAAAGCAATTTAAAATGTATCCTCTGAACATAGGTAAGCTGTTGGCAAATTGTCATTATTTGCCTCCAAGTTTTGTTCTCCATGATCATTTCCATGGCTATGGTAGGACCATATTTATTTAAAGTATTTTTAGACTTGGAACTCCTTTTTTTTTTAAAGAAAATTTTGCATTTAATATCTGTAGAACAACCTGAATGTCAAGGTTTTTTTTTTTCTTTCCCCCAAATGGAACAGGAAAGTACCATTAGCAAACTCTTCTAAAAGTAACAAGTGACCCCATTGATAGTACAAAAAAAAGTTAGTATTTTTGAAGGAAATTCCTTTGGGAGCATTTTCCAGAACATGCTCTCAACCCAAGAACATATCTGAATTTTCTATCAGTTGCAATCATATTCTAAAAGTTCTGACAGAGCTGTGTTGGAAATGAAAGCTAAAAAATGATTAAACAGTGGACACGTCTTTTAACTGTGTGATCTGGGAAGGTATTAGGATTGCTAGTTAAGGTCATTTATTTGAACAAGGAATTTACTCTGTTTCATCTGAGGCTGAGTATAAACATCTACCTAAAATACAATTGATTTTTAAGATTCCTCTTTATTATAAAGCATTTCAAACATCAGAAAAGCATATAAAATCATACTTTGAACACCTCAAACTTTAACATATATCAAACATATTTGCCATATTTGGCATCATACATATGCCATGCATATGTATACATGCATACATACATTTTAAATGAATAAAGCAGATACATTGGAAATTCTTTGTGTAATCCTCCTTGACCTAATGTCCTTTTTCCCTGCCCGTCTCCTTCCCCCACCTCCGGCTGTCTCCTTCCCTAGAAATCCTCTCTTGAATTTAGTGTTTCTCATTCTCATGCATTTCTTCATGCTTCTGCTACACAAGTATGTTCCCATAAACAACATATAGTATTATTTAATTAGTTGTAAATTTTAAAGTTCTCTAGTGCATACAACTAGTCTAATGTTCTCAGCATTGCCTTTGAAATTATTTCATGTTCACACATAGAGACCATTTGTTTAGACTTCTGTGTGGTTTTCCATTAGGTGACTATACCTCGGTTTATTTATCAGCCACCACCCCTAAGAGGATTGAGAGAGGGACAATTTGAAGTCTTATCTCTATAACTTGTTGGCCAGCTGGATCGCCAAAGATGCCAGGATTTGATCCTTTCATTCCTGCCTTTCTCATTCTCTGTGGCTTTAGTTATTTTATTCTTTTCTGTATATATTGGCATGGTCCCCTGGAAGGATTGCTAAGTTGAATAATTAACAAAAGTTACTCTGCAGACAAAATGAATATCCATGATATGTTAGGGAAAAGAGAAACCTGAGCCAGACATTGGCCAACAAACAGGCTGTTGTCAAGTTTATAACTGTCAAGTTGTATATATTCATTTGTATCTATGATGTTATGCCTCTGGGTCTCATATACCTTCATTTGCTGTATTTTAGTTTTTGCTTTTAAGAATATCATGGCTTAAATTTACAAAAATATTACAGCTAATAAAATATGATTACTCTTGATTATTTGCTTCTTCAAATGTGTATTATTCTTATTTTATTTGCCACATTTTAATATATTTAAAACCAAAGTGTCAGGGAGAACTACGAACCATTGCTTTTACTGTTACACAGATACTATTTACAATATTTAAGTACTGCTGGTTTTATAGATCATGCCTATAGAATTAAAACTGTCTGCCATTCTTCTTCCAAAAAAAGGAACTCAAGAATCAATTATGTCTTTTTCCCTATTTTAATAGACAGCATTGTTGTGCGCTGTCAGCTTCCTGTTTTTCCATGTGAGCTATATATACTTGGCTTCTGTCATTTCATGAATTTTTAGTGACCAGATCATTTTTGAGTTTTGATAGATAATTTCAGTTAATAATTAAATTATTCTAGTGACTCTTAGGGTAGAAAATCAGTTTGAATCACTTTCATTTTTCTCCCTTCATGAACAAATACTGATTACAATAAATTGGATTTTGCCATTTGGCCAAATCATCATCTATGAACTAAATGAGGTTTCAGCTGACTAAACTGAGTGTCATTAGAAGAACCTATATGATAGATAAATAAATTACACATTTTTAGAAAAGATCAAGAAGTCATGTGGGCAAAGAAATTTCAAACCTAATATGTTCTGTAAAGATTAAAGTAGATTTTTCAATTATAAAGCAAATGAAATGCATTGTAAATTAGTGCAACTTCTCTTATTTTTTTTTAATTGTAATCCAGAATTGACCGTATTGATTTTTGAGCTTTTTATTTTAAAAGAAAAATCACTGAGGTGAAATTTCATGGTTTTGTGAATACTGGGTTAACTGGTGATGGCTGAGAGATAATGCGAGGAGTGCAGTGTCTCTGCTGGCCGCTCTTTTGTGCGCTGAATTCTTTTTTTTTTTTTCAGAGCCATCTCTTATCTACACTTAGAACAGTGATGGTTGTGGTTTGTTTTATTCAGATCAAGTTTTCAGAATCTGACTACTTTGGCAACGTCCTGCAAACCCGCAAGTATTTAGCACAGACTGATTTCTTCTGGCTGAGAAAAGCTGTTCCCAAAACAGAGTGAGTAAAAAAAAAGAAAAAAAAGACATTAAAAGTGAAATAGATAAATATGTTGATGGGTAAGGGAGTCTCTTTAGATCAAACTTTGTAATTCCCCTCAAGTCAGAGTAGCTGGCTTGTCAATTATTTTGGTTTGGCAAAATCTGTGTTATCTTTTAGCAACTCTTATTTCTGATGTTGTATGAATCAATTGTTAAATCTAGTCATGACTTCCCCGCTCCTAGCATCAATACATATCAAAAGAAGGCTAATTAAGATACAAATGTTCAAATCATTTCCAGATCTCGTTGTGAGTGTGTGTGTGTTTATATTTATAACAAACAAATTGCTCTAGAATTTCACACTCAGGCAGAAATTTTTGAAGATCTTAAAACAAATACCTAAAAAATAAAGTATGATTACAAATGTAGAAATAACTTTATACAGACACACCTCATTTTATTACACTTGGCTTTATCAAACTTTGCAGACAGTGCATTTTTTTTTTTTACAAATTGAAGGTTTGTGGCAACCCTCTGTTGTCAGATGAAGTTTAGCATTTTTTAATGGTAAAATATTTTTAAATTAAGGTATATATATATTTAGATATAATGCCATTGCACACTTCATAGACTACAGTATAGTATAAATGTAACTTTTATATGCACTGGGAAACCAAAAAAAATTTTGTGATGTTTGCTTTATTATGGCGATCTATCACTGAACTCACAATCTCCGAGGTATGCCTGTGATTATGGAATAATGATATTCGTTAAGCTAATGCATATCAAAGAACTGATAGCTCTGATTATTTTTCTTCATAACAGTTATGATTTATACCACTTTTCCCAGCTACTGGTAGAAACTTTTCCTACAGGTGGGGAGGTTTCACTAGGAACTTTTGGGGTCAAGGCCAGTTGTGATTCTCAATGATCATGATGATGACAGGAAGTAAAAATTAATATGTGTTTATAATGTTCTGGGAAGTGACTTATATATTTTAATTCATATTTATCCTCTAGTCAATTCTGTGAGGTGTTGTTTCTATTTATTATCCCCATTTTATAAAATGAACAAGAGGCTTACAACTGAGAAGTTCTTCAGCTCAGGTTTACATTAATTTCTGTTCTGCCTGTTGATATTTGTACTCTGTTCCACTATGACCCAGTTCTCCAAGGTTGTTTTCTCTGTCTTCTCCAGATTGGGTAATTTCTTTTGAGCTATCTTCAAATTTACCAGTTCTTTCTTCTGCATTCTCAAATTTGCTTTTGACTCATTAACACATTTTCGTTTTGATTTTTGTACTTTTCAACTCCAAAAGTTCCATTTGCTTTTTTAAAAAATAGATTTTGTTTGTTTATGATTCTTTGTTGTCATTTGTCATCATATTCTCCATTAATTGTTTGAATACAGTTTACTTTAATTCTTTGAACTAATTTACAATGATTGCTTTCAAGTCTTTGCTAAATCTAACATCTGGGCTCACTCAGAGTCAGTTTTTATTGATTGCTTTTTTTCCTTTTGTACAGTTTTTCTTCTAGCATTATTTTTTGTCATTGTTGAAAATGACCTTTTCGATAATGTATTGTAGCAACTGTGGATTCTGATTTATTTTTCTGAGGCTTTTTTAAAAGTAACTTTCCTGGGCTTACTCTATAGAATCTGTCTTGGCTACAGTATGTGACCATGGATGTCTCTGCTCAGTTTTTAAATTCTTATTTTTGTTTTTTAGCCTCACTTCATGAATGCTGCCCCTGTGTCTTCATAGCTCAGTCCTCTGCCAGTTGATCTGTGTCGGAGTTCGGAGTGCATTCCAAGTCACAAGCCGTTCTCAATCACCCTTGCAGTTTACTTTCCACTGGGCTCTCTGGGGTCTCCCCTGTACACATGCCTAATTTCCCACTCAGCCAGGGATGTGTGGAGAGCTTTTCTCCACGCTTCTATGACTCTTTCAGTTATACTATCTCCCTTTTACATTTCTGGCTGCTCTGTCACTTTTCCCAATGGGAACTGTAACTTCAGGGGAACAAAGGTGTGGGTTTTCTTCATTTATTTTCTACCAAGTTCATCACTTCTAGCTGACAGAGCTGCAACTTTCTACCATGACCGCAAGTGAGCTCACCCGCTGTGGCAGCAAAGCTGCTGATTTTCCAGCCAGTCCTATCGTAGTCAAAAATGTTCTCTCTGATCAAACTGGGAGGGATGGGAGCAGTCCCGGGCAAGAAGACTACAGACTCCTGTTCTACTTCTTCAGTTCTGGCCATTTTTCAAAATTAAATGTTTTTCAATGTGTTGTTTGCCTTCAATCAGTCTCCAGGGCCCTAAAATGGTTGCTTGTTGACAATTTTGTCCATTTTTTATACCTGATTTTGGTGGAAAGGATTTGTTGACCTTTTCATGTGTCATAGCTGGAAGCCTGACTTCTATGGCCCCAATTTTTTTTTTCATGGCCCATGTGTTAACCTTGGCTGATAATTCTGGTCTTCAGATTTTTTGCTGGCTTTTTTATGCTCTCTGGGTCTCTCATTACTCTCTCTTCCAACTCCCACCTCTGTTCTGGCCTCTAGGAAAAACTCTAGGCCCTTGACCATCCCTTGGCTTAAGGCTATGATTACCACCTCTCCCTCTTAGCCAGGGCTCCCATCTAGCCCTCCTGCCCTCTGCCCTTCAAATCTTCTTACAGCATCCATCTGCAAAGTAAAAGTGTTTAAGGAGTAGGCCTGAAGCTGAACTCTTCCCCTTACCTATCCCTGACTCCACTCAGAAGCCCAAAGAAAGGAAGCAGAAGGCTTTGGAACTTCTTTGGAAATGACACATAGCTGATGTGTAGCCATCTGCCCCACTGTCCTTCATTTTCTCTTCTCATCACAATATCTTTCAGGCCATCCTGCTTGTTTCATTCCCAACCTGAACTGTTCAACAGAAATTTTAGATTTAGGATTCTTAAACCAGCTTCTCAAATCTCACAGCTTCACATATTAATAGTTTCCAGTATCTCAGTGAGCAGCTACATGTAATAAGTAAAGTGTTCTGCCCCTTCAGGTCTACTTCAGATAAGTTCAAACTCTTGTTTTTGCAACTTATGAAAAATTCAAGCTTCTCACCAGTATTTTTGTGAACTCTCAGGGTCTTCTCAGGGTTTCTTCTATATTGGAGATGCTGCCAAGTTAATTTTTTTAATTTCAAAATGTCATTATTCATTTGGATGTGTAGCAAGGCCTGGCTTGCTAATTTAAAAACTCCTAAATGTGCTATTTTTAACATCATCCTGAAATGCCGATGGGCTGTAAGACTTTAATGGCCTTGACTATTTTTAATATTTATGCCTCGGAAAAGTGCTGACTGACTGTGGGCTTAAGCAAACTGTGTGATTTGTGTCTTTTCCTTCTCTGTCAATGAAAACAAATACCTCTTTCACAAGAACATTAAATTGGTTAATGTTTCTGGAAAAGTTCTGCTGGAATGAAAATCAGTGCAGTGCTAGTCATTCTTCAGACCATATGTCTTATTTCAGGGAAAACAACATTAAGAAATTTAAGATTCTCTTTGCACAGTACAGTGGTATGACAGACATTTTTTTTAAAAAGAAATTTCGGGTGGGTCCTTTTCAGGCATTGTGGCGAATTTTAGCTTCATGATACCTGGTAACTGTAATTGACATCTTTTTAGGTCTACAAATTCAGGAGTTAATTGAGTGAGGATGATTCTGGAGTAGCTCCACTACACTGGTTTTCTTTGAACAGCACATCGTGGTTATATTTACACAAAGCCCTGAAATAAATGTTTTGCTTCTTTGTGGGTATAGGAGATAAACACCCTTTATCTTTCATTCTCATGGAATCCATTTTAGCTGCACTAATGTGCGTTAAGAAGTTTCTAACACGATGGGGAATGTCAGCAAGAATGAAATTAATTGGGTGGTCATCCCTGAAGGTACATATTTAGGGGTTGGGTCTCAGAATTGTCACTTCATCAGCCTGCTTAAAAATAGAGGATTTACTTCACTGCTCAGCTTGAGTCAAAAGTAATTTCTTTCCCTCAGGATCCTCTTTCTTTGACAGAAGTGATTTTAAGCCAGCCTCCCTATTAACTCACTCTCATTCTACTGTGACTAGACATGTCTGGGTTTTTTTTCCTCTAGCTTCTGAAAAATATGTAAAAATACATCAAATGTCTCTACAGATTATGGTCCTGCCCAGAATTACCCACAGCATGGAATGGGATGGATGCAATCTGCAGGATATGAAAAATAAAGCAGTAAATACTCTATGCTTTTCCCATTCCACATTCCCCTAGACTATCTTTGAGAGTTAACAGGTAAAATGCAAAACTTTAGCCTGACATATATCTATTTTATATTGTTCAAAGAAATCCAGAGTATCAGTGCCTTTTCCTTTAGATTTTTGCATTTCATCATCATATTCCTTTCACATATCCCATTGTCCAGTACAATTTCATCTCCATATATTTTTGAAATTTATGAGACCTTTTTCCTACCTCATCTGCCAAATCCTTCCCCAAACACAGACTGCAGGAACACTGTAAAGACATAACAAAAAGAATTCAAAGCACTTGAATGACACCCTTTGTTTATTTAAGTAGATGTATACATAGCGATGGGCTTCCCTGGTGGCTCAGTGGTAAAGACTCCACCTGCACTACAGAAGATGCAGGAGACGTGGGTTCGATCCCTGGGTCGGGAAGATCCCTTGGAGGAGGGCATGGTAACCCATTCTAGTATTCTTGCCTGGGGAATCCCATGGACAGAGGAGCCTGGCAAGCTACAGTCCATGGGTCACAAGCTACAGTCCATGACCCAAGCTACAGTCTTTGGGTCACAAAGAGTCAGACACGACTAAAGTGACTGAGCATGCATGCATGCATACATAGCAATACAATGATTTAAATAGATTTTAATGAATTTTTGCTCAGCATATACCACTTAGGCAATAGTCTTAGTCCAAGAGGAACTTAAAATCTTGTTGGGAGGTAAGTTGTACAAACTCATATGCCTTCAGGGCCCAATTAGTTAACACGTGTTGACCTAGACATGGTAGGAAGTGACAAAGACCATGGAGAACTAGTGATTGATTGCATGCCTCATTTGAAGGAATTCTGGTTCAGTACTTCTAAAACCTCTGTGCTGGGCAAATAAAACATTTTTTTTTTTCCTGGAGAAATTCAATCCAATGGCTAGGACTTTATCTGTGGACAGGCAGCTTTTCAGTGTTTCAGTTACCTTTTGCTGTGTAATAAATCACCCCCAAAATTAGAGGAGTAAAGCAGCAATAATTATTCATTTTTCTCTAGCATGGCTCTGGTGGTCACTGGGCCCTGCTGGCTGCTTCTTGCTCATAGTGTTGCCTGCAGTTGCAGTCAGACAGTGGCAGGGGCTGGAGTCACATGGGAGGCTTCCTCTCCTAGTCTAGAATGATTGATGCTGGCTGTGGTCTGGAAGGCCTGAGATGGCCTCTCCATGTGTACTGGGCTTCTTTGTGGTGTGCTGATTGAGCAAGAAATTTTGAAAAAGTTTCCCGAAAAAGAAGGAATAAGAGTGCACATGTGTTTACCAGGGAGAGCTTGTATCACCTTTAATTGCCTAGGATTGGAAGTCATGTGGTATTTTTTAAAATTAATTAATTTATTTTAATTGGAGGCTAATTACTTTATAATACTGAAGTGTTTTTTGCCATACATTGACATGAATCAGCCATGGGTATACCTGTGTTCCGCGTCCTGAACCTCCCACCCTTCCATCCCCATCTCATCCCTCAGGGTCATCCCAGCACACCAGCCCTAAGCACCCTGTCTCATGCATCAAACCTGGACTGGCAATCTATTTCACATATGATAATATACATGTTTCAATGCTATTCTCTCAAATCATCCCACCCTCACCTTCTCCCACAGAGTCCAAAAGTCTGTTCTTTACATCTGTGTCTCTTTTGCTGTCTCGCATATAGGGTCATCGTTACCATCTTTCTAAATTACATATATATGCATTAACATACTGTATTGGTGTTTTTCTTTCTGACTTACTTCACTCTGTATAATAGGCTCCAGTTTCATCCACCTCATTAGAACTGATTCAAATGCATTCTTTTTAATGGCTGACTAATATTCCATTGTGTATATGTACCACAGCTTTCTTATCCCTTCGTCTGCCAATGGACATCTAGGTTGCTTCCATGTCCTGGCTATTGTAAACAGTGCTTCAATGAACATGGGGGTACACGTGTCTCTTTCAATTCTGGTTTCCTCAGTGTATATGCCCAGCAGTGGGATTGCTAGGTCGTATGGCAGTTCTACTTCAAGTTTTTTAAGAAATTTCCACACTGTTCTCCATAGTGGCTGTACTAGTTTGCATTCCCACCAACAGTGTTAGAGGGTTCCCTTTTCTCCACACCCTCTACAGCATTTATTGTTTGTAGACTTTTTGATAGCAGCCATTCTGACTGGCGTGAGATGGTACCTCATTGTGGTTTTGATTTGCATTTTTCTGATAATGAGTGATGTTGAGCATTGTTTCATGTGTTTGTTAGCCATCTATATGTCTTCTTTGGAGGAATGTCTGTTTAGTTCTTTGGCCTATTTTTTGATTGGGTCATTTATTTTTCTGGAATTGAACTGCAGGAACCGCTTGTATATTTTTGAGATTAATTCTTTGTCAGTTGCTTTGTTTGCTATTATTTTCTCCCATTCTGAAGGCTTTCTTTTCACCTTGCTTATAGTTTCCTTCATTGTGCAAAAGCTTTTAAGTTTAATTAGGTCCCATTTGTTTATTTTTGCTTTTATTTCCATTACTCTGGGAGGCGGGTCATAGAGGATCCTGCTGTGATTTATGTCAGAGAGTATTTTGCCTATGTTTTCCTCTAGGAGTTTTATAGTTTCTGGTCTTACATTTAGATCTTTAATCCATTTTGAGTTTATTTTTGTGTATGGTGTTAGAAAGTGTTCTAGTTTCATTCTTTTACAAGTGGTTGACCAGTTTTCCCAGCACCACTTATTAAAGAGATTGTCTTTTCTCCATTGCATATTCTTGCCTCCTTTGTCAAAGATAAGGTGTCCACAGGCACGTGGATTTATCTCTGGGCTTTCTACTTTGTTTCATTGATCTATATTTCTGTCTTTGTGCCAGTACCATACTGTCTTGATGACTGTGGCTTTGTAGTAGAGTCTGAAGTCAGGCAGGTTGATTCCTCCAGTTCCATTCTTTCTCAAGGTTGCTTTGGCTATTCAAGGTTTTTTGTATTTCCATACAAATTGTGAAATTATTTGTTCTAGCTCTCTGAAAAATACCATTGGTAGCTTGATAGGGATTGCTTTGAATCTACAGATTGCTTTTGGGTAGTATACTCATTTTCACTGTATTGATTCTTCCGATCCAAGAACATGGTATATTTCTCCATCTATTTGTGTCATCTTTGATTTCTTTCATCAGTGTTTTATAGTTTTCTATATATAGGTCTTTTGTTTCTTTAGGTAGATTTATTCCTAAGTATTTTATTCTTTTCTTTGCAATGGTGAATGGAATTGTTTCCTTAATTTCTCTGTTTTCTCATTGTTAGTGTAAAGGAATGCAAGGGATTTCTGTGTGTTAATTTTATATCCTACAACTTTACTATATTCATTGATTAGCTCTAGTAATTTTCTGGTTGTATCTTTAGGATTTTCTATGTAGAGGATCATGTCATCTGCAAACAGTGAGAGTTTTACTTCTTCTTTTCCAATCTGGATTCCTTTTATTTTTCTTCTCTGATTACTGGAAGTCATGTGGTATTATTTCCACTGCACTTTATGCTTTAGAAGTGAGTCACCAAGGCTAGCCTATAATCAAGAGGAGAAAACTTGAGTCCACTTCTTGAGAAGAATATAAAAAAATTACAAACAGGTATTAAAACCAACATAGGTCACGTTATACTGGAGAATAGTACAACTAAATATATGATATATTCAGATATAATCAGGGAGGTATATAAAATATCTAAAGACTGATTTGGTGTGGGTACTATCCCAGGAGAAGAAATAATAGCATCCACAACTGGTAGGCTCTGTTAGTACAGCAGCTTAATATCTCCAAGGCTCCAAATACATCCTAGACTCAGGGAGCTCTGGGAAATCAAGAAAGGTTCGATCATGCGTCTCATATAAGATGTCTTAGTAATTCTTACTGAAGTTTCAGAGGCCCCATCAGGCTCCATCTGGTTGTTTGATTTTTTTGTTTTGTCTGCCTTTGTCCTCTAGAAGTTAGAAACTGTCTCTACATGGCTCTTACCCTAATATTTTGAGTTTATTCTTTGCTAAAGGGAGGGGAGTTGGGAGGAATGGGCAGAGAAGAGATGAGTTCTAGGAACACATTTCATCTTTGGTACATACTGTGGTTCAGCCCAATGTGATTTAGAAGCCAAGTTGAGAGGCACCTGGATTCTTCCCTCTTGACTCAAAGAGCAGACGTAAAAATGCTGGATTCTTTGTATAATAGTTTCCCATTGCTGCTGTAATGAATTATAACAACCTTATCAGCAAGTCAGAACAACACAAATGTGGTCCCTCACAATTCTGTAGGTCAGAAATGTGGGGTGGCTTGGCTGATTTCTCAGCTTCCATTTTCATAAGGCTGAAATCAGGATGTCAGCTGGCTTGGCTCTTAGCGGGAGCCCCTGGAAAGAACCCTCTTCTAGTCTCATTCAAGCATTGGCAGATCCAATTCCTTGTGGTTGTAGGACTGAGGTTCTTACTTCTTCACTGGTTGTCAGCCGTTGGCCACTCTTAGCTCCTAGAGGACTCTGTCTGCTCTTTGCTGTGGCCCCTACATCTCACAGCCAGCCACGGCATGTCAAATCCTCCTTGTCCTTGAAATTTCTCTAACTTTTTGTTCTGCAACATCTCTTCTTACTTTCTTCCCTGTTGCATATCTAGGGTTCAAGTCAGAGAAGGTTCCACATTTTTAAGAATGTGTGTGATTAGATTAGGCTAGCCTGGGATAGTCAGAATAATTGCCCTGTTTTAAGCTCCTTGACCTTAATTACACCTACAGAGTCCTTTTTGCCATGCAATGTAGCATATCCACAAGATCCAGAGATGAAAGTATGGACATCTTTGGGAGGATGCTTAATTATATTTAACTACAAGTAGTGACATTAGGTCAGTAAATGTGCTTTCTCCTGTGCTTTCTTCCTTAAAAAGGTAAGCCAGCCAGTAAATTTGTGTCAAACATTAGGGTTTATTGAAACACGAATCCTAAAATTTGAAGGCAAAGAATATATATATTTTATGGAAATGAGTATAGGTTTCAGTTTTGACAAGAGGCACTCTTTCTTGATTTCCAGTGTTGTCTCCAGTATAATGCTGAAGAAAACTGGTTTGAAGTCAGACAGACTAGACCTTGTGCGAGTATATAGTGTTTGTCAGTGTCATTGCCCTTTCCTGTGAAATAGTTTTTCCCCCATAGAAACTATAGGAGTTATTAACTTGTGGCTAGAAAGTGCATAGGGCATAATAAGTGCTCAGTGAGTGTTAGCTGCTGCTGCTGCTGCTACTAATGATAATAACAAGATGGCAGTCATGGGCTTTTTATAAGAGGAGAAGGTATGGGTGAACCAAGTAGAATGAGCACTTGGATTTCCTACCAGTTTCATGTTAGTCTGACATAAATTATTAGTCTGACATAATTACTCTTTTAGACATAAATTGGTAAAATGATTGTCCCAAAAAGGGATTTATATGTTTATTTTGAGTACTTTAGCTTAAGGCAAAGGCTTGGTTTTAATCATAAAGGGCAGTGCCTGAAACTCACAGGCATAAACTCAGGGGTCAGCAAACTGTGGCTTGAGGGCTAAATCTTGCCCGATGCATGGTTTTGTACAGCCCAGAAGCTAAGAATGATGTTTAGAGATAAATGTTCATGGTCAGTTTGATGGTAGGAAGCACTAACTTTGAACCTCAAAGCGTAATGTTCTGCCACTGAAGAATTTCATTCCTCTCATTAAAAGGCCCATATTACTAAAAATTGTACTCGATTATTATATTTTGACTTTCATCAATGAAACTTGATAGAAAATTTTCTCTCACTATAAAAGTACCTACATAATATCCTTGATTTTGCCTCTTGGTCCAGGAAATACCTAAATGTTTATAATCTGTTTACAGAGAAAATTTGCTGAGTCCAATCTAAGTAACCTCCTGTGCATTTAAAATGCAGTGTAGACTCTTCATAGCTGGAAGGCACTCCCAAGATCTCTTAGTGCAGTACCTTAGTGTTATAGAGAAACTGAACCAGGAAGATAGGCAACTTGTGCACCACAGCCTGGCTAATTAGTGACAGAGCCCAGATGAGCCATTAGAACCTTTGGTGCTTAAATCAGTAAATGTTCTATGGGAGCTGGCAGACCTTCTGGGTAGCATGGTTTTGCTTTATTATCTCTCTTTACATGGGCTTCTATGTTGTCACCCGTCTCAAACCTTTAATGGACAAGTCAACCTACAAAACTCAGCTGTCCCGTGGTCCCATTGAACAGGGCCTGCTAAACATCAGTGTGTTGCTCTGTTTCCATCTGTGGGTAGATCCCTTTAGATTTGAGAAATTTTTCATTAAAGTTGTTTCAGAAGCCTTGGTACCCTTTTCCATTTTCAGTAATGTTGAATAACCAGATATGTTCGGTTTAGGATGAGATTGTTCATAGAGCAGAGCAATAACCCTTAACTGAGGTGATAATTTCCCCACATGTCCCACTTCCCCATTGTTCCCTGGTTATTTGCTAATAAATTGTGCCACCTTGTATGTGTTTCAGTGCACTCCTGCCTGGATAATGGTGATCACTTGGTGGTGTTTCTTTCTCTTTCTACAGGTGGTTTACAAATCCAACGACTGTCAATGCCTTCTACAGTGCATCCACCAACCAGATCCGTGAGTACTGGCTCCTTGTCTTCTTAATGTGTTCCAGAATGGGCAGAACTGTGATTTAAGAGTAGGGCATTCTTTATTTCCCCCTACAAGTGACCAGGTATGTTGGTGAAGAAAGTTTGTTTCCCTGACTATATGTCCAGCTTTCTTCATTTTCTTTACCTTATAAGTTTTTTTTTTTGAAAGTTTTATATAAGAAAGTGTTAGTTCCTCAGTCGTGTCCAACTCTTTGTGATACCATGGACTGTAGCCCCCCAGGCTCCTCTGTCCATGGAATTCTCCAGGCAAGAATACTGGAGTGAGTTGCCATGCCCTCCTCCAAGGGATCTTCCTGATCTAAGGATCCAACCCAGGTCTCCAGCATTGCAGGCAGGTTCTTTACCATCTGAGCCACCAGGGAAGCCCAAGCTTTATATAACCATTAAGTTTAAAAAAAAAAGGAAAACAACTACAGTATATAAAACTGCAGTGACGCTGGCCATGAAAGTGGAACAAGTTTCCACTTTTCTGTCATGGTGGTCTTACTAATGTTTGTTTTATTTCTAGGATTGATGGGAAAAACAAGTAGGTAACTGGGCAGATTTTAGAAGCTGTTAAGAAAAGCTTTGAAATGCTCTAAATAATCCTGGAATGTAAAGTCTTGAGTTTCTTTTATTTACATGTACTAGTATGTGGGCTTCTCAGGTATCCCAGTGGTAAAGAATCCACCTGCCAATGTAGATGTGGGTTCGATCCCTGGGCTGGGAAGATCCCCTGGAGAAGGAAATGGCAACCCACTCCAGTATTCCTGTCTGGGAAATCCTATGGAAAGAGGAGCCTAGCAGGCTACAGTACATGGAGTCCCAAAGAGTCAGGCACAACTGAGTGACTAAACAACAGCAACAAATTAGGTACATAATTATAAATACCATAAGTTAAAAACATTATTAAGGATCATATTGCCACAAATAAAAGAATCTGACAGCACCAAGTGTTGACGACAGAGATGCGTAGTGCTAGTGGAAATGTAAATTGGTTCACCCACCTTGCTGCACAATTGGGCAACACCTGGAAAAGCCAAAGATGGATGTATATGTCCATGAATGTCATTTAAGCTCTTGACATGTGCCCAAATGCTGTCACTCAAAGTGTGGTCCAGCGACTATCAGCAACAGAACCCCAGGGGAACTTGTTAGAAATGCAAATTCTTGGGCCCTACTTTAGACTTATTGTTCATAAACCCTGGATATGGGGCCCAGAAATCTGTTTTATTAAGCCCTTCAGGTGAGGCTAACATACTTGGGGAAGCAGTGCCCTAGAGAAGTCTCACATGGGGAGGCCCACTTGAGAATGCTTATAGCAGTGTTCTTTATAACATCAGCAAAAGGGGAATAACTTACCTGGCGCACCAAAAGAAAATGAATGAAATGTGTCATGTTCACACAAGGGCGTGCTATGCAGCAGTGCACAATGAATGGCCAGAGTGACATGGATGAAGTTCACAAATAATAGGTTGTGTGTATGTGTGAAAAAAACAACTTGGGAGAGTACATGGAAGAAGACATCATAAAAAAAGAGTTGAAAAGCATGCAGAACAGTTCTATATATTGTCCACAGGTCCATCCATGTGTAGTAAAAATATGAAGACATTGACAAAAATGACAGACACTGAGTGCAGATTGGCAGTGAGCTGTTGTGGAAGGGCAGGCTATTCCCGCTGATGCCCTTGCTGGTTTTTCACCTCCCCTTGCACCTCTTCTGGTCTCCACACACCCTCGCTTGTATGGTGTGTGCATCTAATTCCATGATTTTAAGTGCACATCTAATCCCATGGTTTT
This sequence comes from Cervus canadensis, assembly GCF_019320065.1. Classification (NCBI taxonomy): domain Eukaryota; kingdom Metazoa; phylum Chordata; class Mammalia; order Artiodactyla; family Cervidae; genus Cervus; species Cervus canadensis. Next base: position 25,087,733 of record NC_057419.1, read on the forward strand.
AAGCCTGTCTCTTTGCTGTTTGGTGAATGCAGGTGATGGAATTTATGAGGACTTGCTACCCTTGGCCTGCCCCTGCTGTTTCCCCTAGGATCCCTCTAATACCCTCCTCACTTGCCTCCCTGCTTCTGAACTCATCCCCCTTTGATCTAGTCTAAATATAACATTGTAGCCATTTTAATGCTTTTTACAGTTGTCTCATGTCCCTCCTTTGCTCAAAACCCATTATTAGCATCCCATCTCACACAGAATACAAGCCACATTACTTGAAGTGGCCCTGAGGCCTGTTATCATGCTGCCTTTGTCCCCCCTCTGTTTCAGCCACACTGGCCTCCTTCCTGTTCCTGGACCACAAAATATTCTTCCTTCCAGGCATTTGTCCTCGGGATTCTCTTTGCCTTGGAAAATCTCCCAAAGTGATCTGCATGGTTTGTGCAGATCAAATCTTCCTTCAAATCCTTGCTTGAATACCACCTTCTCATTGAGGCCTTCTGTCTGCCCACTCGTGGCAGGTCCTCCGGCAGGACTCCCTGACCAGAGAGAATAGCCCACTCCCAGCAGGCACACCTTTTTAGCGTCGCCCTCATGTGGCCACTTTGGGGAATGACACTGTCTACAGAACTGGAACTGGTATGGGCTAGTACATAACAATATGTTAGCTGGCGGTGTATTATTATGAAAATGCCATTGCTTTCTTCCCCCGCCCCCAGCTTTATTGAGGTATAATTGACAAATAAAAATTGTATCTATTTAAAATATACAACACGACGCTTTGCTATAGCTCTGAGTTGAGCGCTAAGCTGCATGTGTTACATGGGCACTTACATTTTAGATAGTAATTATAGCTACTATTTATAATAATATGGGTTTTGTTTATATAATATGAGTTATATCATTTGGAATAACTTATTGAGTGATAGAAAATTATTTGAATTATCTATTTTTAAAGAAAATGTTTTACTAGGTACATGGAAAAGAATATATGTAACATGCTAGAACACAGAAAGTTAGAAAGTATGTAAGAAAACATATAATAAAATAAATAATGTTTATGAACCCACCACACATCCAAGAACCAGAACATTCCTGATGTCATTGCATCTGTCTATGTTCCTCTCCATCCCTTTCTTATTCCCCATCATTGCCCAGTTCTGATTTTTTTGTTTATCATTTCTCTTTTTAAAGAAATTTGAAGCCATTTACATATCCCTAAGCAATATATTGTTTATTTTTTGTTATTTTAGCATAATAAAATGGAATTATATTGCATGCAATCTTAAGCAACTGTGATTTTCTTTCAGCATTTTTTTAAGATTCATCCAGGGAGCATGTGGCAGTAGGACTTTCATTTTCACTGCTGTGTAACATTCCGTTGTATGACTGTACCCTAGATTACTTATCTGTTCTACAGAGCTACGAGTTTCCCTTTTCCTAGGTTTTCCCTCTTCTAAACAGTGTTGCTCTGAATATTCTCATACGTGTCCCCTGAAACAAGTGTTTTAGGTATATACTATGAGTGGAATTACTGTGCAAATACTCAACTTTACTAGGTAACACCCAATGTTTTCCATAGTGAGTGTTCCAAAGTACAGAGTGTTTTCACCAGTTCTCAGTTTCATCACTTCTTGGCATTGGTAGACAGAATTTTCACTATTCTAGTGAATGTAATAGATCAGTTCTTACGCCAGAAAAAGCATTGAGATAGATTCTTCACCAATATTTCCACATTCACTTTCCAATGTCAGTGAATGCTTACTGCTCTTTGGGGGATTTAAGTATGCCTAATAATATTTTTGCCTCCAGAATTCATCCCTGTCCAACCTTTTTTTTTAATCTGAGAAGAGCTGATTATATCAGAGGTTTACTGAAGAAGCAGCCATTTCAGGGTAACCAAGTGGTTTCACAAAGCTCAGGAGCAGAGGGGAATGGACAATTTGAAGCAGTATTTTAATTAAGAGATTCAAGCTGTTTCTATTTTCCTAATGACCAGTGCTTGCTCTCATTGTAAATTACATTCTCAGGCAAGATGACAAGGAGTCCTATGGGTAACTTTTTTTCTTTCTCTTCTTTCTTATTTTCTGGACTACAAATTAAGACAGGTGGAGTTCCTTCTTATACATTTCCCCACTGGGTTTCCTGGGACCCCCTCCAACCCCCAACTGCCTTCTTTTTGCTCTACTGAAGAAGTGGAAAATTGAGGCGATTTTCTAAAATGAACATCTTTATTGATTAGGGGCTGATTCTGACAGCATGTGACCATCTGTTTAATTGGGTTTCACATCTAAGTTGTAGCTATACTTAGTAACATGATTTATGAGAATTTCACTCAGTTCCCATTATCATTTTCTGATTCATGCCATTTAAGTCAACTTCTGCATGCAGTAGAGACTTGAGTAGAAAATAGAAAACCTGTAGGGTTTTTGATTATTTGTTTGTTTGTTTTTACAAATCCATACCTGTATGAGAAATCCTATGATTTGTGGTCATCTTTCAATGTTAGATTTTTACAGGGTGTTTATAGCTTCTTATTTTTCTACCCTTATCAAGCTAGGTAGCAGTGTCTTCAGACACAGAGTGTAGTGTGAAATAATAATGGCTTAAGTCTGCTGTATGGGAAGTTATACTCAGGAGCTATTGCATAATTTAATTATATTTGAACTGATAAGGTGGTTAAACAGGAAGATAAGGAGCTGAGGTTGTTAGTGCCTAAACTTGTGCTTCCCTAACTCTGTGATAAATGTAGATCTGGTCTTCCTGCTTTTAGTAAGGAGACCAAACTTTGATGGGAGACCTTGTATGCCACTGATCCAGTTGCATGACCTTGGTCAAGGTGTTTCTCCTTCCTGAGCACTCTTGTCCTCATCTGCCATATGTTGAGTTAGAGTTTTTGATAGGATTTAACAAGATCAATTTGAAAAGTGCCAGTATATTGTCAGGGTCATGGTTTTGTATATCAAAACCCGGCATGCCCACAAGTAATGCCTGGGATAGCCGGTCGGACACAGGATACACAGCATAATACGAAGCTTGGGGGAAGGGATATTTTGAACTTTTGTCCTCAGAAGATTTTATACACTAAAACAATATTTTGGCAAACTTCCCTGTTGGTCCAGTGGTTAAGACTCTGAACTTCTACTGCAGGGGGCTCAGGTTCGATCCCTGGTTAGGGAACTAAGATCCCACATCCCACATGGAGTAACCAAATAAATGTTCATAGCGGCTTTATTCATAATAGCAAAATTCCAGAAAGAACCTAATTTCCATCAACAGAAGAGTAGTTGAAGGAACTGTGGTATATTCATACAACTGAATATTGCACAGCAATGAAAAAGAACAAACTGCTCCATTCTACAGCATGTGAAAATGCCGCTAACTTATAATGCCCAGTGAAACAATGCGTGGTTCCATTTATATGAAGTCCAGGAATAGAGAAACAAATTTGTGGTCAAAGTGATAGCAGTTAAAATAATGATGCCCTTTGTTTGGGGGGATATTGACTGAGATGGGGGCTTGGAAATATCATCTTGATCTGGGAAGTGGTTGCACAGGTAATACTTCGGTAAAAACTCACTGTGTTCTAATTTTTTTATATACCATAAAATTTTGCCTTTACTTTATGTATATAATACCTCAACAGAAATAGTAATACCTCCGTTCTCCATTTAAAATGTTTAGAAAAGCATATAGCATACACAGACATGTGGGCTGATGATAGGTGACCTCAGACCAAGCTGCCAGAAGTGTAGATGAGGGATCACAAACATTTTCTGTAAAGGGCCAGATAGTAAATACTTTTGGCTTTGGAAGCCATATGATTTCTGTTGCAAATTCTCAACTTTGCCGTTGCAGCCATGGACAATTCATAAACAAATGGGCATGGCTGCACTCTAGTGGAACTCTATTTAGAGTGCTGCAGTTTGCCAGTTGGGGGTGGAAAGCACTGGGAGAGGACGGGATCCAGGGAAGCTTGTAGCGTGTTGCTGCCCCAGCTTCCAAAGTAAAATACTTCAGGTCCAGTCAGGCAGTGGTCCCGAGCTGTGGTGGGGAGCCACTCACATTTGGTTCTCATCTCCACTGATATGGACTGGTGTTTAGCAGAAGATTCACTTCATGTATTCAGTATCAAAGTGTATCTGCATAGTGCCTCATTTCAGTATTAGTTTTTTATTTTCATAGGTCTCAAATCATATTAAGCATTTATTTTAAGCAAATAAAACCTTGGCTTGAAAATAAGCAAGGCCGAAGGGCTAAAACCAATGATTTTATTATCTTATACACAAGGGATTTAGTTGCCTCAGTTTAATCACAGATACTCTGCTAAAGAAGATAAGCCTTTGTCCAGAGGCTGGGCTTATGCTGGCATCAAACTATAGAATTAATCCCAAAATCAAACATAGACTTGTTTTGCTGTTAAGGAAATAACTATGTTTCAGACTGGTAGAATTTCTCATGCTTTGCTGACTGCCTGAAACCATAAAGTGGAAGCCAAGTTAGCAAATACTCACCTGCGGCCTCTACTGGACTTTAATGAAATTAAATCCCTGAATCCACTTGATGGTGTATTTGAGGAGAATTTGAAAATAATCTGCCATAGTTTGGAAGCTCGAAGAAAGGAAACTCAAGTGGCCACCCAATCCAGACTTCTTATTATCTAGCAGAGATCCTGACAGAGCAATTCTTAGTAATTTTTCTACTGATTCATGTCATATTTATAGCACCCCCCCCCCAATAATTCTTACTTTCTGGTAGTCACAGTCCTGTGTAGTCTATCCAACACCAGATGAGGCTGACCTCTGTAACTAATAGGATACTGTGGAAATGGCAGAGTGTGACTTCTGAGGCTAGGTCATAACAGACATATGGCTTTTGCCTTGCTCTCTTGGATTGATCACCCGGGGGGAAGCCAGCAACCATGTCATGAGGGCCCTCAGGAAGCTGGAGGAGAGGTCCACATGTGAAGGACTCAGGGCCTCCTGCCCGTGACAGCACCCTGTGCACCCGCCATCTTGGAAGCTTGTCCTCTAGTCCAGCCAAGCCTTCAGATGATGGCGGCCCACACTGGTATCCTGAGAGCAACCTCACGAGAGACCCTGAGACAGACCATCCAAATACGCTGTGTCTGAATTCCTGACCCAGAGAAACTGTGAGACAGTAAATGTTTATTGTTTTGAGCCACTATTTGGGGGGAATACTTTGTTATATAGAAAAAGATAAGTGATACAGACATTACAACTCCCCAGGTACTGAGTTCAGTGCTAGGTCTGTATAATACTGTATGGTGTAGCGGTTAAGAGTGTGGGCTTTGATTCTGAATCCTGACTTGGCCACTGATAACTCGTGACCTTGGACAGGTTACTTAACATCTTTAGGCATCAGTTTAATTACCTATAAAATGGGGATAATAGTAGTGGCTATCTTGTAGGGTGGTGAAGATTAAAGGTGGTAATATATATAAAATGCTTGGAAGAGAAACTGGTTTGTAGTAGGTAGTCAATAAATCTTAGCTGTTAAAGAGTTCTTGCTTTTGAGGCATCGGGAGAGAGAGACTTGTAATCAGTCATTTATAGGAGATCATAGGAAGGGTGTGCAGTGCATCCTGGTAGCCTCAGAGCAGTGGTAATTACCTAGGGGAGTGAAGGTTGGCTTCACAGTGAAAATGGCATTTGAGTGGGCTTTGAAAGGAAAAGAAATCTGTAGGCAAAGAAGGTAGGTTGGGACATGCAGAAGTACTGGCTGGTACAAAGGCAACACACGCAGAGGATGGCAAGGTGGTCACAATTGCTGGGGGACAGGCTGCATGTGTTAGATGTTAGGAGGAAGGCATGATGGGAGATGAAATGTTGAAGAAGTAAATGAGGACCTTGTAAGCCACATTGAGGAGCAAGCCATAGGCATCTGGTATAGTTTTCTTTATGGAGAAGAAAATGGCACCCCACTCCAGTATTCTTGCCTGGAGAAGTCCATGGAGAGGAGCCTGGCGGGCTACAGTCCATGGAGTTGCAAAGAGTCAGACACGACTGAGTGACTTAGCACAGCACAGCACATAGTTTTCTTTGGGAGGAGAGAAACTTCAGTTTCAGTTCCTTGGTCTTAATCTCAAAGATCATGGCTTGAAGAGGGAAAAGACTGAGGCTCCTGAGGCCACCGAGGCCAGCTAGGGGTTGGGAAAGTGGTTCAAGAGAAGACTGGGGAGGGTGTAAACCTAGGTGGTGGCAGTGGTGAGAAGAATTAGGGAGTGGATAAGTTAAATCCCAAGATTGTTCTCAAATAATGGTGTAATGATAATACAGGTAGTTTCACAACTTTTCCACTGATGCTTTGAAGGACTCCCATAAAATGGAGAGGACGATTGTTCTTCACAGCTGCTCTTCACTGAGAACCACTAACGTGCCAAGCATTGTGCTGGATGCCTTAGCATGTGTCAGCTCTAGTCTTCATGGAAGATCTCTAAGTTGGGCACTGTGGGCCATTTTACAGAAGAGGAAACTGAAGCTCAGGGAGGCCAAATCACATGTGAAAGAGCACACAGCTAGCACAGCTGGGAGTATAATGCAGCTTCTGTCATTACAGACTTAATCTTCACCCTACACTGCTCAATGCTGGATAAGAAATATGAGGGTTACATGAAATGGTGCCTGTGAACACACTCAGACAAAGTTGCAAGCATGATATAATTGTATGTCAGAGTAATCACGCTATTCTGTCCTTCCCCATGTGGTGGGGGGTTGTTTCTGTTTGATATGGAAGCAAGATATTGTTGGATGTGGAGACAGCCAGGAGGTGAAGATTGGAAGGTCAGGTGGCTGTGCTAATCTTGTGTCTTCAAGGGTGGGGCCTGGAGCAGCCACTGATGAGTGCCACTGGTGAGAGCGAGTTGTTTGGTTATACCCCTGATCTTCCAACCATCGGATTCTGGTAGAGTGGGGGAGGGGGGGTTATGGGTTATATATTTTGCTCTATTTCCCCAAAATGTTTTTCTTCACAAAATTTACTGTGAAATTCAAAAACTTTTGTTAAGTGTGTTGAAGTTAAGTCATGAGCAAACTGCAAATAGTTTGCAAAATGGTGCACATGATGCATTTAGCAAGATCATGGGACACCTGCTATGATTATTTTAAGACGTTCTTGTCCTGGTCTAGTCCAAGACTCTGGAGGTCCTAATACAGTCTCCTGTCTTGGGGCCTGACCAAGGAGGCAGCTGAGAATGACATTCTGGGCAGTGCCACCGAGGGACAAGGTGCCTTTATGTGGGGAGCCCTGTAGTCTCATGGCATCCCTGGAAATTGTGAGTACCAGGACCCATGCCCAGAGGGACATGTTTACCACCTGCCGTGCACTTCCGAACATGCATGCATGGGGCAGGACACATGCTTTTTCCAGGCAGAAGACTGGCAGCTTTGCTGCAGGGCCACTGGCAGAAAGCACAGAACAGTTTTAAAGGTCAGTAGGGCTTCCCTGGTGGCTCAGCTGGTAAAGAATCCGCCAGCAATGCAGGAGACCTGGGTTCGATCCCTGGGTTGGGAAGATACCCTGGAGAAGGGAAAGGCTGCCCATTCCAGTATTCTTGCCTGGAGAATTCCATGAACTATATAGTCCATGGGGTCACAAAGAGTCGGACACAACTGAGTGACTCTCACTTTCTGACTCAAGAGGCAGGCTGTGAGTGGAACATGCTCTAGGAGTGACATGGATGTGAGTCTGGGTGTGGAAAGCATCAGAAAGCTGGGAAAGAGCCATGATGAGAGGAAACAGGAGTCAGAAATCTCACTCATCTGTCATGATGGTCACAATCTCACTTGTCCTCCCTTAAGAAAAATTAGTTGTTTTGAATCTTTATTACAAAAGTATTTTATCTTTATTGTGCCAAATCTTGAAAAATTTAGATAAGCTAAAAATCTTTTTAGAGTGAATCATAATTTAAAATAGCTACATTTAATACTTTTGTTGAATCTCAATATGTTTATCTACCATATTTAAAAATTGAAATTAAACATGAGCTCATCCAACTATACTGTTTTTTCCCCACTGAAATTTGTAACAAATATTTTTAAAAATTTATTACGAATTCTTCTAAGTCACCATGCCTAATATTCCACCAAATAAAAGCACCTTAATTTCTCTAATTTTCTACTGATAGACATTTAGGCTGTTCTATTGCAAACAACAACAGCAGCAACGAAAACTACTGAGATGCATTTTGTGGCTAAGTCTTTGTCAAATATGAGTGTGTTCTTTAGGATAAATTCCCAGATATGGAGAGATTGCAGAGTCAAACGGTATGCTCAATTTATGAAGTTTTAAAATACATGTTATCCTACTTCTCTGGAGAAGAGTGGTACCAATTTATATCTTCACTAACAATAGATGAGATGGTTTTCTTTTACTGAGTTAGGCATTGTGAAGATACTGCTGGAGGAGATGAATAAAGAGACTCAGTGTTTTTTTGTTTGTTTTGTTTTGTTTTGTCTAATTGATAAGGGGAAAATGTTAGTCACACCCAGATATGGCTCAGTGACACCACACAGGCATTTGTTGAGGCATCTACTGTTCTCCCAGGCCTGGACTGAACATCACTACCCATAGTGTCAGTTTTGAATACCTAGGATAGCAATTGTGTGTGTGAAATGACCTGGTGGAGCATGAGTAGAATCCGAGATACTGAGCTGCATTGTGGGAGGAAATTTGTGTTTTCTCTGCCAGATGTTGAACTCGAGCAGTGGTTCTCAAAGCGTGGCCCCTGGATCAGCAGCATCAGCATCACTTGTAATAAATGGATGTTACCTGGTCCCATCCCTGACCTCCCAAATAAGAAACTCTGGCAATGGGCCCAGCAATATATGTTTTAAGAAGATTTTAACTATCAAACCTCTGCTACATGCTGAAGTTTGAGAACTGCTGAGCTATAAAAATGGAGCAAATGCAAAAGAGGTCAGACTTGGGTGGGTAAATGTAAGGAGGCTAACTTGTCCTGGTTTGCCTGGGACTGTCCCAGTTTTATCACTGGAAGCTCACATCCTAGGAGCTCCTTCAAGCCTGGGCCAACAGGGACGGTTGGTCACCCTGGTAAATAAGAAGAGGATCTGTTTGTTGCAGCCTGCAGGTAATTATGGCACAAAAAGAATAGAAAGGCCAGAAGAGAAGGTTTCAAGATGGAGGGCAGATTTTGGAAGCTACTTTCTGCTTGTCAGTTCTAGGCTGATGGATATGGTGGCAGGAGGTTACCTGCGGGAAGCCAGCAGATGGCCAAGGCATCTTGCTGAATCCCTTGACGTGAGTCACAGCTGTTAGAACTTGATATTTTCTGGAAAGGGGATGGTTGGCATTCACCAAACTACTGCAAGATGCCAAATTGAAAAAAAAATCCACTATTAATCTTAGCAGTGATGACAATGAAATCCCTTTACAGCAAAAAATATAACCAAAAGTGCTTTGTAATTGCAGCAATTTCCATGTTCCTACTGATGGCCCCCTAGCTTCTAGAAGAATGGTATCTGGCTTATCTGATTATGAGAACTAATCCTGAATAAGATGTAACAGTCATTCTCTCTTAGAGTGAGAATTCAGCCTGGATTTTCCAAAGTAGTTGCAATTAAAACTATTTTTGTCCTTTTGTAAAATCATAATTTATAAGCCGTGTAAAGTTTCAGTTTTGAAAGAATAGTCTGTGAAATTATAATGCAAATATCTAATCATATGTTACAAGCACTGTGTTGAGGAGCAGCATATATACATCAGTTAAGTTAAATATAAGCAGCTCCTTATTTTTCCTAAACTGAGATTTCTGTACTTGTTTGCATATTAGAATTACCCGGGGAGCTTTTATAAGCTCAGTATGCATCAGCATACTGACGTTCAGGGCTCCATCCCAGACATCGTGACCTGATGTGTCTGGGGCAGGGACATGGGTTTATTTTATAAAGCCTCCCCAAGGTATTCTAATGTCCAGTAGGGGTTGAGAATCCAGGGGGTCGCAACTAGGATGCACCAAAATAACTGGGGACCTGTTGAAAACTCTGATCCCCACTGATCTTACAAATCTTTTACCCATTAGCCCACACATGTGTATAGGTAACCCCTTTCCACCACACACGTATGTATCTACTCCCATGTATCCAGTATTTCTCCACTGAGTTTAAAGAATATTTCAATTAAACATACACTTTAGAGAGCTTTGGTATCAATTCACCTTCCTCTTTAGATTTTACAAAATGGAATTTTTTTTCTAGTTATATCCTTTTCCCTTTCCCTGGGTTGTTGTTTTTTTGAGGACATTTGTAGGTTTTGGCTTTCTTCACTTAGTTTGATGATCCCTAGTTTTATCTATGTTCCTGAAAGTTGAATGGATTTATTCTTTTGTGTGTGTGTGGATTTCCCAGTTGCGCTGTGGTAAAGAATCTGCCTACCAATGCAGGAGGTGCAAGAGACATGGGTTTCATCTCTGGATCAGGAAGATCCCCTGGAGGAGGAAATGGCACCCACCTCAGTTTTCTTGCCTGGGAAACCCCATGGACAGAGAAGCCTAGTGGGCTATAGTCCATGGGGTCATAAAGAGTCATTCACATGCATACTGAAAATTGGAGGCCTCCCATCTTGTTAAATCTGACCAAACGTGGAAACAATAGGAAATGATGTGCCAGTCTGACTATAGTTATTTTTAAAATAGTCACCATTTGTAATTGTTCATATATTAAAAAAACTTCACACCTAAAAATAACCAAACTTTGGAGGATAATGCTTTTAAAATACTTGCCACATGTTAACCTTTCTGAGCCATACACTTACAGATGTTAGATATGGAACTTAGAATTAATGTGACAATTACATGAAAACATACAAAGAATGTAGGGAAAAGAGATTAAGTTTGTTCAATATTGTTAGGACCAAAGGACTCTGATCTATATCAGTATTTTGTCTGATTTTTTTCATTGTAGCCTATGCCCTAACCACAAAAGGGAAAATATCCTACTTTTATTCTTTGGTGGTAGGGAGGGCTGAGAGGACATAGGGGTGATGGAATTGGCACAGAGCTGGGCAGGTCTTTTTATCTTGTCAATATTTACTTTCTGATTGAGAGTTTATTGGAAAAAAATATGCAAACCTCAAAACTACGCTAGTTTGGCTATGAATATAAGGGAATAGAACCAACAGAGTCCCTAATCTAGAAGGTAAACAAAAACCAGAGTTTGAACAATGGAACATATCCCTATTCTGGTGTTGAATGTGGAAACTTCAAGAAGTAGCACATCGATAGTATTAATAATATTGTGTAATGTTTTAGACTTTGGCTAACCCCCACTTATAGGTAATGTTTAATCCCCATCACCCTTTAGAGTTTCACAAAGTGCAGATTCCATTTACTCAACAAATATTTATTGAGTGCTTACCACCTGCCAGGCATTGTTCCAGCTCTGAAGATATTGCAGTGAAAGAATGGTAAAAGTAAATAAAAGTCCTTTTGTTACGGAGCTTGCATACCAATTGGGGAAAGACAGATAATACTTTATAGACAATAAGTAAAATGTAGATACCATAGATGGTGGTGTTATGATGAGATATAAACCAATTGGGGGGGGAAAGGATAATACTTGGCTCCTTTAAAAAAGCACTAGGGAAAGCCTTAATGAGAAAGGGACATTTGAGTAAATATCTGAAGCTAGTTTTAAACATAGTAGTGGGAAGTTCTGGGTTGGGGGGAGAGAAAAAAGAGAAATTACTAATTTTTATTTTGATCTCTCCGCATAATAGATTGGCCAAAAAGTCCATTTGGGTTTTTGCATAAAGCTCAATAGTTTGAATTTGCTATGCCTGAGGACATATGTTTATTTTCTAGGGTCTAAACTTTAGGATAACGGGCTAATTTTTTCTCTATATTTACCTGTAATAAAAAAAACCTAATTAATATGATTTTATACTAATAAAATGAATACTGGAACCCAGAGGTGTTGAGGTGTTTGCCTTTTCCTGGAAAGGTGTAGCTAGAGTTAGGATATAACTGTGACTTTAAAGGCCAACTAGTTGAACCTGACCCAGTGAATGTGATCAGTTCTTTCGCAGTTGTGTCCTAAACAAAAGTACTCTATGCCTTTTACTGTTACCATTTTGCTAAGACTGCAACTAGATTAGTCAATATTCATCAATAGAGTTATGAGAAACTGCAGTGAAAATGGAAGGCTGACCAAGTAGAAAGTCTGAAGCAGGCCTTATGATTTTCCTACCTGTAGATTTGAGAAAGAGAATTTTTTGCTACCAAATAATGAGGTTATTATAGCATGTGTGTTTGTGCATAGCCGTGTCTGACTCTTTGTGTCCCCATGGACTGTAGCCCGCCAGGCTCCTCTGCTGATGAAATTTTCCAGGCAAGAATACTGGAATGGGTTGTCATTCCCTTCTCCAGGGGATCTTCCTGACCCAGGGATTGAACCCATGTCTCTTGTATCTCCTGTATTGGCAGGAGGATTCTTTACCACTAGTACCACCTGGGAAGCCCATATAAATGCCAGTATTTTTTTTTTTGGTCCGAATTTTAGTGTTTGAAATTATTTTACTACAAGCTGTATTTTTACTTGAAATAGAAATTTGCTGGTATTTACAAATGTATGAGCAAAATGCTGCCATGTAAGCTGAGTAAACTATATACTGTTTTTGGATAATCTTTGGAAGAATTTTCTATAACACACATACATTTATTTCTCTTTTAAAAAATTTGTTTATTTATTTTTGGCTGTGTTAGGTCTTCTTTGCTTCATGGGCTTTTCTCTAGTTGCGGTGAGAGGGGGCTACTCTCTAGTTGAGATGCATGGGTCCTCTTGTTGTGGAGCACAGGCTCTAGGACACGTGGGCTTCAGTAGTTGTGGCTCCTGGGCTCCACAGCACAGGCTCAATAGTTGTGGCACATAGGCCTAGTCGCTCCGTGGAATCTCCCCGGATCAGGAATTGAACCTGTGTCTCTTGCGTTGGCAGGTGAATTCTTCACCACTGAGCCACGAGGGAATCCCCACACATGGTTATTTCTAAAAGAGTTTATTTTAATTACAGATGATTACCTTTGATTAATCAGTATTTAAAACATTACATTTATGTCCAAAGCCCCATTAACCACCCACCACCCCAAATCCCAGTGATCTCTAAGAGATAAATGACTACTGTGACCACTTTGATATGTATTTTATAGACTTTTTCTGTGAATTTTCATACATATACACAAACTGATAAGAGGGTTATTTTAAATATATAAGTGGCATTTACATGTCTATATCTACGCCCTGCTTTATGCCAATAGCATTTCTTAGAGTGTTTCCCATGCTGGAAGATGGAGATCTACCTCTTGACTCTTCCTTTGCTGCACAGCAGTCCATAAAATAGTTATATCATCAAGTCATTCCCCTCCTGTTGGACATCTAGATTGTTGCACGGTTTTCTCAGTTACAGCAATGCAGCAATAAATGTATTTAGTCATGACTCTGCAGTGCATGTGAGCCAGTGATTGGGCAGTGGTTCTTGAAGCGTGGTTGCCCAAGCATCAGCCTCACAGGGGAACTTGTTAGAGGTGCAAATTCCTAACCACCTCTCTGGACCTACTGACTCGAAACTCTAAGGGTGGGGCCCAGTAATCTGTATTTCAGTAAGCCCTCCAGGTGATTCTGATACATGGCAAAATTGGAGAACCACTGGCATTTAAAGGTTTAAGAGATGACTAAATTGCTTTCCAAAATGCTCGCAACAATTTATACTCCCACTAACATGCTTCCTACACCCTGGCCAATATTACCTGTTATTAAATTGATTAATTTTTGCCAGTCTAATAGTTATACTTCTCTTTCCTCCCTCTCCCTCCCTCTCTCCTCTCATGTTCATATATGTATGTGTCTGTATGTGTACATACATATGCACACATACGAATTTACCTTGTAAGGGATGTCTCCCATAAATATACAGATGGAAAAAGAATCTTGAAAAGTGTGAAATAGGTGGCAAGGCAGTGCTGAAATGGGAAGAAGAGGAGCTAAAATGAATATGCAAAAAAAGATAAGAAAAGCCTATTAAAAAGGGAGAGAAAAAGAAAAAGAATCCCATTTCCATTTATTTATTTTTCACTTCTCCCTTTGCTCAATAGAACTCACTCACTTTATGAGATAAGATACTTTTGGCCTTGTTGAAATTTGATCTGTCACTCTTGCCAGTTGACATCTCCAAAAATGCAGCTTAAACTGTTAATCCATTCACTTCAGCTAAACGGTCCTAAGGGCATCAGATTTTTGTGTTGATCAGTGTTGGGTTCCCTGGCCCTGACAAGCTGTGAAGATCCAGATGATCAGGGGAGCATGATGGCTGTGGCTGGCGAGTCTGGGGCCTCTAACAGCGACGGCGGCAGAAAGGAGCCTCAGGCAGGTGTCAGATGCTTTCCTGAAAAGGGGTTGGCAGTGGACATAAATGCTGCCAGCTGGGCACATTACCAAGCAGGAAAGCCATAATGATTTAATAATTAAATCACACTGGTCTATGATCATTGTTCTCATTAGCAAAGATCATTGCTTTTTGATGATATATATTATATGAGACAGAATTTTCATACAAACACTGTGATTTGCATATATATATATATCTCCAAGTCAGAATGACTTACTAAAAGTAATCACCAAAAAGAGGATGGAATTTTGATGTAAAGATGCCAAGGATATTTAAGAAAATGTGGAAATTATGAAGATTTATTTGACATCACCCCTCTCGAGTCAGATGCAGTTTCCATTATGTGAAAGCAGCAGGAAGAGAGAGGACTCCAGGCTGGATCCATCTCTGTTGTACAATAAGGTTTTTGTACCTTGATATTGCAAACTATGATGTTATTAAGAACATATCAACAATATATATATGAATTGCACAAATTAATATTTCATTTCTAAATAAAGAACCTGCTTTCCTGCCCTCGTGACTCATAATGTCCTATCTTGGAGGGGAGATAGACAGGTTGTTGAGAGGAAAAGAAGGGAGAGAAAGCCTTTGAACTCATGAAAGAGCTTTCAATCTCTAGGAGCCTTGAGCAGTAGCCCTGTGACAGGCAGGGATGTTGCAGAAAGTATCTTTTTCTAATTTTTTTTTGTTACTATTCATTGCAATTCGCAGTTGTAATGACTTGTAAGTGCAGCTCCTAGGATCCACTCCAGGGTACAAAATTTAAAGGTGAGTTGCAGTGGCAAAGCAAAGCAAGGCATTTCTCCCACTCGTCTGCACCCCGGGCCAGCTACATCATTTGTGGGGCTCGGTACCAAATGAAGAAACGGGGACCTCCTTTTCAGAAAGCAGGAAAAAGTGCTGTCAAGGGGCTGCAATAGAAAGCTTTGGCCTTCCTTCCTTGCTCTCTCATTCTGTAGACTGGTCACAGTATTTTTTATCTGCTATTTGGTACTGTGAGTTGTAAGGAAAACTAAAAATTTAAATCATCAGCATTATTTTACCATTCATCTTTATATTGTACAATGCCAAAACAAATACAGATACAAGAACTTTTACTTGAGCTATGGAATCACCAAAATTATAGTTTGTATTTTCCAGCTTATACATGAGTATGTATTTTCTTCTTGTCAGGATGGTGGAAACACTGCATAAAACTAATTCAGCAGGTTTTATTTCATTTCTTACTACATGTGCATTCTATCAACAATCTCTACCTTTGGTATACTGATGAATAAGGAAGGGCTGAAAGGGAAAAAGACCGGGGTAGTCCTATCTTTCCCTTTCATGTCATCATTTTGGTGTATGTGGTTGCCTAATGCAGTGAAGTAACAGGAGTAAGATAGAATTCTTATCTAATAAGATAGAATTCTTATTCACGTTCTTAGAATGCCACTGCTGCTTTTGGTGGTCAAAGCAAATTCTGGTTCCAGTTGAAAGAGCCCTCTTGTGGCTGTCAGAACCCCCACCTATTCAGTCCTAGATGTAGCATAGTTAACTTGTGCTCGCTTTGAATTTTGCTGAACTCACACGTGTTGTGGGTCTATCAGAGTTCTGTACTTCCAGGGAGCATCTTGTATGCTGTGTGCAAATAGAGCATAACAGAAACTGTGGACAGAAATGTCGTGCATGGCTCCTTTACTCACAAACGTGCTTTATTGTCCCCTTGGTCTCCACTTCCAAAATCACATTCAAACATAAAATTGTTAAGCCTTTCAGACAGTGACAACAGAGCGTTAAATCCAATGTGAGGTTCTTTTGCATGGGGCCCTGTGTGACTGCACTGGTTGTGCACCCATGAAGCCATCTCTTTCTGTGTCAGGGGAAGCTGCAGGACAGCGGGAAGCCTCTTTCATGCCCTGTGTCTGAAGGAACCCCTCTCACAGCAGCCTGCACTACTGCCCATAGTGTATCCACACAAAATGGTTTCCTTGAAACTGATGGAATGCACTGATTTCAGACTCGGTTGAATAAATATCTTAGAGGCAGTTGGATCTATTTGAGGGCTCCCAGCTCCATGAGGAGTACCTTTCTGATGGGCCTTTGAAACTCCAAGGCTAAAGCTACAGTCAGGTATTTATCATCAAATCAATCTCTATATCCCTTACAGTCATGTTTGTTTGTCTTTCTCCTAGGATTTCCAGCAGGAGAACTCCAGAAGCCTTTCTTTTGGGGAACAGAATATCCTCGGTAAGTAAACTAATAAGAGAAACCAGTTACTGACAGGGAAGGAAGAACATGATGTTTGGCAGAGCACAGAATATAAAGTAAAAAAAAAAAAAGCAAAACCAAACAAAAGAAAGCATGGAACCCAGCATGGGTTAGTCCCCATTCTCATCATGTTAGTTGTTTCCTGATGCTTGTTACCAGGTTGTATGACTGGATAAGAAAGCTAACCTGTACAGAGGGAGCTTTCATTTGTTATGCATTTGTTTACTTATGTATTGATGCATACTGGAAATACGTGAACCTTAAAGGACTGTTGGGATTTGAGTTTCTGGTGATGGATTTAAACCCATTCCAAATGGAAGAAATGATGTGAAAAAAGGGAAGAAGATTGCCTTTAGAATAGCAAAGAGTCTAGTTTGGCGAGTCCAAGTGTTGTTTGAAGGGAAATAGTAGAAAGGAAGTCTGGAAAAGGAGGTTGATGTTTGATATTGGAGTGCTCTGAATTCCAGTAAGGAGCCTGGACATTAGGCAATAGAAGATACTGATGTTTTTGAGCAAGTAGAGATAGTGAAGTTTGTCTTTAGAAGCATAATCTGGGTAGCTATACAACAGGTCAGAAATGGACAGTGTATGGAGTTAGGGATTTCACTTTAGAGGCCGTCAATACCAACTGACTGTAGACTCATGTAATTCATAACTTCCAGACATAGTGGGAATTCTAATAATCATTGTCAGTTATATCACCACTTTTATTATGTGCCTTTGCTTGCGCTGATGCTTTAATGCACGAAAAATGTAGTCTTGATTTTAGTAGTCACTTTTATTTTGGTGACAATTTGAATATGATTCTGCAGGTTAAAAAGATATAGGATCACATACGTATGTAAATAAGAGAAATACAGTGGCAATGTTGTTATTTGGGCTTTCCCAGAAGCAGATTCTGTAACAAGGATTCAAGTGCAAGTAGTTCTTCTCAGAGGTGACACCAGGAAATACCACCAGGGCAGTGAGGAAGTGGGACAGGGAAGAAAGGAAACCAACTAAGTGTGTCAGATGAATTTTCTATGATGGTCATAATGAGTTATCACAAATGAAGTGGCTTAAAACAATGTAAATTTATTAGCTTACAGTTCTGTAGGTCAGAACTCCAACCTGGGTCTCTCTGTGCTAAACACAAGATGTTGTTAGGGCAGCATTTCTTTCTGGAAGCTATAGGGAGGAGTCTGTTTCCTTGCCTTTTCTGGCTTCTGGAGGTGGCCCACATTCCTTGGCTCATGCCGCTCTTCCTCCATCTTCAAAACTAGCAAAGTTGCATTACTCTGACCATTCATGCATTCATAACCACATCTCATTCTGGCTCTCCTTATCTGCCTTCTCCTCCACTTAAAAAATTATTTATTTTTGGCTACTCTGGCTCCTCGTTGCTTCAGGAGGGCTTTCTCTAGTGGCAGACACCAGGAGATACTCTCTAGTTGTGGTGCACAGGCTTCTCATTGTGGTGGCTTCTCTTGTTGTGGAGTATTTGGCTCTAGGCGCACAGGCTTCAGTAGATGTGTCACATGGGCTTAGTTGCTCTGAAGCCTGTGGGATCTTCCTGGATCAGGGGTCAAACCTATGTGCCCTGCATTGGCAGGTGGATTCTTAACCAATGGGCCACCAGGGAAATTCTCCTTCACTTTTTTTTTAAGCCAATTATTACTGTGGGCAACTTGAATTCATTTCTGCTGGAAAACTGTAGAACAAGCTTCAGCACAGTTTCATCTCAGGGGCAAGGGAGCTGGGGTATTTGTTTTCCAACTCACTTTCCACAACTGATTGAAGGCTGCCACTGGGTGTTTTAACTCACTGGCATTGCCCTGCATACGCCTAGAGGGCTCTGGTGGCTAGAGAAAGCCCTCAGGTAACTAGTTTCAGGTGCTGGCAGTTAGAAGCTGTCAGATTGGTGTGCTTAAAAATAGAGAGTGCTCAGGGACAGGATCAGGCACCAATAAAGCCTCCCATAGGGAAGCACTGTCATTAGCATACATAAAATTGACCAGTTTGGATGGACAAAACCCATTCATGTCATCCCAGGTTTCAGCTGTATAGTTTTCATCAGTTTAGTTCAGTCGTTCAGTCGTGTCCAACTCTTTGTGACCCCACTTCCCTGTCCATCACCAACTCCCGGAGCTTGCTCAAACTCATGTCCACCGAGTCAATGATGCCATTGAACCATCTTGTCCTCTGTCATCCCCTTCTCCTCCTGCCTTCAATCTTTTCCAGCATCAGGGTCTTTTCCAATGAGTCAGTTCTTCGCATCAGGTGGCCAAAGTATTGGAGCTTCAGCTTCAGCATCAGTCCTTCCAATGAATATTCCAGACTGATTTCCTTTAGGATGGACTGGTTGGATCTCCTTGCAGTTCAAAAGACTCTCAATAGTCTTCGCCAACACTACAGTTCAAGAGCGTCAATTCTTCTGCACTCAGCTTTCTTTATGGTCCAACTCTCACATCCATACATGACTACTGGAAAAATCATGTTTTGACTAGACAGACCTTTGTCGGCAGTTTTCATCAGTGTTCAGACAGTTTTAACCAGTGTTCAAATATTTGTAATCAATTTTTGTGTTGTTAAGATTAGAAATTTATATATATTTCCATAAAGTTAAAGACAGACTAAATATTTGCTAAGCTTGCTTCAAACTAAAGAGGGTCCTAGAATTTTTTGATGTTGCTTATCATTAGCAGTTAAACTGATCTGTTATTGTGGTTATATGCCTGGACACTTGGACATAGTCAGGTTGGAGTTTGAATTTATTGATCAGTGGATATGTTTATCATGTCCATGAGATGATTTTCTGATATAAAAGTCAAAATCATAGAAACTTAGGAAATGTTGATGTTCACCTTTATGCTGAGCGAGAGAAATTTTTTTTTTTCCCTAGGGGTTCTATGTTTTGCACTGAAGTCATCCATCCTCTGTTAAGATATCCATTCAATAATTATTAAGCATCTTTTGGACACTCAGCATTGGAAATATGGTGATGCTGTTGAGATGGGAATCACAGTGTAGTGAGATGGGTTCCCATATATCCATCTCTTCTAGATGGATCTCCTCCAGATCCAATGAGTGGGTATTTATTCTCTCTCCTCACACTGGTCAGCTTAGCCCCCTCATGAGTGTTGTGTCTAATTGTGGTGATATCAACAAGCTGAATTGTTTCCAGAGAAAAAAATCAGGATTTTAAATGGCCTAGGACAGCATATTCCAAAGTGTGTGTCCCATGAAGTAGTAATGGAGGTGAATCGTCCTTCCCTTCCCTTTCTTTTGGAGAATCACAGTACTTAGCAGCGTAGAAATTCCCAAGAAGTTCTTCAAGAAAAATCTATCTAAATGTGTTTAATTTTTCCTCCCTTTTTCCTGTGTTTTGGAAATTGCTGGCCTCGAATTCATGACAGATGAGAAAGAGTTGAAAGAACTTGAGAAGAGTACTTGTGGGATAACCTCATAAGCATCTTCATGTTTTTGAAAGAAAGTTAGGGTGGCAAAATCATTTAGTAAATTTGGGGAGGTCAGAGGGTATTCATCTAGAACATCTTGTACCACCACACCAGACCAATAGATAGAAGAGAGATTCCAGGTCAGCACTAGGGAGCGCTGTTTTATCTAGAACTACTCAAAGAGGGAATGGGCCGCTTCAGAAGGGGATGAGCTCCTGGTTATTGGGCATGCCTAAGAAGAGAACTCTTAGGACCATTTGAATGGGTTTTTGTAGAGGGGACCTATGCCTCTGCTAAGGAATTGAACTAGATGACCTTAAAGCTGCTTGTAACTCTGAGATTTTTATGAATTTCCACGTCAGGCATAGAGTAGCCTTTGCTTGATGACAGAGTGAGATCACAATTGCTTTGCTGTTGACAGCAAATCCTGTGCATATGTGAAACCCATTGGGTGGTGAGAACAAAAGAGAAACTGAGTAGGTGGAAAAATTGTCATCTTTTCCGTTTTATTTTTGGAAGGCTAGATTTTCTCTGCAGGAGTCTTCTTGTTTCTGGCCAGTCAGTCACATTTTAAAAGGCATACGAATTTATTTATTTATTTTTATGACATGCTAATTTAAATAATGTCCATTGATAAAATGAAAGATGCAAATTTAGTGTTATGAAACATTATCATTGTCAGGCTTAGTCATCTAAAATTACTTTTACTTTTTGTCTCTTGTCCAAAGGATTGTGATTATGTAACTGAGAACTGAAACTTACAATGATTCAATCATTTTCTGAATTCTCTATTACCCTTTGTGAATAGGAAGCTCGTTCGAGCAGTCCCTCTTAAGGGACATTTATTGCAGAGCAGTTGCTATAAGCCCCCATGGTTCATCCCTTAAATTCATCCAGTCAACAGCATTGACTGAGGGCTGAGTACTATTCTTGGAGCTAAGAGTCCTGGAAAAACGAAATGTTACAGGCTGCATAGTGAGAACTACTGCTGCAAAAATTAGCTCTATATAGAATCACAAGTTTGTCCCACCCTGCTTTCATAGCTCTATGATTGAAATGCATCATTTTACTCTTACTTCTTTAATGAAGGTTTGCAATGATGGAAAAACAGTAGGAAAGCATTTTTTTTTCAAATGCAAATTACCTTGCAGGAAAGAAATAACAAAGGAAGGAATTGCCACCAAGGGGAAAAATTAAATCTTGCAGCACTTCCTTGGGTATAGTTGTGACAAGCAATTAGCATGTTAAGGATCATTATGTCCTGTAATAACATGTTGCTTCAAATTTCTTGTTCCTTCCACTTATAGGTCCTATCTGGTGCTGGGTGATTTTGATGTTGCATGTCAGGAAGCAACTGTGAAATATTTTTGTATAATTACAAATCTCAGGAAGAATCCTTATAACAAGGATTTAAAGTTGTCTGTAATCCTCATGCACACATTGAATGACTAAAATAAGTAACTTGCAAGAAATGGTCAAGTTAATCAGTTAGTTAAATCATTGTTACTCATTTACCGTGTCCTAGATCCAGAGAATTTAGCAGCAATCAAATAGATAAGGGTTTTGTCTTCAGGGAACTTTTAGTTGAAAGAGAAGATCCCAGACATATACATAGGGAACCCCCTTACTGATTTCCTGATATATCATTTATATGTTCTCTTTCAGTTACCTATTGCTATGTAACAAAGTGCCACCACTGCTAGCTCATGATTCTGCAGTTTGGGCAGTACTTCAGTCAAGACAGCTTATTTCTGCTCCATGTAGTATTGGCTGAGCAGCTCGACTGGGGCCATGGGATCTAAGATGACTTCACTCACATGTCTGGTGCCTTGGTTAGGCTGGCCCGAATGGCTGGGCTTCTCTCGTCCTTTAGATGTCTCTCAATGTTTGGCATCTCTCACTTGCTTCACTTGGCATCTCCAGCTCATTACTCCAACTTCTTTACATTGCAACTGACTTCCCAGAGGGCATAAAAATGGAAGCTGTAAGGCCTCAGCCCAGAAGTCACACCTGGCCCCTTGCACTGCATTCTGGTGGCCACAGCAAGTCCCGAGGGCCGTCCAGTTTCAAGGGGAAGGAAATAGATCACCTCTTGGTGGGAGGCGGGGCACACGCATTCAGGGTGTGTGGAACGGTCAGCGGTCGCCTTTGTAGGTGAACAGAAATACTCTAACACCTTTTCCAAATCTGGTTCAGGCTTCATAGTCTTTGCTGTCCGCCTGTGAATTTGTCTGTCACAGAAGCAGAGGAATGTGACTACCTTTGAAAGCAGGGTGATCCCTTTTAATCTCTGCTCTATTCCTGTTTTATGTCTACATTTGGAAAACAATTTAACTTCTAAGTCTATAGTGATTTTTCAACAGATGAAAAATAAACAGTATGTTTACTGACAGGATCTTCTCAAAACCTGCTACTGCTTTGGGTGTTTATAAATATAAACTGCAGCTAGAGTGGGTATATATACCCACAGAAGCCTCAGGGCTGAAAGGGACTTTAGAAACCATCCCTTTCATATCCCTGATTTCACTGGGTAGAAACTAAGGCTTATATATGCTCATAGTGACACCATTAGAAATGATAGTTTCTTTGTCTATTTCAATGACAAGGATGTGTTTACTTTTTTTTCTTATTACAATTTTGTGGATGTGGTTAGTAGAAAACAGATTGTCTTGGCTTTTCATTGAAAAAAAAAGAATTATGCTCTGACATTCATGCTTATAATTTTAACTCAATTATATATTTATGCCATAGATCTCTGAGTTATGGTGCTATAGGAGTAATTGTTGGACATGAATTTACACATGGATTTGATAATAATGGTAAGTACCGATTCAATGTATAAGCTGATGCTTTTATGGTCATGTTGATGATATGGATGTTAATTGTTGCTATTATCTTTGGAGAGTGACATTGTCTTAGACTGAAGATTATCCAAAGCAGTATAATTGCTGATTGAACACTTCCCCCCATGTCTTGTTGTATTAGCTTGCAATAAATAAATAATTGTTCCTGTTGGAGATGGGGTAGAATTAAAACAGACCTTGTAATTTCAATGAAATTAGTTTTGCATTTAGATCTGAATTGCTGTAGCTGCCACAGTAGTTATAGGAATGACTTTATAGCTTCTCTTCCTTTCTTTATTCACCATTTTGAGATACTCTCCCTGGAGGTGTGAGCTCTGCTCTGAAGATGAGTATACATCCTGCCAAGTTAGGACTCAGGCAGTTAGGACTCTGAAACTTGGCTAACTGATTCCTTTACACTATTTCAAGGCTTATGCAATGTTTAATCTCTGTTTTCCTCTATGCTGTCATGTATTCAGAATTTCTTTTAGAAAGTCTGTGTTTTCCTGATAATGCATAATATAGAGTATGGTGTGTATCTTGATGACATAAAAGCTAAAAGAGCAGAGTATTGCACAAACTAAAGAAATGATTGCCCTTTGAAAGTCATCATTTTTAATCAGAACTCCTTTCTCATTTGGGCTTACCAGGTGGCTCAGTGTTAAAGAATCCACCTGCCAAGCAGGAGATGTGGGTTCGATCCCTGGGTTGGGAAGATCGCCTGGAGAAGGAAATGGCAACCCACTCCAGTATTCTTGCCGGGAGAATTCCGTGGACAGAGCGAGCCTGGCACACAGTGGTATACAGGGCAGACTCAGGAACTGCCTAGCCCAAGGCAGCACTGTTTAGAGGGACCTCTTTCTTCCGTATCTGTGAGATCTCCAACATCCTTTCCTGGATGTCTACCCCAGGGCCAGAGACCCTTTTGGTTCCTCTCCTTCTGGATAATTCTTTACTCCCAGCAGCTTTCCTTAATCACCAGAGTTTTTTGCTCCCCTTGCCACCCCTCCCTGTTGAAATGTAGCTGCCTGGGAGTCACCTGAATCCCCTGAGCTATATTTGGGTTATCTGAGAGGAGAGTCTTAGCTAAGAAACAAAAGCCAGTAGTGGTCTCTTGGTTCTAGGCTTTTTTTTTTTTCCCCCTGGGAAACTTCAGTATAGTTCTCCCTCAGAATCTTCTGGCAGCCTTTTGGACAGAATCTGAAGACGGCATTTCATTCCATAACCAATACTTAGAAGAGTGCATTGCACAGTAACTATTTAATGATCACTTGGTTAGCGGGTCAAGGACAGTGACTCGGAGCTCTCCAGGGGTGGGGGGGTTGGGGTGGTAGTGGCTTGCAGCCTTGCTGAAGAGCTCTGGGTCATTTTCCTTAACACCTTTGCTTTGGGGACTTTCTTCTAAGCTCACTGAAGAGTTCTCTGTGTAATTAAATTTAAACCAATAACAACCTTGAGTATAAGAGATAGTCCAGATATACCTAGAGGGTTTTTTTTTTTTGAGGGATGCAGGGAAAATGAACAATGAACCTGTAGCAAAAAAGCATGTATAACTCATCTTTATTTCCATTGTGTTTTGGAGATTTCCATTCTTGTTCCAAGTTCTCTTTTTAGAGCAACCTTCCTTGTCAGAGCAGGACAGATGGGCCTTCCATCTACACTGATGGCTGTGGAATGATTCATAAGAGAGGTTTTATATGTCTCTTGGCTGCTGGCAACTTGGAGGAAACACGATCCTTTTAGCGCTGAGTCAGGGGCTGTGGTCTCAGGGTGTGAGTGACTCACCGAGGCTGTTCCTATGGATCATTTGGAATTTCACAGGCAGCGGTGCTTTGACTCCTTCCATGGGCTTTCTGAAGGCAGCCATTTCATTTCATAATTTCGAGAATATTTGGGGTCAGAGTGGGTAGAAACAATCTGAGATTGGTCAAGAATGGTACATGCCATAAGTTGATAAACCTTAAAGTATTCTTGGTTGCTTAGAAGTAAAGAACTTCCTCAGACCTTTTTCGCCTTTCCTCACTTTTTACCATTAATTAACCTGTGACACTGGAGAGAAAGCAGGAAGTGCTTCCAGGAGTGGTCCCTGATGCTGAGACTGTGTTTTCACGGCTTGTAGAAGTAAAGGAAAGGGAAGATGAAGAAATTTATTTGTTTCCATAAATAATGCAAATATATTTTAACTTTCCTTTTGGCCAGGTCGAAAATATGATAAAAATGGAAACCTGGATCCTTGGTGGTCTATGGATTCAGAAGAAAAGTTTAAAGAAAAAACAAAGTGCATGATTAACCAGTATAGCAACTATTATTGGAAGAAAGCTGGCCTAAATGTGAGTACAACTGCAGTGAAGGGGACATGTTGTGAGTCATTTTTCCTCATGTAGACACTAGCTTGCTTTCAACCATTGGTAGTCAAAATGTGTTTCCCAGGCCAACAGTGTCAAACTCCCTGGGGAACTTGTCAGGAGTACAAATTCTTTAGTCTTAATTCAGACCTACTGACTCAGAATCTTGGAGTTGGGGAGTGGGGGTGTAGGAGTGGGTGTGAGGGTGGGGCCTGGTAGTCAAGCGTTTTGTCTTTTCATAAGCCCTCTGTTGATTCTGATAGAAGCTAAAGTTTGAGAATTATAGGCCTAAACATTAGTCTGTTCTCCTAGATTCAGATTAGTATAGAAAACTGTGTAGCAAAGATAAACAATAAAATTCTCAAAAATCTAAACTCTGTGTCATTAAAAAGATTTCTTTCCAAACTGCTGCTTAGCTTTAATTCATTGAAAAAGAAATCACCAATTTAAAGAGGGAATAGCAACCCACTCCAGTATTCTTGCCTGGAGAATTCCATGCACAGAGGAGCCTGGTGGGCTACAGTCCATGGGGTCTCAAAGAGTTCGACACGACTGAGCACACATGCCACAATTTGTAAAAATTTTTGAATTTGTTTATTTTTTGTTGAAGGATAGTTGCTTTACAGAATTTTGCTGTTTTCTGTGAAACCTCAACATGAATCAGCCATAGGTGTACATATATCCTCTCCCTTTTGGACCTCCCTCCCATCTCCTTCCCCATCCCACCCCTCTAGGTTGATACAGAGCCCCTGTTTGAGTTCCCTGAGCCACACAGCAAACTCTCGTTGACATGCCACAATTTGAATTAATAACTCTGAATTGGTTAAGAGTTCTTAGATAAAGAAGTTTGAGCAAAAATATAACTTTTAAAATGTTGATTTTCTCTTATATATACTTATATGCATTCTTATAAAGACACAAATGTGATTTTATACATGCTTTTTCTGTGTGAAATATTGTTCTTTTCCTTTTTTGTCTTCACCTCTACCTCCTTCACCTTTCCCTCCCATCACTTTTATCTTCCCCACCTATAATCCATCTCAATAACCCTGATACACTTTTTCCCCATGCTCACATAGAGATACACACACACATACGCATACACATGTGTGTACACCACGCACCTGCTTTTACTTCATTGTTTTCAATGGCTGCCTAAAAGTCCATGGTGTGAATGTACTCTTAACACAGTGGTACCCAACCATTTTGGCATGAGGGACCAATTTCAAGGTAGACAGTTTTTCCATGGATGGGGTGGGGGACGTGGTTTTGGGGTGATTCATGTGCGTTACATTTATTGTGTACTTTGTTTCTATTATTATTATATCAGCTTCACCTCAGATCATCAGGCATTAGATCCCAGAGGTTGGGGACCCCTCATCTAACACAGCTGACTAATGTCTTGTTGAGGGGTTATACTGTGCCTCCAATTACTCCTCCATAATAAATGCTGCTGCACTAAATGCTCTTATTATGTGTGTATATATATATTTTTTTGCCCTATAGGATAGTTTCCTACTGTTCCTAAGATGTTATAATATTTCATATTTGTACCAGTGATGTGTGGAAAAACATTTATGTATTATTTTCTTGTCAATTTATGAGAACTTTAAAAAATATTATAGATGTTAAAATTTTATCTGTCATTCATATTATAGTATTTCCCCCTCAGTATATTTCTCATCCATTGTACTTTGTATATGGTATTTTTTGACAAACAAGATTTAAATATTTCCATAGAGCCAAAAGATACCTCTTTTAAAAAACAGTTTATGCATTTCTATTCTATATCATATATGAAGTCTCCTAGCTTTTCTGGGAAGGATATTTTTTTAAATTGTTTTGTCATTTTGCATTTAAATATTCATGCATGTGAAACTTGTTTTGCTATGGAGTTTAAAATGAAAGTTCACTTTTATCTTCTTCCAAAAGGATAAATTGATCCAGTATCACTGATTAAAATATGTTTTTTTTCTTACTGAATTGAATATTTGTGAAATATTAGAATCTCATATATACTGAGATAAATTTTTGGTTTATATATTCTAGTCCACTGATCTACTTGTTGATTTCTGTACCAGTGCATTTTTACTGTGGCTGTATGGATTTTTCTGGTATCTGCCAACATAAGCTCTCCCTCACTGTTCTTTTATATGGTTGGCCATTCTCAGACACTTACACCTCTGTATAAATTCCAAGATCCTTTTACCCACTCCCCAAGAAAATCCCATTATGATTCTAAGTTGTGTGCATGTGTGCTAAGTTGCTTCAGTTGTGTGTCTGACTCTTTGTGACCCTATGGACTGTAGCCCGCCAGTCTCCTCTGTCCATGGGATTCTCCAGACAAAAATACTGGAGCAGGTTGCCATGCCCTCCTCCCAGGGGATCTTCCTGACCCAAGGATCAAACCCACGTTTCTTGTGTCTCCTCCATTGGCATATAGCACCACCTGGGAAGCCCAAGATTCTAAGTTAAATCACATTAAATGTATGTAATTGGCATTTCTGTCATAGTCCTGTTGTTCAAGTATGTGGTATATCTTTCCATCTGTTTGGTTTTTGTTTCAGGCTTTCAAATACAATTTTACAGTTTTATCTGTGTTGTTTATCTCATGTACATTGTTTATTACTTCTTTTTCCTTTTCTTATTTTGCTGGTTTGATCAGGTTAGCTTTCATTCCCTTCCCCCACTATTAGTTTTTTTTTCTTGTAGTTTTCCAGTTGCATTTTCTGTCCCTGCTTTCATAATTATAAGACACAGATTTCTCTCACGGTATTTGACAATGAGACCAATAATGAAGAATTGTTGGTAGGTTATGGGTTTGCATGAAGATCTTCCTCTAAAACACTGTGAAAACTGTGTGCTCCTAATTTGTCTAGTCAAGGGCACAGCACCTAAGAAAAGCAGGAGACCCCACAAAACCAGGGTAGATGGATGTATGTACACGTGGTTTCCCTAGAGTCTCTTGGCCCATCATCAGTCAAGCATGTCCTCTACCCAATAACTTCCTGGGGCTGGGAAAGCACCTGAAACCTCACTATGCCTCAAGTCTAGTCTACTGAGCTATATTTCACCACTCCAGAAGAATTCAGGTAAAAAATTCCATGCACTTTTAAAGGGAATGTTTATAAACACTGACTTGGTTCTGCTGGTTATTGATCTATGTACAGCATAAGGGAGACCACTCCTTATCTGGGACGTGAAAGCAGAGTCTGTATCCTTGAGTCTATATCTCTAGCTCCTTCATCAGTGCCCTGGAAAGTCATTTCTCTGCCCATGTATTTTTAAAATGTCTACAACAATGTCATGGGAAGACCTAAAACAGATACTTCTGTGTTTCTGTTTTCAATTCAGGGGTTATCACATTGTGAAAATCCATCTAGAAAACTAGCAAAGTATTCTCTAAATTAAACAAAAAATGAAAAGAATAGGGGAAGGATTCTAGAGTCAGACACAGGTCCATATTTTGGTTCAACCAATCGTAGGTTGTAAGTTTTTTTGAACTTAGGCAAGTTATTTAACATTCTGGTGTCTCAGAGACTTCATCTGTGAAATGGGTTACTATTTTTTTAACTCTTTATTATTTTGTCATAAGAATTAAATAACTGAGATAACATAAAGCACTGGCACAATGCCTGCTATGCAATAAGTACTCAATGAATTATGCTCAATATTTCTAATACTTTGTGACATACTCGTAGGTACACCATCCCAGGGGAGAACAAACAATAGCGGCTAAAAAAACCCCAACAAAACCAAAAAAACAATAGAAGAGTAATTTTCTTGGAGGAAGGGAAAGCATATTTCCTGGCGATTATTATATACAGGCATGGAGATTAGACTTTACACTTGGAACAAATTTCATCCTCATAATGGTTTGAGAGGTGTTCATATTACTAGGCTATTTTACATATGAGGAAACTGAGGCTCAAAGAGATTAAAATCCGTGATAGAATCTACATTAGAGCTTACATTGGTATGACTCCAAAACCCCTACTCTTCTTACCATATCATTCTCTTATTTTACATCATTTGAAACCTGGGTGATGCGTTGGGCGGGGACTGTTCTACAACATCCATATTGGCCAAAGTGTCAGATACCGAAACTGAATTCTGACAAATGTGTACCTTTGCAACAAGGACGCTAGAAAGGGCATGCCCATCTCAGTATAAATCCATTCAATCGTCAGAAAACAGCTTCGGTCTCATTCCCTGAGAAGAAGGGATGGCTTCCTTTGTGGATATAAAGGGCCATGCTGTATTTTTCTAGCTTCATCTGTGAAGGCAAGTCCTCTGTGCCTGAGTTATTCTTTGCTGTGGACTGGGGAGGAGGGGGGAGCTCCAGTGGAGCATCAGAGAAACAGGCCCTTAGCAGTCGATGAGTCCTGAGAGGCAAAATTGAAGCCATACGGTCTACCGAGTTGGTCAAGAGTGGGAGGAGCCTGAGGGGTAAAACTACTCCTCAGACTTCTAAAAGAAAAGCTTAGAGGAACAAGGAAGGAGATTCAATTTGAGCTGGAGTGGTTAGAAACAGAAGCAGTAGAGTCAAAAGGAGTTAAGACTTGAGAAGGTAACATATTATGGAGCAAAGGCTCTGGGCAGAGATTACTTGAGTTCGAATCCCTGTGAAATGTGAGTTTACTGTATCCCTCTTAGGTCAGGTCCAATAGAACAGAGCCTGAGAAGGGGTTTCTTAGATAAAGGAGTCAGCCACAGAAGTAGTTTCAGGAGAAACCTATAAGGTGACGAGGAAAACATGCTGGTTTCCGAAGTTTAGCCTCAGTCTCATCCCTTAGAGGATTCTGGAGCGTGAGTTGCATCACAGAAATTGTTCAGCCTGGGATGAGGGGCTGGACTGTTCTAACTGCACGCTGAGAGGTAACTGGTATCATCTCCCAGCAAGCTCCAGGGGAGTGGATTCCCCTAAGCTAAGCTTAATCTTCCTCAGCCTGTAGCAGTTGCCGGGATGGGTTCACAGTCCTGGTGGGACAGGGTATCTGTTGCAGCACCAGGTGACACCTGTGACACACACTCTCAGCCTTAGAGTCCTCATTTGTCAGGCAAAGGGTGGTGATAGCGGCACTTGCCTCACAGGACTGTAGTAAAAGAAAGATGCTAGGTAAAGCAGGAGTGCTAACTTTTGGGGACTGAAGCTAGGAGGATCCTGGGTGATTACAGAGATGAGTGTTTTCTGAAGATTTGTTTTTATTCATGGGTATTGCCTGAAACCCAGGTGTTTGGGCTATCTTAAAAATA
The DNA here is from genome assembly GCF_019320065.1 of Cervus canadensis. Lineage (NCBI taxonomy): Eukaryota > Metazoa > Chordata > Mammalia > Artiodactyla > Cervidae > Cervus > Cervus canadensis. Next base: position 25,118,270 of record NC_057419.1, read on the forward strand.
AGGAGTTGTTAGGATCTGTAGCTTGAAAATTTGGAACTATGTGTATTAGTCTCCTATTGCTGCTATAACAAATCACCACAAACTTAGTGACTTGAAGCAGCACAAATATATTATTTTGCAGTTCTGTATTTCTGACTCAGGTCTCAGTGGGCTCAAGTCAAGGTGTCCACAGGGCTGCTTTCCTTTCTAGCTGCTTTAGGAGAGAATCTTTTTCCTTGCCTTTTCTAGCTTTTAGAGGCTGTCCACATTCTTTGGCTCCTGCTCCCTTTCTTCTTCAAAGCCAGCAATGACTGGTCAGGTCTCGTCACATGGCATCACTCTGACACACTCCCTCTCTTAACTTCCTTTTCCTCCACTTATATAGACCCTTGTAATTAATTATACTGGACTCTCCTGGATAATGTAGACTAATGTCTCCATCTCAAGATCCTTAATGTAATCATATTTTAAATGTGCCTTTTGCTGCAGAAAGTCATCTTTTTACAGGTTCTAGGGATTAGAACATAGACCTCTTTATTATTATAGGGCATTGTTTTGTCTATGATACAGGGATTGGCAAACTTTCTGTCAAAGGCCAGACAGTAAATAACTTTGGTTTTGTGAGTTGCAAGGTCTCTGTTGCAACTACTCAGCTCTGCCACCATAGGAAGCAAACAACCACAGACAATATGTACTTGAATGAATGTGCCTGTGTTCCTGTAGAAGTTGAGCTATAGACACTGCACACGCACGAGACATTATCCTTCTTTCTATTTTCTTGCAAACCACTGAAAAATGTAAAACCCAGGCTTGCCCTGCAGCCTGTACAAAAACAAGCATGAGGTTGGATTTTGACTTGTGGCCGTCTTGGTTTATAATACTTTTTGTCCTAGCCTATTTAAGGGTTTAAGAAATAATCTTCAAGTGTTTGGAAGAATTTCTTCACTGTGCTTGGCTGGTTGTCATACATATTGCAAACCTTGACCTTGTGGTCTGCACTTCTTCTATTGGATTTTTGTTCCCAATGAGAACTATCCTCTTCTTAATTTTTCATGAAAATTGCTGAAGGTAAAATGGTAGTGGTTGGTCTTAAAACCTTATTCCTGTGTGGATGGTAGATTTTTGGAAACAGAAGCTCACTAAAAAGAATATTCAAGTTATGTGAGTTAATCAGAGAAAATAATCTGTATTTTGACATTTCTATTTTTTCCCATTAAACCAGAGTCACTCAGAATATGTTAACATTTTGTTGGAGCTGGCTAAATTGGTGAGAATAGAGAGATGGGTGAGAAAGAAATGTGTAGCATAATAAAATCGAAATTAGATTCAGGAGTACCTTGCTGGGGTTCGTTTGCCATCTCACAATATGTTATGACTACCTCTGATGTATTGAATGCAATTTTCTCCTTAATATATGGCACTGTTTTCTTGCTATCATATTTATGCCTCTTGCTGAATGATGGTTGGCTGTGAAACTCTTATTTTTTCTTTTTCTTTTTGTTAGGTGAAGGGGAAGAGGACGCTGGGAGAAAATATTGCTGATAATGGAGGGCTGCGACAGGCTTTTAGGGTATGCACCGCAATGTTTGCTGTGATTTTACAAATTAAGCTATAAAGTACCATTTGGGTGCACCTCAGTTTACACTACAGAAATTTTCTTGAGGAGTTAGATTTCTATAAATTCTGTGAATTTCCGTAAATTGAATTATATTTCCCCATTGACTGTTATATTCTGTTATATGAGTAGAGCTGCATTTCTTTCCTTTTTCTTTTTGGAGAATAAAGTCACCCTAACAGTAATGTTTGTTATTAAGAATCATGTAGTTAAAAGATACTTTTCAGAGGATACTTTTAGTGTAGTCTTAAAACATGCTACAGAAATCTTGCGGCTAGGTTTGTAGGTATTTTCTTTGAGTATACTCTATGCAACCCTCCTTACAATTTTCTCTTAAAATACTAAGCTTCTAAATTACAGTCAGAAGCTAGTGTTTCACATATAGTGGGCCAGGTAGGAGTCCATAATAATGTTTTCATTATCCCCTGGTCCACGGTTAAGCAAAACACATAAGGATGATGTAGAAAGATATTCATAAAGCTATATGTATTCAGTGTCAAGAGCAAGCTATTATTCCGAGGTTATATTCTTCCTCTAATTCTAGTTAAAATATATTTTAGTTTATAAAATGATGGTGATCGAAGATTATAGTTTTCTCGCTTACCTGGCAAAATAAAAAAATTTGCTAATAGATTGGTCCCAAGATTTATTTCCATAGGGCTTGCCATTGTGTTAGATTTGTTTGTTCCCTGGTAGGAATAGAAAGAATAGCTTTTTTGGGGGGAGGAAAGGATGTTACTTAACACGTGCCTACTTTGGCCCAGCTGCTTTGGTATCTGTTGAGTGAAAGGTCTTTTTGCAGATGAACCTGTCTCACTGTTAAGCAACACACCATTGACTTGCGTTTCCAGGTGTTTGTTTTCTTAAAGGAAAGCTTGACAGGATACATTTTGCACATGGGGGAGGATATAGTTAATATCTGTACTGGAGGAGAGAAGAGAAAAGCCATTATTGCAGAGGGTCATCTTCTCTACTTCTCTCCCCAGGCTTACAGGAAATGGATAAACGACAAGAGGCAAGGAGTTGAGGAGCCTCTCTTACCAGGCATTGAATTCACCAACAACCAGCTTTTCTTCCTGAGTTATGCTCACGTGAGTAAGACTGAGGAAGGGGCCTCAGAGATAAAATGTGGGACTTTGGCTTGCTTCCTGGGTCAAAGGTCTAGAACAAAAGTTTAATGACATAACTTTTGATTTTAGCTGAAATTGTATCTTGTTGCTTATTGTCTGGATAAATTTCATGTTCTTCATGTTCTATGCGATATAATTAATTAACTGATTGAATCAAGGCTTATTGGTATTTTTTTATCAAGTGAGTTACCAGCCCTGTGGTGACTCACTGGATATTTCTTTAGTATATAGCCTGACTTCTTAATGTATTTGATACTATTTGTAACCATTTCTAGTGACTCATTCTCTAGAGTCTTTCTTGGTTCTGTCGTTTCCTGCATTTCTCCTCCTTCACCTCATTTGCTGACTTGATCCCACCACTCTCAACCTGGGGGGCCCTCAAGTCTATGTTCCCAACTGCCAAATGAACACGTGAAGAGTACTAGAGCTGAAAACAACAGCGGCAAAGGTGAGAGGCATAGCTCCCTTTTGCGAGTTTAATGGGCTCTCTGAGCAGAAACTGAAAGAAGATGTGCCCTAAATAAGGCACAATTCTGAGTTCAAGTATCTGGCCAATGATGCAAGTGCCAGTTCTTTGTTATTGCCCTAGTTTATGTCACAAATATGTGACATTTTTAAGCAAGTCTGGGTTGGGTAGATGAAGTTCCTGATGCCTGGCCTCACAGTGGGCAAATCTGTATCTGTATGCTCAAAACTAGGCAGAGGTTTTCATCAATACAATCTTTTGTTCCTAAGTCTTTTCATTCACTCCTCAGTAAGCTCATTAATTTCCATGTCTGCTTCAGTTGACTCTGGTTAAAGGATTCTCGTCTGCCTGGGGTCTGTTATCTCTTAAAGTTGACATGGCAGCACCAAATAAATGATCATTTATCAACCTGACCTCAGCAAAAGTGTAATCAACAACAAAGTGACTCTCCTTTTTAGTTCTCCTACTTCTATCAGCATACCCTCACCATCAGCCTTTGGGTCTTCCTGGTTAGAAAACCTGGACTCTTAGGTCTTATTTGATCTCTCCATCCTCATTTATATGACATGTGTCTCAAAAGCTGATGTTTCATCCCATTCACTGTTCTTCAGATTCAGCCTCTTTCTCCCTATTACCCTGTCTTGTGATCTGTAGACTAAGCCTCCATCTCTTTTGCTTTGAATTATCCCAACAGCCTTATGGCTGAAATACCATTTTTATTTCATAGCTGACCTGCTGAAAGAACTGCAGTGGCTCCCAGGTGCCTACCACATTGAGACCAAATGCCTTTCAAAGTTCTCCTCAGTCTTTTTTTTTTCTCCTCAGTCTTATACGACTCTACCCAACCAGCTCTAAATCCTCGTAGCTCCACCAGACTCACCCTTAGCTGGGCAGGTGTCCTCACTTCCACTCCACAATGTCATGCTCATCATTGTCTCTGGTTTTGCTTTAGATTTGCCTTCTGCAAAGTGACCCTCTTTGTACTTCTCCCCTTCAGGTTATTCAATTCCATCTTTACCATTTAGGATCTGTGTCAAGTTTTACCTCTTCCACATCTTCCACAAGCTTCCCTATGGATTCCAGTTCTCATTAAAAAAAAATCTCCAACTCCTTTGCACTTACCTTCTTTACTATGCAGTTACCTTGTTATCAAAATGTTGAAGATTTTTATCTTCATAGCTCGTGTATTTTCATACACCTCTTATTTATCTCCATAGCATCCAACAAAGAAGCTGGGTATATTGAAGACACTTGACGTTTTTAGACGAATTGCTTGAAAAGGATGAGATTAACACAGTTCAATTAAGGAGACTTTCTTTTGGTTCAGTACTGGGTCAGATATCCAAAATAAGCATGCAAATATAGATAGAACTTTCTGGAGCAGGGATTGGCAAACTCGGACCCATGGACCATATGTTGCCTGCTGTATATTTTGTATTGGAAAACAGCCATGGTCTTTACATTTTGTTTATGGCTGTTTTTGTGCTACAGTGCCAGAGTTGAGTACTTAGAATAGAGACTTACAGTCTGCAAAGCCTAAAATATTTATTATCTGTCCCTTTACAGAAAATGTTTGCTGTCCCATGCTCTAGAGGACAAAGTACAAGGTCCGTCAGTTCTTATTTAGGTTTTTACTTACTTACTTAAGGTCCATCTAAGTAGATGAAGTAAACTAACTGATATTAACGTTACAGTCAGTTTTGAAATGTCTCCAAATAAAATTCCAAACTATGTATGACTTACTTTAAAGAGATTAAGAAGAAAAATGGCAAGTGATTTTATATTACTAATGAGAAATTTCTCTTGGACCTTTTCCCTACTGGCAGAATGAGATTTTCAACCTTTTGTACACTGAAACAAGTCTGCTCATAAGGAGGAAAATTATTTTGTCTCCTGAGAAGGTACTAGGATAACGATAAGAACAAAAATGTGTTTTTAGAAATCTCTTAAATGATATATGAAGCAAAGACAGTACTATATAATAATGCAAGAGGAAATAACATTAGAAAAAGTGAGGTGGAATTGATTGTGAGAAACAGCTTCACCTTAGCTAGCTTCTGAGGAAGTTAAGGACTCCCATTACAGAAACATCTTTAGAGTCAAATTCAGAACCACTGTGATGGATGGTTTATCTACTCCAAAAGCAGTAGCATCATATCACCTTTGCTGCTGCCTCTATCCCCGTAGTTTCTGTCAATTTTTCCTTATTCTTATCCTTCTTCTTTCTTCTAATTGCTCCTCATTCAGTAGACATTCATGGAGATCCTTCCTGGGGCCCATAAATAATCTTCGAACTAGTCTCTCATTTCCTCCTACTCCTATGCCTCTGCCAGATAAATCTTTTGAAAATATATTTTTAATCACCTTCATGCTCATTAACAATATTTAAGTATTGTTAAACAAGATTGGCAATACGTTAACCTAAATATGTTAGCCTCTTGCTCAGGACTTGCCCAGATCAGAAATCTGGCCCCATCCTCGCCCTTCCCTGGTCTCCCATTGCTGCCCACTATGCACCACACAGTCCAGCCAAGCTGAATGTCTTGTTTTTTTCCTCTCAGATATGTCTTTGTTTCCATTTTTTCCTCCACTTGGAATTCCCCCCATCATATTCATGTGTCCTAGTTCTATTCATACTTCAAGCTATATCATATTTCAAGATACACTTCAAATCAGGATTAAGTAGGTTATGGTACATGAATAAACAGTGCAAGGAAAAGTTTTCTTCTTGTTCATATTCCATGTGTGACATGGGTCAGCAGTGGGCCTCTGCTCACAGTTACTACTCAGGACCTGTGTTTTGGAATCTTTATCTTATAGGGCTTCCATGGTCACTACAGGAGTAGGGAAGGAGTAGGGAGGAAATGTGCACTGCCCCTTAATGTAGCATCCTAAATTGTTTTTAATACTCTTAAAAGTTCTGCCAGATTTTTAAAGCTTCCCCAAGGAAGTGACATATGTCACTTCTGCTCACATTTCATTGGTGAGAGCAAGTGATCATATAGCCATGCCTAACTTCAAAGGGGATGGAACAATGTCCTCCTATCCAAGGCCTGAACTAAGATGAAGCAAACAAGGCATCCAGCGTGCAAAATCCTTCCTGCTTATGACCATACTCAATAATGGATGAATGATTCATTTTACTGATTCAAATGAAATATGGTTAAATTTGATAATGGCTATTCCAAACATTATGTTAATTGAATGAATACGTTGGTTGATTCCTGGACACATATGCTATTCTCTTCATTTAAAGCATTTGTCTGGAAACCTGTCTTAATTTACTCAAATAGTGAAAGTATTCACAGTGATAAAACCTTCTACTCTGAGGATTGGAATAATAGATGTTACTACTGATGAAGGTTTATCTGATCTACTAAAATAGCTTGTCATCCATTGAGTCTCAAATTACTCTTCATGTGATTTGAAGCAGTTAAGGCAGTAGACAATGTGTGATTGAAATGGAAGCAGAATAATCATTGGGATGTTTTTTCTTCTAGGTGAGGTGCAATTCCTACAGACCAGAAGCTGCTCGAGAACAAATCCAAGTTGGTGCTCACAGCCCCCCTCAGTTTAGGTAAATAGGCATATGGGTGACATGAGTTTTTAACTGTGCATCTCCACTTCCTCTCCTCCCCAGCCATCCCAGGGGTCTACAAATAGGTGATCTGAAAAACAGCCTGCATTGTGAACAGTGATAGCTTCATTTCACAGACCAAAAAAAAAAAAAAAAAATCTGGCCAAATAGAAACTAAGAGTCTTTTCTTTAATTAGTAGGAAGCTGGTTTATACAGTATTCTCTCACCTAAATTTTTGTCGTAGGCTTTTGTACACACCTCTAGTATCAAGAGATCTATGAGATTGTACAAGACTCCAAAGGTAATTTAGAATCCAAATTGTAGCTTTAGTATTAATTCCCACTTATTATCTTCCAGTTTTTGAAAAGCAGCAATCCATGGGTGCCATGAGTGCACCATGGGTGCTCCATAAACTGGCATGTTTGATTTACCCAACCACCTACTTTTTAAAAATATTGACCAAAAAAGTCTTTTTTTAGATACAAATGAGCTCTTATGTACTGTGCCTTAAAACACCTAGCGCTCTGGTTTAATTTGTGTTGTAGAATATCCTATTTAATGCCTCTTGTTCTTTCATGCAGCCAGCCAACAGACATGAATGAGTGCCCGCTTACAGAATAGCTCTGAACACAAAGGAAGATATATGGTGGCATTTAGCTATTGTAATTCATATCTAGAGGCAAAAGCTTTACGTTTTAGCTTTTAGTTTGAGTCTTTTTTTTAAACAGTTGCTTATATATGAAAGGAAATGAATTACCATCTTAATTGTCAGAATGTATAAAATATTAAGTAAAAATAAAATTAAGATTACTATTACCTACCCCATATTAAGTTTCTAGCATAGTTTGAGGGAAATTTTCTGTACTAAGGGACAGAGTTATAATAGTAAATCCAAGAAACACAGTAATTTGTATTTATTTGTTCTTTGCTTAGAACATATTATTTCTTGGTATCTTTATATATAATGTTTACATGAATCCATTAGCATATTGTAGGAAAGTTATCTAAAAGTTCGATATGTTGAAATGTTATTCCCAAAACCTTGCCTTAGAAATTCTTCAGAAATTGACTCTAAATTACCCCATAGCATAAAAATCTAATCACTATGTTAGAAATTCTCCCCCACTGAACTAAACTGTCAAGAATGCTGACAGTCTCTAATAGACTAAACTGTGCTTCCACTGACAAATGATGCAGATAAAATCACACTGTAGATTAATTACTCAACAAATGAGTTCTTAGAAACTAAGTTCCTCTCACTAACTTGTTGCCAATAATGTTGGATTTTAACTGATAATTTTCAGAGTACACTTACCTGTCAGCTAAATTTGATCCTTAACACTTGCCCAGGGTGAATCATACTGTGTGTGAAACCTGCATCCCTCCGTGTGTGTGTGTGTGTGTGTGTGTGTGTGTGTGTGTGTGTGCATGTGCACTCAGTTGCTCAGTCGTATCCCGACTCTTTCATCCCAGCTGACACACAAGAGGTTATGGGGGTTTCAGATTACAAGCCGATACATTCATTCAAATGCCCACAGGAAACAAAATCATTAGGGAAGAAAGAGTCATTGACCAAGAATACTGTCTCTAGTCAGCCTTTTGAACATACAGTTGAGTAAGAAATAGATGACGGGGGTGGTTTTTTGCTAGCTTGTTAGTGATGTCTGCACTAACTGTAGATTTTGAGTGTAGCAGAATTCACACAATGGAAATACCACTTTCAAAAGGCAGGTACAATCAAAGTGCTGAGTAGGAATCTGTAGTCTTTACTGCAGTCAGGCAGGGAACTTGCAAGAACACCAGATTTTGGAGCTAACTCCAGTAAAGCATTACTCATCAGTAGCAACTAGACACCGTTCATTAGTTTACTGTTGCATGAACCAAATTCTAGGTAAATATGAGCCTGCAAGCATAATAGGAATTTATAGAAAGTGTTTCTGTGGATTGAATGAGTTCTTTAAAGATAATTTAGAGATAGCAACAACATGAATGAATCTTACAGACATAATACTGAGTGAAAGAAATCAGAGACAAAAGAGTGCATACAGTATCATGCATTGATGTGAAGTTAAAAAACCGGTAGAATTGATCTATGGCCACAGAGGTCAGACTAGTAGTTATGCTTGGAGGTACTACTGTTAGGGCATACACGGGAGCCTTCTAGGTGCTGAAAATATCCCATGTCTTGATCTGGGTGGTAATAACATGGCTGTATACATGTGAACTCAATGAACTTTACATTTTAAATGTGTATATGCTACATCAGTTATATGTTCCATAAAAAGTTAAATTAAAAAATAGAAAAGCTAAGTGTTGGTAAATTGTATAGCTTGTAGGAATTTGTAAATTTATAACAATGTACCACCAGATATACAATTTATAGGAATTGTAAACCCTACAGTTTATAGGAATTTAAAGATATTTGAAAGATTAATAGCATTTGTCTGGTTCTAGTCTCAGCTCTGTTAATTTTCTTGGAAATCTACTTAACCCTTTTGGACTTCAGTTATCTCCTTGTAAATAGACTAAATGAATGGGTTATTTTATCAAGCCATAGGTTGCTAGCTAGAGTTTTATTCAGAACCTGTTGATTTGTAAGAATTAAATGACATGGACTATGACATATCTTTTTCAGGGTCAATGGTGCAGTTAGCAACTTTGAAGAATTCCAGAAGGCTTTTAATTGTCCATCCAATTCCACAATGAACAGAGGTGCAGAATCCTGCCGACTCTGGTAGTAGGACTGTTGGTTCCTGCCCTCCTGAGAGAGCTGCGTGGTGCTCATCACCTACTGCTTTAGGCCTATGTTCCCCTGAAGATGTTTATTTTGACGCATCTTTGGTATTTGGGTATTGCTTAGATCTAAACATTAATCAAAGTTGTAAGACAAAGAAAATGGAATACAAAAAATCGAATCACATATGTTTCTTTAGAAAGCCAATTAAGTCCCCAGGCTGCTTTTGTTAAAATGTTGTTTGCTGAATTGTTGCTATTGTCCATTTTAGTGTATAAGTTGCAGCTAAGTGGTATGTACCGTTTTAATCTACAGCTTTGCAGGGGCCCTAGGTAGAATATGTCCAGAAAAAAAAAAATCAGCCTATCACACTAGCAACCCTCAGTGGTGTGGACATGTGTGAGGCTTCCTGGGAGATCTTCCTGTGCTGCTAGATTTCCTGCACCATCCTTTCATAGCATTGATTAACTCTAAGGTGCTTAAGTCAGAAATACGTTGAATCCTCATTTGACAGTATTTGATGAAGTTCTGGCCTTCAGTTTTGGAGTCTCTTGGGATGAAAACACACCTCATAGCTTGTATCTGATGTAGCCCACTGCCCTGTTCAAGTCAGAATGAACAAGCTGGCAAAAAAAGACTGCTTGGTGAAGGCTCGAGTTTATCAAATAGTAAGACAAGGCTGTATCTGTAAGTCCCAGAAGAAGTCAAAACTCCTAGTCATGCAACCACAGGCACAGTAGGAAACAAAATCTCCAAAATTTGATCTATTCTATTCAAACCTTGGCAATTATGTCATCTGCTAGATGCTTCTCTTCAGTCTAATTTCTGGTTGTCTTGTTATCCTCATATATGTGCATTCTCCTGTTTCTGAAATGAATAGGCATAAAAAAATGATTTTCTAATTCCCCATTAGGAGCGTATGGCTTTCTTTCCCTTGAGTGCAAAGAGACAAACCCCATGTTGAGGCTCAGTTACCTCTTTTAAAAATCCTCTTTGAAAAATTTCTTGATTAAAGCCATGTTAGAATCTATTGATTGAATTTAAAATTCCCTGCATAGTCCAAAGAGACATAATGTTTACTCTTCAGGACTTCTTCTAAAGAGTTTATAAGAAAGAGCATTACTATGTTGTCGATCCTCAGAACTCTGTCCTTTTAGGGGAACTATTCTATGTCTTATTAGAGAGTGTGTGTGCAGGATAAAATTGTAACAGCCTTAAAGTGCTTACCTGGTGTTTTTGCTTTTTAAAATAGCCATCCCCCCTTCCCATTATTCCTTGTACATGTGGTTCTAGGTTAAGCTGGTCAATAGGAAAATCTCAAAAGCATAATGACAAATTCAGGCTAACCATAGGAAGCCATTTTACATCCCTGGGATTTGTCACTAAAAAATGTGTGTGTGTGTGTGTGTGCAAGCCATGTCTTTTTGTAACCATGGGAACGTAGGGGAGAAAAATGCAGGGGCACCATCATGAGGAAAACAGTTTCAGTGCATTAGTCAGTGGAGAGTGATTTTCCCCTTGACTTCCTCCTCTCTGAATCAATAAACTCCTGAAGGGCAGCTACCTTTTCCTCTTTAACCATGACTTGATATCACCTTAGTTTGCATTTTCAAAAAAGCAGTTAAGGGTGCTGGAAACCTCCATGTCTTTTCTCTAGAGGAATCATTCTGATTTGGTTTAGACTTAGAAGATTCTCCTTGTTTCATTCCTATATCTGGACATTTAAAATCAGCTGAAGTTTTTAAGGCTTACATAAACAGCATATTCCTTCTAGATTTCTCCTTTTAAACTCCAAATAAACACATTCCTGCCGGTCAGAGAAAGTGTTTGATAAATGTATAGAATTATGACTTTGGAAATGGGACTTGTTCAGTCACTTAATGGTTTAGGAAAACTGGTTGGTGAACAGTTGGGGCCTGCACAGTTTCTAAGTGATATGGCTACTTGTCTTGACCAACTTTACTTGATGTAACTCAATTATACTGAAAGCTGTCGATAGGATGGCCATTGTTAAAATAGACTCAGAGTAGCCCAAATCACCACGACTCACTGGGACAATTTTCTAGATTGAATTTCCAAATTCATGTTCCTGTTCAGATTTTCAGAGTACATTCTTATTGTCCCTTCTCTTCAATACAGACTAATAGAAAAGAGTCAGACACCGATTAAGTGGTGTAAGGAAGAAGGTAAAATGCGACTGGAAGTCGGGGCAGGGGAAAGGAGAAGCTGGCCTAGGAATATGACTCTGCAGAGAATCCAGGATTTTGACAGTTCTTGCTAAGCACATCCATTGGAGGAGAGCCATAAAATTTAACAAAAATAATTATGCTAAATTGAAAGGAAATTAGATATTGGATCTCAGACTATGACTGCCATAGCACACTTCTCTGATTCATATACCAGGTATTCTGCCAGTGAACTATTGCCTGGGAAATGGAAGGCGTTAGGTTTTTGTGAAATTCTCCTGGTTTAGTCAAGGTTCTTATCTGTATAAAATGGTCTTGTTTGGCTTATCATCATTGCCCAAAGTTTGTTGAGCTTTTTACCAACCACACAGCACTGGCCTCCTATTTCCATTTTTTCCTTTTATGAGATGGAGTTGGAAGCGACTACTGCAAGCTCAGGATTCATAAATTATCCTTAAGTTTATTCAGTGCCTTTCCTCAATGGAGCTTAAAGCATAGCACATAAATTTTATCTTATTTAGCCCTAGAGCATCACTAAGAAGCAACTAGGAACTGTAGCTTGCCACATAGGTTATGCTTGCACCAGATCAGTGGAGAGGTTTGAGAATGCTTCTCAAGTACCCCAGAGTCAGGAGAGTTAGAGCCTTTGTTCTTTGGGCTGCTTGCCTTTGCATTAGCCTTCATCCCTTAGGTCACCCCATTTCTGAATACATTTGTTCCAGCAGTATTTCTATAATTACTTAGCATTTGATAGACTTCTTCCTTGATATTTTTAACAGTATGTCTCAGTTGCATATTAAATTATGGAAGAATATATGATTATTTCAAGCAACAACATTCTCATTGCCAGTGGTAGTGCCCCGCTGGTTCGAAGAAAGGTGTTCTTGGATTATGCATTTCGTATCTAAATGGTCTTTGTATTTTCTTCCCTTACTTGTGAAACAATGTGAATGATCATTTTAAGGACAATAAAAAGTTGAAGATATTCTGTTTCCTTTCTTTTTAAAAATAATATTAAAATTGATTACATCCATTAACATACTCAGTTCTGTTTTAGACAATATTTGCCTAAAAAGTACACAAACCACTGTAGTGGACTAGGTTTCTTGGTTTAGGAAAGTGAGATTTAAATGTAGTAACTTTCTCTGTAGACAATGAGAGATTTGAGAGTTGGTTATTATATTTTCTTCCAGGATATAAGCAGATATGGTTTATTGCTTATGCAGTTATATTCCTAATGAGGAAAAGAGAGGCTTCTGAGGAAATTATCAACCATGGTATGGCTGGCCTTGCAAAAGTGACAAGGAACATTACAGTTACTGTCAAGCCAAAGAATCTCTATTTTGCTGTCACCTTTCTTTAACCATCAAGTCAGATTATGGTCACTCATTCAGTACATAGTAACTGACTTCCATTTGATTTAAGTCACTGAACTAGCTGTATTTAGGCAGATCATGTGCAGTTTCATCTTCAGTGAACAGTCTGCTCTAACATGGTAAATAGACATGTAAATTGCTACATTCATCCTGTATCATGGCAAGTGTGATGAAATTCAAGGTCATTGGGCTGTGGTTTGGTGCACAGAGAAAGATTTATTCAATTCTCCTCAAGTGGATGCTATCAGAGTTCTCTCTACCCAGATCCCAGCCCTTTTACTGGGGACCCTAATCTCACCTTCTGTGTGCTTTTTTTTCCACATTGGCTGTAGATCTCTAGATGGCTGCCCTCATGCTACTGGAGCCTCTGTGCCCCATGTACTTCCAGAGAGCTGGAAGTGCCTGCCGTTTTCATCCCCTGGTGACCTTTGGACAATGAGTGAGTGGTGCAGGACAATGAAAGCCTGCTTGCCTTGCCTGAGTCCAGACAGATCCAGAAGCATACCACAGAAATACTCACTTCCCTCGGGGGGCATTTTGGTATTAGACTGGCAGTGGAAGTAGAGTCCCCTGTTGATTATTTTAAACATCTTTCTGATATATTCAGAGATGTGAAAACTACTGGTTTATAGTAGGTATTCCACAGTGTCCATGTACAAGAGATAAACATCAGACAGACTGTAGAGCTGGTAGGTAATAAGTGTCTTATTCGTGCCCCTCTGAGAGAGTCTACTCTAGTTTCTGAGCTGATCCTTGAAAAAAGAATTTTTGCCTGTAGGGTAGTGGCAAAAGGCAGGATATATAGAAATGATTGATTTTATGAGTGATCTCTGGGGCCTGGACAGGAAGGACAGGCTTTGGGGGAATGGAGGCAAGAAGTCTAGAATCTCTCTCGCTAGGGTCAATTTGATAGATTTTATGAGATATTCAGTCTACTTCAATTTTTAGATGTATATCTTAGTGGACCTGATCAAAATTTGGAGGCTGATGTTTCCAATTACGCTTAAGGTATTTACATGTCTCTCAAGTCCAATTGCTTTCTTTGTTAATTAAGATCACACTACATGTTGAAAGAGATCATCTCAATGGTTTAACCCAGTTTGAGTTAATGTCTTGTTTTCATGACATACAAAATGGTTATTAACCATCAATGAGCTTCTCTCCTACAGTTGTTGATATCGAGACCAACGTTCCTTCCATATGATTCTGCCATTTTCAATGCTATTGAATGTATGCTCATCCACACGAAGCTGGTGGAGGGGAAGAGGCTATTGAAGATACCTAATGGAAGGTTTGATCTAATCCAATAAGTTATCTATGTTACTTCTGCCCATATTCTGTTGACTAGCGCTCAGTCATATGGCCAAACCTAACTGCAGGGGAGGCTGGGATATATATAGTCTAGCTGTGGCCCCAGAGAGAAGAGGAAATGGGTTTGTCTATTATGTAGTGATATCAGCCATACCTTCTAAAATGAAATACTGTCCAGTAACATGGGGCTCTTCTGAATTCAGGAAATTGCTTTTGAGCATAGCACAATGAAAAATCTTAAATGCCATTGGTAGCCTGCATCTTATTCTGTAGGAGTCTTTTTAATTAACAGTTTAATTGGATAATTTAATCCCCTTTAGAATTGGAGATAAGAAAATGAGAATGATATAGTCCCTGTGATCTGACAATACTGTGCTTTAATAAACACTCTAAAGTGAGCCCAAAAATGAGCGCCACAAAAGCATTACCATAATTTGTGATCAGTGAATGAAAACCCGATCTATAATTTTAGTTATTTATAAATGGTTTAGTTACATGTTTCATTTGAATGTGTATTTTGTTTTGTTAATTGTCTCAATTAGGAAGATAACTGAGTATAAGATTCTGTGGCTATGGTATGGATTTACAGTATGGTCTAAGCTTTTAAAATATATCCCATTGAGACAGTAAATAAAATATGAAATAATATGTGCTATGTCTTCTAGGATTTTTAGAGAATTTCTATGAAAATTATTTTTACTTCTGCCTTCATTATGAAAGGTTGATGCTGAGCCATGAAAGACGCCAGGATTCTTGGCCTCCAGAAGAGAGGAATTCAATCTGGGGCCAGTGATGAGGCTTGATTGCTCAGAGCTTTTGTATAACAAAATTTTATTAAAGTATAAAAGAGAAAGGGAAAGCTTCTGACATAGACATTAGAAGGGGCCAGAAAGAGTGCCCCCCTGCTAGTCTTTAGCAGGAAGTTATATACCTACTAGCAGGCTGCTAATTAAAGAAAGGAAATGTCTCAAAACACCAGGCCCCTCACCCACAACATGCATTTTGAGATAACATTGGCATAAGGTGAGTCATCCTGGGCCATAAAACTACTAATACGGATCTTAAAGAAAAGTGGGTTTCCAAGCAAAGACCTAGTCTCATTAACACAGCTTAAGAGAACATCTGCATGAGTAAAACATACTTGTTTGTTGAGTAAAACATACTGGTTTGTCAAGTGGGTTCTGAATCTTAGGGGAACCAACTTGAAGAAAGACAGAGCCTGAGGTAAATACATAGTTCATTAACATAGCTTAAGAAAAACATTTCCATAAGATAAACACACTGGTTAGCTCAAGGTCTAAAAAAGTTAAATTCAGGTGGAACCAGGTGTCCTCATGGCAACACAGAATTTTTAAAGAAACCTCCTTTTAATTTTGTATAGAGAAGGGAAAAAAATCTGACACTTAACAGTTTGTTTCCTCCTGCCACTTAAGAGAGAGATAAGAATCGTCTCACACTTGCAGACTATTTCCTCCGTTTGGGGGCCCCTAGCCTTCCTGCCTATTACTCTCTCAATGAGAGCTGAAAAATGCTCTTCTTCATATTCGTGTTTTATGCTTTCTTCATTTAAAAGATAAAAATTTTTTTTAGGCTCAGAGTCCAAGAAACAAAGATGAGTGTCCACGTACAAGCCACAAAAGTACCATTCAAATTAGTTCTGGCTTGAGATGTAACTTCACAGAGACAGAAAGAAGCACTAAATGATTAAGTTAAAATCTGCAATGTAAAAGCTACCAAAAATATTAGGTAGCATTTATGCTGGCAGTTAGGCTGAAATGTCTGCATATGTCCTAAGCAAAAAGAACAGTACAGTTTATCATTTAGAAGTGAACTCTGTCAATTTCCAAACTGATTTAGAAGTCAGTGGAATCCGTTCCCTGGTAATAGCCATGCTACCCTCCCACCCCAGTGACATTTGATGAATGAATAAAATAACCCAGGACAAATTTTTTCAAAGATTAACCAGGCATTTGTAAATGATTTTTTTTTTTTTGCCTAAAAAATTACCATGATGAAAACAGCTAACATTTTTTGAAACCTGCCATGTCCTAGGTACTCCATTAGGAGTACCTTGGATTTATAGCCAATCCTCACAACAGTCTTGCAAATACGGGTTACTGTTTCCACTTGACAGCTGAGGAATACTTGTGTGACTTGCCAAGACCACCTTAGTAACTGGAGGAACAAAGGATAAATTTGTTTTTGTCTGATTTCAGAGCTCATTCTCTAATGCTCTACCAGGCAATTGCAATGGTGTTCCAAACCTGCTTTGACCTGTGAATTACTGAAGATTTCAGTCTGTGTTTCATAGTCACCTGTTAGAAAAAAAGTGAAGGAGATGTGAATTTACAAGTATTTGTACCTGATGACCGTTCCATCTTGAGTCCCTCAGAAAGCTCTCCAGAAGCTGCTATTCACAGATAATGCTACCTACCATATAGTGAGCATGTACCATCTGCCTGACATCCACTAAATGCTTTGTGTGTCTTATCTGATTTCATCATTAAGGTAACTCAGACACCTATTGTTATCCCCATTTTATAGGTAAGGGAACCAAGGGTTGGGGAGGTGAATAACTTGCCCATGATTATTTAGCTCACAAGCAACAGGGCCAGATTTGAATCCAGTCTTATCCACCTGCTCCGTTTGGCAAACATATGGCTGTGGTGACCTCAAGTCCTAGATTTCTAGGCTGGGATATCCCAGTTTAGTTATTAGACTCCTCCACAGTTTACCTGTGTTCAGCCCTGTGTGTGCCTGTGGGTACTTGAGGGCCTGTGAAAGTTTAAGACTTTCCAGCGACCACCCTGCTTGTCACCTCATCATGCACACCGACATTCACTGTTGCCTCCAGCTTCCAAGGCCGGAAGACTTCTGGTAGTCTGCAGGCCACTTCAGCTTGCTTCTAGGAGGGAGTCTGTTATTTTTGCTCATGTGGCCTTTTTTATACTTTTAGTATCTTTTTTTTTTTTTTGTGAGGAGGAAAGTAGATCCATGTCTGAGTTACTAGAAGTCTCCATTTTGTATTCCAATGGGAAAATATAACAAAAATTTACTTGGAAAGAAATGCTGCTGTAGATACAGTTCTACTGAACCATTGCCTTCACCCAGCAATATCTGTAACTAAAGAGATTAAAGCTTCCTTTAAACTGCTGGATACTGGAAGGTTTTATTTTATGCAGAAGCCAATCTTATTTTTTCTTAGTTATGTTAATAAAATTAGCATGCACGAGCATTTGGTATTTTCCACTTCTCCTAAAACCATATAACAGTCTTTGGAGAATTCATTTGAGATGAAAGGAATATGTCTCTGTCCACCTTCCAGAGTTGCTGGGGAGCGCGTCTAGGAGAATGCTAGGGTGGATTTGTCACAAAAGCTCTGGAGGAAATTTTTACTTATCAACAAGGGCCAAGCACAGTCCTTGGAGATTCACATTTCAACTCTCATTTGCACACACACAACAGGCTCTGGCGCAGATTGAGTTTGAGTTAGTGAACATAGGTTGTTGGGAGGAAATCAATCAAAAGCCTTTTTAAGCATAAATGGTTTTTTTAGGAACTGAAAGCTGAGTGCCTCAATTTAATGGTAAGCATTGAATAAAACCATTTTAAAGCATTCAGCATATTAAAACTACTCTACAAACACGAGTAATAATGAAGGTACATCCTCACCCAGGTTCATTGGTGATTTTTTGAACTAATAATTACTATAGAATAAGAAAAAAAATCAGCTGTCATTTAAGATCTGCTTACAACACATGAGGTAGAGTGCTAGCTGTCATACTGGGTTTTGATTAATCCAAGACTTTGGTGACTTTAGCCCCAGGGTTCACAGACAATAGTATGATAACAGCATTGTCATTTCTCTTGTTTTAAAACCCTTCAGTGATCTTTCCATTGCATTTACAATAAATCCCAACAACTTACCCTGACCTAAAGACCCTGACATGACCAAGCTCTCCACTTTTCCATTGCTATTTCTCCATTGCTTTTTTCCTAGTTACACTGGTCTTCTTTTTGTCTCTCCAATTTGCTAAGCTTTTTCCTACCTTCTCAGTCTCAGAGACTTTACAGTTTTGCCTGAAATAGTTTTGCATGTCTTTCATGTAAGCCTGTTGATGTTAGGGCCCTTTACTCTAGAGTCCGTCCCCTCACCTAACTTACACTTCCTTAGATGTAACCACAGTTACCAGTGTTCTTTTCCTTCCCCTCCTCATCTTTCTTGGCCCCTGTTGTTAAGTAAAAATTTCTTCTGGACCATATATGACAAATCCACCCTAGCCTTCTCTAGTTAACTCTGGAAGGTGCACAGAGATAGATTCCTTTCATCTCAAATGAATTCTCCAAAGACTAAATTTATATGGCTTTAGGAGAAATGGAAAATACCAAATGCTCATGCATACTTGTGATAATAAAATAGCTAAGAAAAATAGGATTGGCTTTGATGTAAAATAAAACTTTCCCATATTCAGGTTGGAGTATCCCTAGGATGTTGAGAAAGAGCAAGGAGGCTAGTGTGGCTGGAACAGAATGAGACAAGGAAGAGCAAGGCACAAGATGACGTCAGAATGCAAACTACCATTCAGATGGTTGATGGTCACATAGACCATTGTAAGAACTTGTTTTCACTCTGTGTGAGATGGGAAGACATTGGAAACTTTTGAGTGGAAAAGTGACAAGATCTAACTGGTGATTTCCAGGATGATTCTGGCTGTGTTGAGCCTAGACTGTGGATGAACAAAGGAGGAAGTAGGAAGACCAGTTGGAGGCTGTGACACTCATTCTTGTGAGAGATCCTGGTGGCTGTGTCTAGGAGAGTAGCTGGGGAGGTAATGAACGAATGCATGCTAACAGCATTTAAGAAACTCTTTTTATCCTAGAACCTTAAAATTTCGAATTACTTCTTTTTGATTTGTCGTTTTCCATGTTGCTCCCTGGATCCATGCACCATTATATGTATAATCTTAGAGCATAATAGGGTTTAGCATGATTTTTTTCATTTAATAGTATTGGCATGCATCCATGGTGTTTAATAATCTTCCATTTTAATGGCAGCATAATCTTTAGAGTTCCTGTGACAATTTATTCAATCATTTCTTTATTGTTAGAAATTTATTATTGATTTGATTTGGACCCATTGTAAACAACAGAGAGATAAATAGCTTAATGTGTAGAGTTTTTCCTGTCCTCTTGTTTCCGCTAGGAAAAATACAAGTGAATTTATTGACCAAAGGGGGCATGTATAAAGTTTTGAAATATACTGACAAATTACTTTTTAGCAAGGTTGTCTGTTTGAGGGTACATACATCATTTTATAACAGAACTGGATCAGAAAAGGGTCCTGTTCATGAGAAAGTTATGGTATACTGGGGGAAGTGGATGTGTGAGTCAACAACTATAATAGCAAGCATAATGAAGAATGTAAGAAGGTGCCACATTTTGTAAAACCTGATAAGTTCTAGGTGTCATTAATTTCAACTTTACTAATACTTTATTAAATATAGTAAGTATGACCGGTTGTTTAATTTTACTAAATAGCTCTTCGGTTTTTTACTTCTCTTGATGTAAATTACGTGCCCATCAATGCCTTTTCCCTTTTAAGTTATTAAGATCTTGATTTTTTTTCAATTATATGAGATTTTTATTGCTTATTATTTGTAGTCATTAATTTAACTAGAAAAGTGCTATTGGTTTGCTCTGATCATTGTCTTTGTGCTTTTGCAACTAGTGTTATTCTTTTGTAAAGTGGTAGAGAAAGGGCAGAGTGCTGTATTTCACATAGCTTTCCTTGCTGGAGTAAACTTAGACAAAGGAGTATTAAGATAGTTAATAAAAATTTATGAAGAATACCATGTTAAATGCATATCAGTTAATTGAAGAAATATTTATTGAACCGCTTGCTAGATATTATTCTAGGGGTGGGAATACAATGATGAATAAGAACTCTAACTCCCAATTATTTGGCAATTTAAAACTTACTTAACGTTTCATAAGGAAAAGTAGATAAGTAAATAACAGTTTCAACAGTGTAGTATATTGTAGTACAGAGGTGAACATAAGATTCTTTGGGCATAGAACTGGATAAGAACATTTCTAGAGCTGAGCAATGAAAGAATTACAATGCCGTCAGCTGTGAAATCTAAATAATAATAGATTAATAAGGCAGACAACTCAACAGAAAATTGGGTAGATGACTTGAACTTGTTCACAGAAGAGGATATCTGAACTGCCAACAAATATATGAAAAGGTGCTTAACTTCAATAACCGTTGAAACCACAATGTGATTCATTTGTATACCCTTCCCTTCAGAATGTCTAAAATAAAAATGGATGTAGACAAACAGAACTCTTATATACTGCTGATGAGATTATGAATTGGTATGGTCACTGCAGGAAATGATTAGGCTGGTATTTTGTATAGCGAAACATGCATGTAACCTATGACTCACCAATTCCTCTTCTAGGTAGTGATAAGTTGCCATCTTAGTAGGTCAAAATGGTTAAATACTGGCAATTTCATATTGTTCAACTTAATGTTTACCCAACAGAAATGCACACATATGTTACCCAGAAGACATTATAGACGATGTTCAGAGGAGTGCTTTTGTAATAGTTCATAACTGGAAGCTGCCCAGATGCCCATCAGCAGTGAGTAAGTAAATACTTGAATATTAGTCCACAATAACAATGAAGAAACTACAGATACATACATTATGAGTGTTTATCACAAGCATTATATTGAATGAAAGAAGCTGAATTTTATTATTCTATTTATATAAAACATAAAGATACACAAGACTAATCTATGCTATTAGAAGTCAGATATGGTTGCCATTTGAGTGACTGGTAATATTAGGTTTCTTGATCTGGAAGCTATTTATATTAACAATTTGTACACTTTTATATATGTGTACTTCACTATAAAGTTTTAAAAATAACAGTAAAATAAATAGAAGAAAGTTCACAGTAGTTCAGATTTCTCCCCATGATAACTACTTTGATGCTTTTTTTTGATGAATATCAGATTCTTTCAAAAATCTTTGCTTATTATTTTTAAATATTATTGATTTATTTTTGGCCATGGTGGGTCTTCATTTCTGCATAGGCTTATCTCTAGTTGCAGAGAGCCAGGGCTACTCTCTAGTTGTGGAGCACAGGCTCTAGAGCACGTGGGCTTCAGTAGTTGTGGCTCCCATGCTCTCGAGCACAGGGTCAGTAGTTGTGGTGGATGGGTTAAGTTGCTCCATGGCATGTGGGGTTTTCTCAGGTCAAGGATCAAACCTGTGTATTCTGTACTGGCAGGTGATTTCTTTACCACTGAGCCACCAGGGAAGCCCTCTCTGCTTGTTTTTTGAGCTCTTTCTTTTCTGGTACTCTTGGGCAATCCTGCAGTTGTCATAAGAATGTATGTAAGAGACGAGACTGGGCATAGAGTCTCTTGGAAGAGATGAAGCCAAACCTGAGTTTTATAGCATCCATTGGAGACAACCAGGGGAGCAAGCAGAGAAGAGAGAGCTCCAGGCGGAAAGTCCAGGCTGCTGGAAAATGTGAAGATTTTGGCAGGGGGCCTGGCTGGGGGGGCGGCGGGGGGCGAAACCTGTTGGGTTAGGCTGGAAATTATTTGCTAGAGCTGGAGCTTGAAGAGTAGCTGAGGAGGGGTTAGTGTCAGGCAAGATAGTTTGGCAGAGGCCACATGGAGAAGCGCCTTAAAGGATTATGCTTCTGAGTCTGGACTTGATCCTCTAGGCATCTGGGAACCACTGAACAATTTAAATCAGACCATTGACACAATTTGATTTCTGCTTAATGAAGAGTAAACTGGTAGTGGTGTGGAGAACACTTGGAGAGGAATAACACTGAAGCATGGGGGACTAATTAAGAGGCCATTATAGTAATCCAAGGGAGAGGTGGTATGGGATGAAGAGATGGGGATAGATATGAAAGCTCTTGAGACAGAATTGTTCTGATGGGACTTGGTAAATTGATGGGTTTGGCGTTAATATGGAGGCATAGTGCTACATACATAAAAAGGTAAAACCTTTAATTCAATAAATGATGAAACACATACAGCCTTCTTCCTGCTTTTCTTTCCCCTTTTAACACCTTTCTACAGTTACATAGGTCAAAGGATGTTGCCACAACAAACAGGGGAAAGCTTACCAGTTACTTATCATTGCTTCTTAGAATGAAGACTCAGTGAAACATTTCATATTTTTTCAGTGGAGAATCAGGTAGGTTGTCTTGTGAACTAACAGGCAAACTTCTTGATTTTGCTAAGTCAGTCAGTTGAGAAGGAAATGGTTATTTATCTGAGGAGCTCTGTGTTAATACCATTCTGGAAATAGAAAAAAAAGTGGTACCTATATAGGTTGGTACCACAAAAAATGTGGTACCTACATTGTCATATACTATTGTAAACAAAAAGCAATCTGTGCATGTGTTTATATGATTATATAGGTACCTGTATTCACAGGTATACACTTGTGAATAAACATACACATGTACATAAAAATATATACACTAGGAACTTGTATAACTATGTAATACCCTTGACATGTTAAACACATAGATTATCACGGTATATAAAGAGTAACAAAGTTTTATTTAATTTTCCCTGTCTTTTTAAGCATTATATTTGGGTGGGAGGGGATCTGGAGGATATTTTCCTTACTTTAATTACCTCATTGCAATTCCTTCCTTTCAATTTTGTTTTTTTTAATAAACGGGAACACTGTATTAATCCATTCTAATTAAAAATCAGCCATGCAACCCTTTAGTTAAAGAAACAATTTTTAGTCTGCCTATGATATCATTTAGTCAGAAATTGCCTGTATGGCTTTTGGACTTATCACCACTACAGTGCTCTGGTGACCACTGAGGCAATAGCTTTACTTGCTGATTGTTTTCTAAAAATATAAGGAATTGACCAAGAGCCTTTGCTTTGGAGAAAGGTTCACAGCTCTTCTTTGGGTGCCTGTCAGAGTGCAGAATCTCTTTTCCTACAGTAAAAGGAGAGGGAGAGTTATGGAAGGGGTGGTAAGGAGAGACCCAGGTTCACCTTCTGCTTGTCCACATCCACCTCTTCACCTTCTGGCTACCAGAGGAGCTATGCTATTTTTAGCCATCTCCTGAGAAAGTAATTACACAAAACCCCTCTGAAACCCATTTTTGTATTTGTCCAAGAAATTCTTTTATCTTCTGTAAATCCCTTGTGCTGTAGCTAAGCCCTTGGTCTGTCCTTGGCTGGATGGGAGGACAGCCAGGTTTCCTTTCTCCAACAGAGCCCTTTCTGTACCTGAGGACGATTATCTCATCATTATGCCACCCTCCCTCCCCTTCTCCAGGCTGAAACTGTTCATCTTTAGTTTTTCCCTTGTCCTTCTCCTTATTTCTACAATCCATTTCCTTTTCACTATTGCCAAGCACTCTTCAGAACTGAACCTACTGCTATGCAAAAAGCCCAGTTGATCTTGCTCTCCAGCTGATGGGGAAAAGGTAGAGCTAAAGAGGGCCTGTGGGAGCAACAGAGGAAGTCGAGGCAGGTGCCTCTTACCCATAGCTGTGGAGTAAAGCCTAGTACAGTTGAGTCATGGGTCAGAAAGCCCAGATGTCAGTACAAAATCAAGGCCCCCAATCCAAGATAGCATCCTCAAGAAGCCAGGCCAAGTCCAAAGGCATTGCTGGTCCAAAAACCCAGGGAAAGTCCAGCAGAATTGCTCAGTGAAGGGAGTAGCCTGGACGTGGGCTGGGGTAGTGAGTGGGCAGCTGCAGCCTTAAAATTCGAGTCTTACTGTCCCAGGGTGGGGAGGGGCAGGTGTCTCCCAAAAGGCTGAAGAATTGTTTAGTAATGAGTTCAGGATACTGTTCTGATTACCTTTGCAGATGAAGACAAAACTCCCCCATGTCATTAAACACAGGCCTCAGCCCCTCTGGTGGACCAAAGCCAAACATATGAGGATGTTGAGGAAGCCAATGTGCCCCAAGCCAAGTGGTTCCTTCCTAATTGGATCACATAATAGTCTTTTCGGCTTGAAAACCTGAGGACGTCTCCCTTCCCCTCCTTCTTCGCCTACTCCCATTAAGTTAGCCACCAAACTCTGGTCTTTCAGGGTCTCCCACATGCTTGGCACTCAGACCTGAATGATCTCAGTTCTGAACTGTGAATTGCTTCCTCATAGAACTGTCTGATTCCTGTCCCATTTTGCCAATCTATACTACACTCTGCTCCCTTTCATTTTTCATCTTTATTTGATGGCTTTGAGTGGCCTAGAGGGATAAGTTTATACTCCTCATTAACCCATCCAGACCCTTCAACATCTGGTCCTAAACTACCTTTCCCAACTGTATATGAGCCTTTATATGAGTTTCCTTATATGAACCTTTGATTGATTCAACTATATTGCCCTTGAGCACACCTGCTTTCTACATCTGTCTTTGTCCATGTGGTTCCCTAGTCACTGTCTTCTATGCCCATTTAAATTCTGTCCTTAAAGATACAGATCTAGTCTTAGTTCATCCAAAATCATCTTGGCCAGAAGTTCTCTATGGCTCCAGAATTCTTACAGCACTTTGTATCTATTTCCCTCATCCAACTCTCTACTCTACCGGGCTGTTAGTTGGCCTTTCATATGTGTGTACTGACTTCCCTGTCTAGAGGTTTAAATACTTTGATGGCAAAAGTGGGCTTTTTAGTGGTAAGGCTATCACTCTAAACAGTGTAGCATTGTCCTGAAAGTTGTGGTTTCGCTGTGGATTCAGTGTAGTTATATTGCTACAATGCAGTGATTCTCAATGTTTTTCCAAGGCAGGGATTGCTTTGTTCCCTTTTCATTGTCAGAAGCTTTTTTCTCTCTCACATTTGTGTCATGATTCATTGAAATTTTTAAAAAAGCAATGGTCAAAGCTTTCATGAATTTGATAATGCTTTACAATGAAGTTCTAGGTATAGCAACACCCACATTTATTTGAAGTTTACTGTGGTATTTGTAAGATGTTTTTATTTATTTTGTCTATAGATAATTCTTAGTGAGCATGTGGTTTTGCTGGCCCTCACAATAACATCGATTCCCCTTATGTCCCATTGCCCCACTATTTGGTCATATCATTATCATTATCTTACAGGGCTGTTGTGAGAATTAAATAAGATACTGTGTATTAGGTTCATGGCACAATGCTTAGCATTTAAATGATTTTGATCTTTCTTTCCCTTCTTCTTGTCACCATCAGGTAACGTTGAAAATGAAATTCTGGAACCTTCTGGGCAGTTTGATTTGGATGGGATTGAGTTTAGGGGCATGAATGTGGGGAAGACAGTGTCTCTGAGAGGGAAGGTAAAACAGCATTAAAGATCACCTAGAGTAGCAGTTATTAAACATTTTATTTTCCAGACTCCCCTACTCTCTTAGATATCATTCAGGACCCTAAAGAGCTTTTGTTTATGTGAAATATCAAGAAGCATAAAATATTATTTCATTAAAAAAATAATAATAATAATGAGCCATTACACACTAATGTAACTTATATATTTTTATGAAAAATATATTTACCAAAAGAAAAAAAGGTAGATGAGTGGCATTGTTTTAAATTTTTGCAAATCTCTTTAATATCTAATTTAATAGAAGCAACTGTATTCTCATATCTTTTTCTGAGTTCAGTCTTTTCTGATGTTTGGTTTTGGTGAAATTTAAGAAGAAAATCTAGGTTCATACAGATGTATTGTTGGAAAAGGGAGGAGTATTAGAATAGCCTTTCAGATAATTGTGAATATTCTTTAAAACAAAACCAAACTCAACAAATGGTAGTTTCTTAAAGGTTAGTTGCAATATGAAATTTGAAACATCAATGAAGTTTTCATACTCTGTTATATCCACTGCTGTTTTGATTTTAAGTGGGTCTTTTAATTATGTATGATTTTGTAATATCAACCATTGGTCATTTGGAAAATATTGGTTCACTGAGTTATGCATAACTTCCAAGTGTTGACACATTTCATTATACAGTTTCAAAAATTACATTCATTATTAATTACCACTGATCTCATCAGATAAATCTTTAGTACTGGGAAGCTGCCAGGATCATGGAGGCAGATACAGAATTTTCAAAATTCTAATTTTTATTCAAAAGTTTGAATTTTCTAATTGGCATCAAATAATGTCAGTTGTTTTTCTTGAAGTGACAGGCTAACTTTGTTCATTTTTGAGAAGATGTCTGCAAAATACCCAAGTTTGAATAGTCATAGTTTGTCAGTTCTTTCAAGTGAAAATAATGTTTCACCCAAAAAAAAAGGCAGGTAGTTCACCTTCCAACTCAAATGATGGCATGAATGTTTTCCCTTGAGACAGCCACTGTACTTTATATGCCCTCTAAGTACTTTATGTGTACTTACTTTCCATTTTGTTGCACAAAATGGGAAAAAGATGTGGATTCAAGGGTTGAGATTTAGTAAAATCAGTATTTTTAGAGTTTCATCAAGTACCTTCTTGGGTTTCCCTGGTAGCTCAGCTGGTAAAGAATCCACCTGCGATACAGGAGACCCCGGTTCTGTTCCTGGGTTGGAAAGTTGCCCTGGAGAAGGGATAGGTTACCTACTTCAGTATTCTGGAGCTTCCCTGGTGGTTCAGGCAGCAGAGAATCCGCCTGCAATGTGAGAGACCTGGGTTCGATCCCTGGGTTGAGAAGATCCCTCGGAGGAGGGCATGGCAACCCACTCCAGTAGTCTTGCCTGGAGAATCCCCTTGCACAGAGGGGCCTGGCGGGCTACAGTCCACGGGGTCACAAAGTGTCGGACACGATGCACAGCAAGTACATTCTTAAGAGAAACGAGTATTTTCTTTTTACGTGGCAATAAAAAATACAGTGACTACTCGTATAGTTTAATGTCACTTCCTTGGTTTGTGCTAAGAAGCCAGCAGTTTTATCCCACATTACTTTTGCACCATCATCACAAATGTCAAATGGTGGAAAAGGCAAATAACATCTTAGTATTATTATGGAAATATTCTTGACCTCCAGTACCCTCAGAAATAGCCTTGGGAATCCCTAGGGGTTTGCGGACCACATTTTGAGAAACACTGCTCTAAACTTTTGCAAATGGCCAGCCCTGTGAAATATAGCTACTGGCACACGTAGGAGAGAATGGAAGTCTTTATCACCGGGGCAATTTGGCTTACTTTTTGGAACCTGAGATGGACTTTTTATTTCTTTGTAGAACTGAAGGCATCTGGCTTGGGAACATGATTATTCTCCACTCACCTTTAAATTGCCTCAGCTCTTACTAAGTCTCTGGCAGTGATATGTTGATTATGTGAATTTAAGGCCCACAGGAGCCAGAGGAATGACAGATCAGATTCCCTTACACAAGAAATAAAATCCAGGAGCCCGGCAGCGAGACTTAGGGTGCCTGCTCCCGCCGACCTTTGGTGTCATTCTGGTTAGAATGACTGCTTCTGGGCCAGATGGCAGGTGGCCTGAACGGAGATGTCTCAACCTGTTTCCTAGCGTTAATTGTGCGCATTGATGCTTCTTCATTGTGCAGTCCATAATTCTTCATTGTCAACCTCATTTAGATTTTTTTGGAGGCAGCCGAATTGTAACAAACCTCCCTGAATCCAAGCGATTTCAAAAGGTCCGATTTCTCTTAAATCTCCAAACTCAACCCTTTATATATCCAATCACTGTTACAGGCAGACAGACACTGAATCTCACTTTTGTCAACTGAATTTAAGTCTAGCAACTTTTAAGAGCAATGAGATTGAAGGACACAGTCTCGAATGCCCTGAAGGAGGTGGCTGGATGGAAGCCCATTTAACTTTTTGTTTAAAGGCACTAAATAAGGATATGTTTGTGAAGGCAGCTTTTCTAGATAGCTTCTTAAATAAGATGTGGATAAATGGAGGGTCAGTACCCTTTATCTTATCCACAATTTCACCAAAAAAAAAAAAAAGGATTCATTAAAGGCTTTCGAGTCAGGCTTCTCCAAGTGCTCAACCAGAGCAGCTCCCGGGTGGGGGTCATCTGGAAGTTATCACTGCTTGTCTATTGTGAAACATGCTTTCATGACTCAAAGGCCGAACTTAGAATTTATTTCCAAAATAATTTGAAGTTGACCCGATGAGCAACGAAAGCAAATTTAGCCAACTAGGAAAGAGAGCTGGCTTTTTAAACTCAGGGTCACATGTAAAGACAACATTCTGCCATATGAGAAATGTCACAGTTTAGACAGGAAAACACTAGTTCCAGGAAAGAAGAGAAAATAAGTTATGGATATTTTATTCAACAGACTTTTCCCCCTTTACAGTCATTGTTTGTGAATTATATTGTTATTGTTGTTCACTTGCTCAGTCATGTCTGGCTCTTTGCAACCCCATGGACTGCAGCACGCCTGGCTTCCCTGTCCTTCACTGTCTCTCAAAGTTTTCCCAAGTTTTGAATTATATGTATATCACATAAAAAAAAAAAACCCACACAAAACGGAACCTTCTTAAATAGCCTGGAAACAAGTCATTGTAATTGTAAAACAGGAATATTTGCACATGCCTTAATACTCTAAGTTTTAGGTTTTACTTAGAACTCTGGTGTATTGTTTATAATAGGGGCAGAACATCCATGGCTTAGTAAATAAGAACCACTTTGATTTATTTAAAGAAATGCTGCTCTTTTTTAAAGCCAACAAAATTTCAAATTGTCTGTAATTTAAATCAACATGCAATGGAAGGCTTGATTTGAGAGGATAAAATGTGTTGTCCTTAGAGTTTAGGCAGGTTAGATGTGTTGGGAGACTCCAGGAGATGAGCCCATACATTTATTTGCATGAGGAATGAAGTTGCCTCCTGGGAGTGAATGAATCCTAAGAGAAGACAGCATTGCTGGAATACTAAAAAGTTTTCAGAACTAGGAGAGAATGTCAGAGGTGTGTGGCATTGTATATTCAGATTTAAACCAGCCACCATGAGCTTGCACTGCCTCAGTCTTTGCCAGGGGAACAATAGTTAAGAGCAAGCAAAAAACTAAAGGAGCAATTCAGAAAAATCTCTCTAACATATTGGCAAGCATTAATCTGAAGTGCTTTGTAGCCCATGTAATAGAGTGAAAGAAAAGAGGCAAGGAAGTCCATGTTTCTTCCTGAACATCACAGCACCTTCAATAAATATTGGTTCCTTTGGGCATTAGTGAGCACTGGTACCTTTGGTGGATAACTGGGCATGGTTGTGTTTTCACCATTGATGTAACAACACCCTAACAAGCCAGAGAAAATGAAACCAGCATAATTCCTCATCACCCTGTAAAACAACAATTGAACTGGGCATAGTTTTCTGTTCTTTTGTTAAAAACTTCTGAGAGGACTCCCCTGATAGTCCAGTGGCTAAGACTCCACACTTCCACTGCAGGGGGCTGGGTTCAATCCCTGGTCGGGGAAACTAAGATCCTGCATGCTGTGCTGTGGCCAAAAAGAAAAAAAAAATCCAAAAAACTTCTGAGAAGAAGCAAACTTAGCTACTTGTTCCAGGAAGCACATTTTCCTGAAAGATAGAATTGTGAGTCAAGCAAAAGAATTTACTTAACAAGAATAACATATTGCCCATTAATACTCAGGCCAATATTCTCAGTTCCCTGTGCCTGCCTATCTTTAGCTGTCATGTTATAAAATCTTCCCAATTCTCCTTGTAAGATCTGCTCTAAAATCACCCAGCCCAGCCCTTAATACCCTATCCTGCCATCCCTCTTCTGAGACACTATTTAGACTTTAAGGTAGTGGTCTCCTATGTTGCAGTGAGTCTAAATAACTTTGATTGATCAGTGTTTTTTTGGGAGACTTGACAGTTAGCCAAAAGGAGAGACCACTCCCTAAGGTATAGAGGAGCCAAAATTATGGGTGGGGTAGAGCCGAATAAATACAGTTTGTTGCTGTTTTTGTGGTACAGTTTCTACTTGCCAGAAGGTGAGATCTGGGGAAATTTGACTTAAATACCCATAATCATTCTTTAAGCCTGAACAGCAAATGTCTAGCAATGTCAAATTACCATGTTCACTACTTTTTATATGATTCTTCCTTGATGAGGTAAACACAGTGCTCCCTACCTCTGAAGGTTATCTTATATTCATTACATTATTACAAAATCTTAGAGGTGTGTGTATGCCAGAATGCATATATATGTATAGACAGACACACACCCTGACACATACCATGAGGGATATAAGGCAGTTACAGAAATGCAACAGGACAATAATAAACAAAGCAGCCTCAGAAGGCAGTGCTCTAATAAGTGGAGAACTTATTCTTTTGGCGGCTTCTGTACTCCTCTCCCCCATCTCCATCATTCTTCCTGCAGTTAAAGGCCACTTTCCTGGCACATGAAGAGCAGCCTTGGAAAACCCAACAGTGAAGCTCTTTTCCTGCTTGTCCAAACTATGTCTGACTCCCTCCCAGAGCAGTGAGATGGGGCAGGGGAAAGGAGAGGAAACCCCTTGGAAGGAAGTCAAAGCTACAGAGCCGGGGGCGGGACCTGATCTAATCTGGTCTAACTCCGGCCTCCCAGGCTCCAGGGGACGCTCTTGCTGCCCTTGCGGGGTCTGACTCCCATTCCCAGGGGCTGACACCAAACGTGGATCCCGCTGACGCCGACAATGGTCTGCCATGTACTCAGAGTTCTGGATTGTCTGGTGGCCTTGAGGTTCCAAGACGAATTCCTTCAAAGCTCATTTCCAAGCAGGTGAGCAATAGCAATCTGTGTCTCAAACCCCAAGGACTATGAATTGGTCACCTGCTGGTGAGAAAGAATTTGAATGTAATGGCAGAGGGTGGTATGATGTTAAAGGGGATGAACTGTTGGGAAGAAAGAAAACATTTCCTGAATGCATTCGAGAGGACATTAAGATAAACATGATAGGTGAAAAGGATGATTTACCAGTTCATTTATGTGACAA
Organism: Cervus canadensis; assembly: GCF_019320065.1. Taxonomy (NCBI): domain Eukaryota; kingdom Metazoa; phylum Chordata; class Mammalia; order Artiodactyla; family Cervidae; genus Cervus; species Cervus canadensis. The sequence continues at coordinate 25,149,568 of NC_057419.1, forward strand.
ATGTGATTTGCCTATTAAAATCTTTGTTGTTGTTCAGTCACTCAGTCATCTCCTACACTTTGCAACCCCATGGATTGCGGCAAACCAGGCTTCCCTGTCCAACACCATCTCCCAGAGCTTGTTCAAATTCATGTACATCGAGTCGGTGGTGCCATCCAAACATCTCATCCTATTGTCCCCTTCTCCTCCTGCCTCCAATCTTTCCTTGCATTGGGGTCTTTTCTAAGAAGTCAGTTCTTCATATCAGGTGGCCAAAGTATTGGAACTTCAGCTTCAGCATCAGTCCTTCCAATGAATATGCAGGGTTGATTTCCTTTAGGATTGACTGGTTTGATCTCCTTGCAGTCCAAGGCACTCTCAAGAGTTTTCTTCAACACCACAATTCAAAAGCATCAATTCTTTGACACTCAGCCTTCTTTATAGTCCAACCCTCACATCCATACATGACTACTGGTAAAACCATAGCTTTGACTAGACAGACCTTTGTTGGCAAAGTGATATCTCTGCTTTTTAATATGCTGTCTAGGTTGGTCATAGCTTTTCTTCCAAGGAGCAAACATCTTTTAATTTCTTGGCTGCAGTGACCATCTACAGTGATTTTGGAGACCAAGAAAATAAAGTCTGTCACTGTTTCCATTGTTTCCCCATCTATTTGCCATAAAGTGATAGGACCAGATGCTATGATCTTAGTTTTTTGAATGTTGAGTTTTAAGTCAGCTTTTTCACTCTCCTCTTTCACTTTCATCAAAAGGCTCTTTAGTTCTTTGCTTTCTGCCATAAGGGTGGTATCATCTGCATATCTGAGGTTATTGATATTTCTCCTGACAATCTTGATTCCAGCTTGTGCTTTATCCAGCCTGGCATTTCGCATGATGTATTCTGCATATAAGTTAAATATGCAAAGTGACAATATACAGACTTGAAGTACTCCTTTCCCAATTTTGAACCAGTCTGTTGTTCCATGTCCGGTTCTAGCTGTTGCTTCTTGACCTGCATACAGATTTCTCAGGAGGCAGGTCAGGTGGTCTGGTATTCCCATCTGTTTCAGAATATTCCACAGTTTGTTGTGATCCACACAGTCAAAAGCTTTGTCGTAGTCAATGAAGCAGAAGTAGATGTTTTTCTGCAATTCTCTTACTTTTTCCATGAACCAGCAGATGTTGGCAATTTGGTCTCTGGCTCCTTTGCCTTTTCTAAATCTAGCTTGAACATCTGGAAGTTCTTGGTTTACATACTGTTGAAGCCTAGCTTGGAGAATTTTGAGCGTTACTTTGCTGGCATGTGAAATGAGTACAATTTTGCAGTAATTTGAACATTCTTTGGCATTGCCTTTCTTTGGGATTGGAATGAAAACTGACCTTTTCCAGTCCTGTGGCCAATGCTGAGTTTTCCAAATTTGCTGTCATATTGGGTGCAGCACTTTCACAGCATCATCTTTTAGGCTTTGAAATAGCTCAGCTGGAATTCCATCAGCTCCACTGGCTTTGTTCATAGTGATGCTTCCTAAGGCCCACTTGACTTTGCACTCCAGGATGTCTGGCTGTAGGTGAGTGATCACACCATCATGGTTATCCGGGTCATGAAGATCTTTTTTGTATAGTTCTTCTGTGTATTCTTGCCACCTCTTCTTAATATCTTCTGCTTCTGTTAGGTCCATACCATTTCTGTCCTTTATTGGGCCCATCTTTGTATGAAATGTTCCCTTGGTATCTAATTTTCTTGAGGAGATCTCTAGTCTTTCCCATTCTATTGTTTTTCTCTATTTCTTTACATTGATCACTGAGGAAGGCTTTCTTATCTCTCCTTGCTGTTTTTTGGAACTCTGCATTCAGATGGGTATATGTTTCTTTTTCTCCTTTGCGTTTCACTTCTCTTCTTTTCTCAGCTATTTGTAAGGCCTCTTGAGACAACCATTTTGTCTTTTTACATTGGTGCAAGCATGCTTTTTGCTATTACTGTGCTAATTTATATGAAAAAGACAGAGATATGTCTGGGCTATAGTATTCCTGTGCTGCAAATTGAGGAGCATACACAAGGTTCTATCTTCCTATGTAGCTTTGGGCAAGAGTGCAGGAAAACTTATTTGTCTCAAAGAGAGTTAGAAGCTCATATCAAGTACCACAATTAGAGAGCTAAAAAATTTGTTACCTGTGCTCCACTAAAAAAAGTTCACCCTTGTATTGCTTCAACAACTGAAATCCCTGAAATGCTGCTAGGCAAGGACCACAGGAACCATATTCCACCAGAGTTGTGCACCAATATGTCACCACCTCCTGTACAATATGTTATCACACAAGCTCAGTAACCAGCCTCATGAAGATCTTTATGCTCCTCCCGCAGAACTGGCGCCACCTTCACCCTCTTTGGTCCATCAGGAAATAGTCAGTATTTCAGCAAGGGAACACAGCAATTTATGAATCACCCCTATTCAGGCTGACTCAAATTCTGGTGCCGAAGAACTCTCACTTCCTGCCCAGCACCTGCTCACCAGCATCCTGACTGTCAAAGTCAACCAGAGGTGCTGCCCTCTTATATGGTGCATCCAGAGCAACATGCACTACCCGCATCTCCTCTACCACCAGGAAGCCATCCAGCGTCACATTCTCACCAGGATTCAGATCCTCCTCAGTTGGTTCACAGTCAAGCGTCACCTCCACCCATGACCTCTGATCCATCACCAGTAACTTCTTCCCCTGGATGCATTTCTGCCCTGGTGCCACCTTCTTTGTATCCTCCTCCTCCTCCTCCTCCAGGATCTCCTCTATCTTAAAACTGTGGTCCACCTGTAAATGAATCTCCTCCTAACCATCACAGTCTTAACTCTTTACCCCAATTCACTGAAGAGCAAGAAACACTGAACCTTCCATTTGCACAACAGAATGGAACAAATCCTGGTGTGTGCCCTCTATCAAAAGGACTTTCACCTCTTCTACCAACACAAGGTCCAGCTTCCCCAATCCCACTTTCTGGATCACAGCACTCAGATTAGACAACATGTTAGCATTGATCATAGTGTTTTGAACTGAAGAGCTGATGAGGAAAAAAAAAAAAAAACCTTAAATCGAATCAACTTTTCAATTAACCTTTGTTTGGGGAAGGAAAAGCACCTCTTACAGAGATAGCAATAAAACACTTAGGATCTTGTCTCTTAAAGTGATTTGAAACCTTGGCTTTAGGATTTATTTCTAGTTTTATACTATAGTGTGGATAAATGGCTCAGGGTAGCATAGCTATATTTTTACAACTCTTTTCCTTTAGCATGGTGAATTGACCTGGAGGTGACCTTCTATCATTTGAGTTACCAAAATAAACTTGCATTGTTCCACTTTCAAAAGTTTTGTTGTTTAGGTTTTTTTCTGTGACATATTTTGTTAACCTGTGTAAAAGGATTAAATTTCAATATGGTTGTAAAAATGCTGTTTTTCTGTGAATTTAATCACATTCAGAGTTTTTTTCCCTTCTAGTTTTATTGAGCTATAATTGATGTACAGCACTGTATATATTTAAGGTGTACAGTGTAATGATTTGACATCCTGATTTTTAAAACTATGTTTTACCTCTAATTTCCCAAAGTACAATAAAAATCTTGGAAGTAAAAACCTAGAATATAGTGTAAGGCAGACAGGTAAATGGTAGAGAGTGATTTCACATTTTAGGTACTGAAATGTGGAATAATAAATATATAATGAATTTTGCTTGGATGCCTTATTATTTTTAGGCAGCCCCAGAAGCACCAAAATACATCAAAATTCTAGTTCTATGATGGATTTCTGTTTGTAATGTTGAAAGGCATTACTGAATCATTTGCAAAGATATGACTGAAGTAATTGATTCTGTAGGCTCCAAGCTGGTGGGGATGCTGTTACTTGTTAATCCTGTTTTTGAGAATGGTTGGAGTCATAATGCTCCACACTGGTTTGTCTTAAGTAATATTACGTTATAACACAGTTTAAATGGTGTCATTTAGATGAAGTGTGTGCTACTCTGCCCATTGTCTTAAACTAAATATTTAGGGTTGAATAGACTTTCTTATAATTCCTTGTTTCATGGTAGTTTGCTCCTGTTCTTACGGTTTCTTGTTTATTGGGTTTTAAACTGCAGCCTAAGTGCCATGGAGGAATTTGAGTAATATATTAATGATAAGCATTCGTATGCTCACCAACTCTCATTTGCTTGGGTTTTATAATTGTGTAATGTGCTTTCCCTCTAACCTGAAATTAAAAAAACAAAACAAAACAAAACGTATTTCTTGTTTATTTCTTTCATTAGTAAAGATTCTAAATTTGGAACATTTTAGCATGAAGTTAAATGAAAACTGCCAGATGACTTTGTATTAGAGAGGAGAAAGGTAAATTATATGAATGAATATGACTAAGTTATATTAATTTCATCACTTTATAAGGTGCCTTTAAAATTAATTTTTGCATTATAGGGACTTGTTATGTTTCTGTTAAGGTGACGACTTACACTTTGTACAGAGTTCATATATATAAATTGATGTTCTTGGGATATTATCATGAGTGATTTGAATAAACTCTCATGAAGTTCTTCCCCCATTAATGGTGTGTGTGTGTGTGTTGCTCAGTAGTGTCCGACTGTTTGTGATCCTATGGACTGTAGCCTGGCAGGTTCCTCTGTCCATGGGATTTCCCAGGCAAGAATACTGCAGTGGGTAGCCATTTCCTTCTCCAGATTTATTATATAGTTTATATAAATTTGAAACATATTTCTTTTTGGCAAAGGATGGACTTATTGCTAATTTATCATTTTATTCTGTTGGATACAGGCAAAACAAATTCTCATTTTGGCTGATCAGATGCCAACACATCTCTGAGCTTAAAGCTGAAATTAGAAATTATATAAATGACCATTTTAACCTTGACTAGCCTGAAAATAACTAACACTTTCTTTTTAAAGTAAGTGATTTTTTACACCTGGCAATTTGAGAGTCCAGTGTTAATACAATACTTCTAGTGAGAAAGCTTTGCTGTTAGGAGACTGAGGTAGTGTGAAATAGTGATGGTAAATGCTTCTGTCATAGTATTGTAGGTACTTGGACTGGTATAAACTTGATTCCCTTTTTTGCCCAAGTTTAGAAAGTGTTAAAATATTTCTCTTAAGATACAATACCATTCTTTGTTTCCTGTAGTAAGAAAACAGTCAAATTCACTGAAGTCTTCTCAACTATCTATGAGGAGCTCTCCTGCTTTTATTGAAATTCACAGTGGTGGAATATGGTATGAAACCACCTAATGTATTGGACAAAAAAAGAAAAAATTCAGTTTCATGATAAAATGCCCACATGTTAAAAGAGGTAGACTTAAAAATTATTTTTTGTTAGGGTTAGAAGTATATGTTATGCAGCAAAGCAGATCAGGTGAATGTGTTGTAGGAGACAAAAATTTCAAATGGCATCAGGTGTGAACTCATCCAGTTGAAGTGGGTAGCAAGATAAAATTAATGTGTATTTCTCTATGGAAAAAAATAATATGAATCCCACTTTATATCAGAGAAAACTTTGAAGCTGGAATAGGCATATGTCTAAATTATATGTATGTACAATGCATTCTATTACTCTGAAGATGCTGAAATGGCAGTTTAATTCTTAAAAACAATAAAATGGATGCATAAATACTAAAAAATCATATCTATAAAAATAAATATCAGTAAAAGGGAAAATGAAGGTCAAATAAATAGTAAAATAAAGCCCTAGTTAAAGTTGGAACCCTCCAAAATTACGGAAAAATCATGCACAATGGTTAATGATGGATGAAACATATTTAAAGCAAAGAGACGAGATAAAAACATGGACATTTCAGAGAGTCTAAGTTGAATGCTGAGCAAAAATTCTGTGAGTTCTCATAAAATGGCCACCCCCTAATGTAGGGTAGCGATTCCTGATTCTGACAGTTGGAGAGAATCTCCTGGAGGATCAGCTAAAAATAGCAGCCTTTACCTTACTCCCACGAGATTCTGGTTCAATATGTTCAGGGCATGGATGGGGCTTAGTAATATGTTCTTTCAGTAAGTATCCTAGGTGATTTGGAAGCTGCTGCCTGACAGATGTAGTCACTGGTCACTAGTCTCTGTTCTCTCGGCAGCCAGGGCAACCATTGGAGGATGGGCTCAGCCCTCAGAGGCTTTCACACTGCACTTCAGGGCCAATTCCTTTTTCATGACAGCATACGACTGGACTCCTGGTGGATCCCCCAAACTCATGGCCTACCCTTCTTGCTTCATTCCCTCTATTGTAGCCACACAGGCTTTTCGTTGATCCTCAGACCCCCAAGCTGATTCCTGCCTCTGCAGTTTGCACTCATGTTTTTTTTCTGCCAAGACCATCTTCAGATGGCTGACTTTCTCACTCATGTTCCTGTTGAAATGCCTTCATTGCTACTCCCCAAAAAACAGCACCCCTCCTCCCCCAGCTCTCTCTCCATACCTCCTCACCCCACTTTTTTCCTTCATGGCGCTATCACTAATTATTATCTAATTAACTGTTTTCTTATTTTTGTTTCCTCCATGAGAATATCATCTTCCAGACAGGTGGGTCTTTGTCCTGGTCCATCAGAGAAAGACAAAGAGTGATATATAATTGTAAAACAATTTAATTTTTGTTTCCTGCTTTTTTACATTTTATTTTGTCCCAGGTGAAAATTGGGGCCATCTCATGACTTTTCTCTGTGCTCTTAGGTGATAGAAAGCCCATGGTCAGTAAGTAAAATGTCTAGTCTAATGTGATGATCAGACTTTGGAACTGATTTAAGAGCCAGGCCTTTCCCCACTGTGGCTGGTGGAAAACTAACAGTTGGGGGAGAAAGTCATGGTCAACTTCTTGCCTTATCCACATTTGCTTTCACTTCTTCTCCCTTATTTCACTATGTAGAGGTCTTGATCCTCCCCAGTTGAAGTACAAATGGATTGGCAAATCACAGGTGAGGGAAGTAAAAAAAAACTCTTACTTGATTGGTACTTACTTGATTGGTATTGAACCTGAGTTAGTGCTTTATGGGTGTGACTACAGGTTTTAAGAATTGATTCTTTCTTTCACAGGCACTTTGATAAGAATGGCTCATGTTGCTCCGGATCTCTCGCTGTAGTTCCCTTGATGAAGATGAGTGCATCTCTTTTCCAGTTAATTCTTATTTCTTCAGCGCCTGAGAATTCCTACAGCTTCTCTCCTGTGTTCATCCCTCCAGGTAGTCCCCCAGGACGGGACAGAAGTGCACGTCAGCACTAGCTGCCCCCTAGCCAGGGGCAATGTCTGGCCCATGAGAGGTACTTTCTCTTCCCTAAGAAACTTGGGCAGTGCTAGCCAGTCCCAGTCTTGCCAGCTCCCTCTTCCTCAGCTGTCAGAGAAGTTAGTCAGCCTGTCTTCTGCAGCTTAGATTTTCCAGACAACAGTCTAGAGTGTCCTTAATGCTTCAGAGAACACATATGTTGCTATCCCAAGGGTGTCATTAAAGTGTCTCTCTCCTGGGAGGTGATGTAGGAGGCATCTTTCATCCCTCCTTGCAAGCGGAGAGGAGGGGGTGGGACTCACAGCAGAGCAAAAGCCTGTGCCAAACTATGTTCTGATTGGTCAGTGCCCAGGCCATAGTGTTTGTTAAATATTTTATTATTATTATTACTCTGGATCCAGATATTCTTGATTTTCAAATGGCTTAGGAACCATAGCTTGGAAAAGGCAGCATGTTGTATTGTGTCTACAGAACTAAGGAAGGTGAAGAAGTAGGTAATTAATTGGACAATTTAGGAAAAAATGCCTCAGGAATTGGAATTTTCCTGGCATAGTTTTTTTCTGAGTCATTCTGAAAAGTGCCAGGTTTTGGCACATCTCATAATTCCAACAGCATTATGTTGAATAAAATAATACATTTTTTTCTTTAAAACATAGTCAATGGATATATTTCATTTCCAAGAGGAAGAACTCAATTATGTTTTAAGCATCTTTCAAGGTCAGACCCAGTAAAAATGTGATATAAATGGACTTCCTATTTGGCAGGAAAAGTGGAGATACAGAACCCTTTTTCAAACTCTGATGAGTGAAACTTTTTTTTCATCATGTCAACATGTCATCATGGAAAGAGATGGATTGCTTAATTCATTGACCATCACTTGTTGTGTTTTAACTTTTTTCCCTAATATTCGACTTGGATTTTATGTTTGGTTTATGCATGCTGTAGATTGATTGCAAAACTGGCTTCACTTCTACACTGCTTTCTATACATACATCCTTTCCATGTTTCCTCACAGTTCATCTCATCAAGAGATTGAGTTAATTTTCTCGTCTTCTTGATTATGGGATGGCCTTGTGTTTACTCTGGCCAGCAGAATATGGTAGAAGTGGCAGTTCTGATCCTAGAGACCTTGTGTCCTTCTACTGTCTCTCAGATCTCTGTCACCATGAGAACAAACTTGGCTTACCTTGCTGGAAGAGGAGAGAACGCGTTAAGGAGGACTGATTTTTCCCATTCAAAGTCATGGTAGACCATCCTAAAGTCAGCCAGACTCAAAACATGTGAGTGTGTCACCCAGATTAGCAGAGCTACCAACCCAGCCCACACTTGACTGCAGACCCATTCAGGAGCTCATCTGAGAGCAGAGGAACCACCCAGATTACCTGCAGTTTTGCGAGCAATAATATAAATGGCTATTGTTTTAAGTCTTGGAGTTTGGGGATACTTTGTTGCACAGTGATAGTTAACTGGCCATTTTTGCCCTCACTTTCCCACTGTGGTCAGAGAATTACTGTCCAGTTTTACAAGTAAAATTTGCTCTCATGTAAGGTATTTTTGCTTCCCTAGTGTCTCAGTGGTAGAGTCTGCCTGCCAATGCAGGAGACACAGGAGATGTGGGTTCGATCCCTGGGTCAGGAAGATCCCTTGGAGGAGGAAATGGCAACCCACTCCAGTATTCTTGCCTGGGAAATCCCATGGACAGAGGAGCCTGGTGGCTACATTCCATGGAGTCACAAAAGAGTCAGACATGACTTAGTGACTAAACAACAGTAGAGGTATTTTTAAAGATATGAATTACAAATATCTGATGTTAAGAGAGAGTTCACTTTTGGAAGGGTTTAATATGCTAAATTCTTTCTTCAGGTTTTGTCATCCTCACAATTCATTTCCTAGTTTTCTCATTAATATCCAAGTTATAAGGATGATTAACCTTCAATAAGCTGTGCGGTAGCTGAACAAATTGTGGAGGATTTAGCTTAAGCAGATATTACATATACTGCTGGTGTGACTAAGGACTGTATGCCAAGTCTTGTGCTTGTCAGCATGAATCTTGATTCCAGATTTTCTCTCCTGAATTGGTGCCTTGGGGTCTTCTGTCATGGGAGCTGTGTGTGCAACAGCTGAGCCATGGTGGCTGCTCTTGCCTTGATGATTTTGTTCTGCTTTATGGCCAACAGCTCTGTTTTCAGGGAATATAGAGCGTCCTAGTCACCAGGGTGCATATCCTTTATCTTTGCATCTCAGGAGGCTCAAGTTAGCATGGGCTTCCTCGGACAGAACTCCTTTTAACCCCATCCTTTCATGGTTCCCAACAATCTGAAGTGGCTTTTTATTTATTTCTATAATTTTACTGTTTGAAAAAGTTTCTTTTTGCTGTTCTGGGTCTTTGTTGGTACGTGAGGGCTTTTCTTTAGTTGTGACAAGTGGGGGCTGCTCTCCAGTTGCGGTGCTCAGACTTCTCATTGTGGTGGCTTCTCTTGTTACAGAGCATGGGCTCTAGAGCGTGAGCTTAATATTTGTGGCTCCCAGGGTTAGTTGCTCTGCAGCATGTGGGATCCTCTCAGATCAGGGATCAAACTCGTGTCTCCTGCATTGACAGACGGATTCTTTATCACAGAGTCACCAGGGAAGCCTGGCTTTTTATTTTTACTTTTAAATTTTCCTATATTATGTTTTCAGACTTTTATTTTCATGTGGACCATTTGTTTTTTTAGTCTTAATCGAATTTATTACAATATTGCTACTGTTTTATGTTTTGGTGTTTTAGCCATGAGGCATGTAGAATCTTAGTTCCCCAATCAGGGATCAAACCCACAACTCCTGTACTGGAAGGTGAAGTCTTTACCACTGAACCTCCAGGGAAGTCTCTGAAGTGGCTTTTAAAATTGATGTCCTAAAACTTTCTTTTCCCTGTTTAGTCCAGATTATCTGGCCCCCCTACTGCCGTAAGTTGCAGTCACATGAGAGCAAGCTATTAGCCCTCAGCTATGCATAAGCCCCGATGTCTTTCACCAAGATTGACATCACTTTGGATACCACTTGGCTGCATTTTAGACAGCAAGAGGCACTTGAACAAACATCTGTTTTAGGGACAGATGTCTGCATAATCTTGGGTTTTCAGTTTCGAATATACTTAAAAATGTATTTTTTCAATACATTTATTTTTTTATTAGGGAGAAAGAAAGCATTAGTCACTCAGTTGTGTCTGCCTCTTTGCAACCCTATGGACTGTAGCCCATCAGGCTCCTCTGTCCATGGGATTCTCCAGGTAAGAGTACTGGAGTGGGTTGCCATTTCCTTCTCCAGGGGATTTTCCCAACCCAGGGATTGAACCCAGTCTCCCACATTACAGGCAGATTCTTTACCATCTGAGTCATGAGGGAAGGATAGTTAGCCTTATTTTTTTTAATGTTTTAATTTAAAAAGTGATACATGCTCATTATTTAATAGTTATACAATATAGGAAAGGATAAAATAAGAATTATCTGTAGTTCTATAAGTAATTTTGTATGTATTCCATATGTATTTATATGGTATTTTGTTAAGTTTTAAGTTTCCACTTTTTCTCTCTTCTATTAATGAGTCACATTAAATTTGTTAGCATCAACTTTGTTTTATCTTTTAAAACCACATGAGTTATTTGCATTTTAACATATCATAATTTGATATGTTTTAGTTAGTGCTTAATATACATACATTACTTAGGTTCTTAATGTAATATATATGTATGGTTGCTTAAAACTGAAAACATTAACTCTCGTTTACTCCACACTTTGCCTATGTTTTATTGACGTCACCAAATCTGGTTCTCTCTTGAAGGTAAAGACCGAATGTATACACCAGTCCATATGTAATTGTAGAGGAGAAAGGAGCAGAGTAGCAGTCTACTCCAGAACAGGTGCTTTGAGAAAGAGCACCTACTTCAGTCAATATAATGATCATTAGGTGTATTTTGTCACAAGTAAATGACTTTAACTTGGTGTCCATTCCTATTCTCTTTTTCTTTCCCAGCGCTGTTGACTCTGAGAGGGGCTGACCATGCACTAGGCCAAGAAGGAGTGAGAGGGTGCCACATACTGTTCTATGAAAAGTAGCTGATGAAAATAAAGCTACATTTGCTACTTTAAAAAAGTCTGTAAGTCTATAATTTCATATAAGTAAGCGTTTTGATTTACTTTGCCCGTTAAGTTTCACTTTGTGATTTGAAATAGTTGTGGCTTTAAACAACAATGTCTGAATTCCTGCTGGAGGCACCAGGGGAGAATCCATTTCCTCAGTTTTTCTAGATTTCAAAGCTACATGCATTCCTTGGCTTGTAACCTCTTCCTCCATCTTCAAAGCTAGAAATGGCTAACTGAAACTTCTTGATGATGCCATCTCTCTGCTTCTAATCTTCTGCCTTCCATTTTTCTTTTTTTTTAAAATTGTATGTTTTTTTTACTTAATACATTCAGAGACTTATATAAATTAGCTATTTATTAAAAATGTTACTCTCAACTGTGTTAACTCATGTGTTTCAAGAGAATACTGTATATATACAACCTGATTTGCTATAACAGAATTTTCAGAAGCTATACAAATCTTTAGTAACAAATCAACTTAAACTTTTTTGGAAATTATTTCTACTAAAGATTCATAATTAGCATAATCCTTCAATGACTGTACAAGTTCACCCAGTAGGTACTCTCCTTGCATAAATGTTTCAAGATCATGAAGTGACTTGTTTATTCTGTGATCTGTGACCCGGTTCTGTGGAAAATTATATGTTCTTATTTTCTCTGACCTTCCTTTTGTGCCAATCTGAATCTTCCTAGCATTGTATCATTTACTTGTTTCTTCTTCTAGCTGCAGGCTGTACAGTTTTGCACGTAACTTTCTCATAGCCATCTCTTTATTTTTCAGTTGAGATCTTTCTTGTTGGCATTCGGAAACAATACCCGTTGGGAGATGAACGATCCGGACAGCACTGTCCGTGGTGTTCACATGCTGCCCCCCGGCTCCACTGGCTCGCTTGGTATCAATCCTCAAATCCTTAGGATTAATCACCAGGTTAATCTCGGTGGGCTGGGGTAAGATGGCTACAGTCATGGTGCTGGTGTGGATGCGGCCTTGCTTCTCTGTCCTGGGCACTCTTTGGACTCTATCCACACCTCCTTCAAACTTCATGTGCTTATAGGCTTCTGAACCCCCAATGCTGGCGGATGCATGTCTAAGGCCATCTATTTCACTTGGAAAATATGCCAGGGTTTCAAAATGCCATCTTTTAAATGCAGCATACTGCTGATACATATCAAATATCTCTGAGGTAAACAACATTGCCTCCTGATCCCCAACTCCTGCAGTTACTTCCAGGATCAAATCATTTTTATCTGTTTCTTCTGAGGGAATCAAAAGTAAGATAATCTGATGCTTTAATTGAGCTATTTCTTTTTCACATGAAGTTATTTCATTTTCGGCAAGTTTCCTTAAGTCCTCATTTTCATCTTACAAAATATACCTCCTCTTTCCTCTATCTGACGGACAACATGCAGCCTGGCGCTCGAGGAAGGTCTGCAGGGGTCCGCCACGGGCAAACAGCTCCTCCAGGGGCAGGTTTAGGTGTCCGCGGGCCAGGACAACATCCCGGCGGGCCCAAAAGCCCCGAAAAACATTCCAAAGTAACGGGGAGCATATAACTACAGCCAGTCCACCATGGCAGACAAGATCTGGAAGTCGCCACTTTTCTATTTAAGGACCTGTGTGATTATGTTGGGCTCAGCTGCATAATTGAAGCTGATCTCCTTGTTTTCGGGTCAGCTGATTAGCAACCTTAATTCCATCTTGCTATGTAACGTAACATGTTCAGAGATTCTAGGGGTCAGGAAATAGACATTTTGGGGGCAGAGGCATTATTCTGCCTAATGTGATGTTTGTGCTTGACTTTTCGAGATTTAAGTAAAATCAGTATTGCCTTCTACCTTAATGTGGGCTCTTTGGAGGAATCTAGGATGTTCTTTTTCCACTGTCATTTCTTGTAAAGAAAGTGGTTTTGAACATTCTGTGATGTTTTAGAACATTTTATGATGAGAACCCCCTCCCCACCGTGATTTATAGTTGTAAAATATGAACTTCACTCAAGATTAACTAGAAAAACATGCCCCAGATGGCAACTAGAGACCATGTGATCTATGAACATCAGTATATCAATATGTTAAAAAATAAATCAGATTCAAATATTTTAAAAAGAAGAGTAATGGGTTACAAAATAATCTATCTTTGAAGAAGGGGCAGGCAAATGCTTTTTAACATTTTTCTCAAGAGCCTGCTTTTAACTCAAATTTGCCAAGTCTTTTTCTTTTCCCATCTGAAGATAGATAGGTCCAGAGAACCCCTGCAGACACATTGTAGGCGGCTCTGTCTTCCAGGGACTTGGCAGAAGGTATTATAGGACTCATTTATACTGCAGAATAGTTATAACCTTCATGACTTTCACTTGGACAGATCTGTACACTAGCAAATAGTGATAGAAATGGGGCACTGGAAATGCATGTGATGGAGGGTGTGAACTTTCAATGTTGAACTTTGATAAGTTACCATTTGGAAACTGAGACTACTTTTCAAATATATCACCTCTGACATAAGGGCGGGGCCAGTTCGGCATGGGCCAGTTTGGACCAGCATTGGGCAGTACAGAAATATATTTGCGGACGGTGCTCCAGTAACGTGATGAGAGAGGACTGTATTGCAGAAGCAAATGGGAAGTGTTTTCATCAATTTCCTAGTGAGAAATGATTGGCAGTTAAAGCAGAATCCCTTTGAACCTCTGTGTGACTATTCACATCCAATAGTTATAGTTGCTTATTTATATAATATGATTAACTATTAACCAAGCTAAGTTTATCCTGTACTGTGAGTTCAATACTTAATTTTTAACATCTTAGCAAATCCTGAATTGAAACCTCCTCCCCAATACTGTTACAAGAAAAATGTGTATTAGGTAGGACCCACCTGATGTTTCTAGTCACCACCCTACATGAAAATGGAAAGGCCTGGGAAACAGCACTGTAAGCCATTGAAATCATCCAGAACAAAATTTCCTTCAGTTTAAGTATGGTGGACATACCAAGGGTTGTGATTCTTTAATCAACAGAAGAGAAGTTGTAAGAAAATTACCTGGGTAATCTAAGTATAAAGCCACCAGTTTTTTGCTCATGTCTTTTATTTTAGGACAGTATGTTGTTTTGTTCTGATCTTGGATAACATTTTGGCTTTGCTTTGCATGTATTGTTAGAACCACATGCAATCAGCCAGACCATTAGAATTGCAAACATTTAGGAGCCACAGTTATGGATTGACTCCAGAAGTGGAATGCATCTATAGTAACGTACCCAAAAACTACCTGACTACCTAAGAGGTGCTGCCTGGAGTTATATCCTTGGGACACCTGATTATTCAGGAACATAGACCAGGGGAGTGGTAGAGGGGGACACTGATATTCCACATTCCTGTTGTCCTTTTATCAAGGGGATTTGTAGGATGTGTTGTCTTTCAACAGTCTGGCTTTCATCCCCTTTTTTTCATGACTCTGCCTTAGAGAAGTTCACACTTTTAAGAAATGACTTTGTTCCCTCCCAGGCTCCAAATGGAAACTTTTCAAGGCCATATTTACTATGAGGATATTTATCATGGAAGTTAAGTAACTTACACTTTAATTCAAGTGTCCTTTCAGCATTGAGAATAGGTTATTTTCTCTAGGAGGCCTGGGCAGTTTCCTGTTTTAAAGAAATTGAAAAGAAATATATTGCTTTTAGCCGCCCCCAAATCAATAGAGTTTCAAATATAGATGGGACCAAGTTTCTTGTGCTTCTTAGGAGGGCTGAAGGATGGTGCTGACCCAAAGCCCTGAGTGATCATAATACTTAGACAGAAGCCACTGTGCTGTGGAGTATGAATGATTGTGACACATGTCTCGCCATTCCAGACTCAGGTGATCAACCCTCGTACACACCACACTAATGATGGCCTCCCATCCAACCATCTTTAGAAACTTCCTTACAGGATATATTTAGGATCAGACCATTTAAACATTAAGATATATTCCTTTTTCTTTACCTTAGGAAAAAAAATAGAGCCTCAGGGCATTGCCAGTCAGTGCTGTTTTGAATGGAATAACATGTATGATAACTAAATCTAGCCATAAGTTATTATGTCCTTGATAGCAGGGTACCACTGTTTTTTTAATCTTCCTATCTCCCTCAGCATCTAGTGGTGGCTTATACAAAAAGCTAGCTCAGTATATGCCTGTTAAATAAATGAATCAAAAATTTTATATACCAGTGCTACAAAGAATGTCGACTTGTTTTTGGACTTAACATGTAGATGTTTCATGCTGGGAGAAGGACCTTGGTTCTTTTGCATAGTTTCTTTTTCTCTGCTGCAATTGCTTTCTATGTCATTAAATTTTCTGAGCATATTTATTTACAGTGTTTGTCTGGGAACTCTAACATCCTCCCTTGTTATTCTCTTTCTATTTATTTTTTCCCGCTGCTTTTAATTCATGTTGTCTTGTCTCTGGCCTATCTACTTTTGTTTGCATTTTAAACATTGTATTTGAAAAATTGTTTGTAGAAATAATTTGATGCCCAAGATGATGCTATTTCCCTCCAGAGAAGATTCCTACTTGTTTCTGCCAGATGCTCAGAAGCACTAGCAGTTTTGATCACCTCTGTCCAATTTCAGGGCTTGAGGGGATTAGAAGATGACCTGCAGTTCCCAATGTAATCCATGTACTTTCAGATCACATGAATTTTAGGGTGCAGACCTTTGAAGATCCAACCCTAAGTGAGGAAGAATGACTAATTCCCCCCCTGCCTGCCCTGACTTTCTTGGTGGGTCCCAGATACCAGCGTCTGTTCCTTTGGTTCCACCAGGTTGACTGAATTCTTACTTAGCTCTCAGCCCCCACTTGTCCCCTCCAGGACCATCAAACATTCCCAGGAATAGAGACTCTACCCACAGGTTTCATTTCTCAGGGTATCCATTCTCCCCTGGATCCTGTCCAGGTAATACTTCTCTACTTTGTTAACATTATGAGGCCTTTGGGCAGACTGAAAAAATCTTTTGTTATATTTTTCTAGTGGTTCTTAGTGGGAGAGTGTATCCAGATTACCTGATCTGTTATCAGAAGCAGAAGTCCATCCATTTTATTTTTGCTTATTTTTATGTCTTTAAAAAAATCCTTTACTTTTTGGTAATTTTATTTCTTGGTTTTTTTTTTTTTTTGGTGACTATTCTGATAATTAGAAATGAAATGTTTATATATTTGTTTCAGTGGCTAGCTTTTTTAAAAAAAAATTTGTTTCTTTATTTTTGGCTATTCTGGGTCTTTGTTGCTGTGCACAGGCTTTCTCTAGTTGCAGCAAGCAGGAGCTACTCTCTAGTTATGGGGCACAGGCTTCTCATTGCAGTGGCTTCTTTTGTCATGGAGCATGGGCTCTAGAGCATGTGGACTTCAGTAGTTGCAGGACAAGGGCTCAGTAGTCATGACTCTCAGGCTCTAGAGCACAGGCTCAATACTTGTGGCATATGGCTTAGTTGCCCTGCAGCAAGTAGGGAAGATGGGGTCTTCCCAGACCAAGGATCCAACCCGTATCTCCTGCATTGGCAAATGGATTCTTTACCACTGGACAAACAGGGAAGCCCTGGCGGCTAGCTTTATAATGTCACTAATGCTTTTACTCCTCTCTTTTTTTAGAAACTATCTATTAATCTTTTAAACTATCTATGAATAATAGATAATAGTAATAGATAATAAGAATCTATTAAACTATCTATTAATCTTTGAGAAATGATACAATTAGTATACTTCCTTCTCACCTCACTCTACGACTTGATTTGAGTTGGTTGTATCATACTTATTAGTATTTATCATCATACTGTTAAATGTATTTCTGTTATTTAATTTTTCAGTTTAAAACCGTAGCATTTGGTATACAGCTCTTAAAAAGGTCAAAATAGGGAAATCTCCGGTGACCCCATGGTTAGGGCTCTGTGCCTTCACTGCAGGGATACAGGTTTGATCCCTGATTGGGAAACTAAGATCTCAGAGGCAGCACAGCACAGCCAAAAAAAAGGGAGATGGCAGAATATAAGTAATATGTATATAGAATGAAAGAAAAAGAATAGATTGGGAAAATGCTTTAAAGTAAAGTATTACTTAAATGGCCAAATACATTTAATTCTCATAATATGATAATGGATCTATCTACTTCTGCTTTTAGTTCTGTTAATTTTTAGTTGACATATTTTGAAGCTATGTTATTGGGTTCATATGGCTATAGACTTTTAATATCTTCCTGGTTCATTAAACCCTTTCTTCCTTTATTGTAAAAAATATCTTTCTTAATCTCAAATATTACTTTTTGCTTTAAAATCTATCTTTCTGATATTAGTATGGCAGAACTAACTTTCTTTTGGTTATTGTGTGCATAGTATATCTTTTTAAAATAATTATAATTTCAAACTTTATGTGTCCTTGTATTCAGGATGTTTCTCTTGTAGGTATATACTTGATATTTGATATTTTAATCCTCTAAGACCAATTACATTGAATACAATTGCTGAAATGTTTGAGTTTATATTCTCCCATATTACTATATGGTTTCTAATGATCTACCTGTTCTATGATCCTTTGTCTCTCCTTTCTTAACTTCCTTCAGGCAATCAGTATTTTTCTATCATTCAGTTTCTCCCCTTGATTATCTTGTTAGTTGCATATCTTTTTGCTATTCTTGTAATGGTTTCTCTAGAGACTATGGCATGCTTTGATTTATTAGTTTAACATAAGTTTTTACTTCTACTTCTCTGACAATGCTTGATCTTAGAGGAGTTGAACTTTATTTCTCCCTTTTCTGCCTTTTGAGATATTACTGTCGTGTAATTTAATCATACATTTTAAACTCCACAAGAAAATCTTTCTGTCATTTTATATATTTAGTACTCATTTATTTGCCTTCATATTTACCTCTTTGTTGTTCTTCATTCCTTTCTGTGTTTCCATGTTTCTCTCTGAGGTTATTTTCCTTCTTTCAGAAAAAGTATTTTTAGTATTCTCGTACTGCAGGCCTGCTGGTGATGAATTCTCTCAGTGTTTGCTCTAAGACATCTTTATTTCACTTACATTTTTTGAGGAATATTTTACTGCATATAGAGTTCTGGGTTGGCAGTTATTTCCTTTTGGTACTTTAAAAATGTCACTTCCATTGCCTTCTGGGTTCCATCACTTCTTTAGAGAAGCTAGCTATAGATCTTAATGTTTTACCTTAACCTCTGAATTTAAGGTTTTCTCTTTATCTTTGATCTTTACAAGTTTTTCTATTATGTGCCTAGCTTTGTTTTTCTTAGTGTTTCTCTTCTCTGGGGTATATGAAGTTTCTCGAATCTGTGGGTTGGTGCTTTTCACCAATTGGGAAAATTCTTAGACATTACCTTTTCAAATATTGTTTCTGCCCCATTCTGTCTTTCCTTTTCTCTGCAACTGTGTGTTAGCTATTTTACTTTTTCCATACGTGTCTTATATTTCTTTTAGTGTTTTCTGTTCTTTTCTTCTTTCTGTGCTTCAGTTTATATATTTTCTATTGACCTGTCCTCTGATTTATGAATCCTCTTTTTTGCTGTCTCAACTCTTGCTAAATGCAATTATTTAGTTCTTAATTTCAAATAATGTATTTTTAAGTTTTAGGATTTCCATTTGATTCCTTTTTAGAGGTGCCATTTCTTTGATGATATTTTCCATCTTTTCATCTATTCTGCCATTTCTTTGATGATGTTTTCCATCTTTTCATCTATTCTGTCTCTTTTCTGCTTTTTTTCTGAAAGATACTAATCTTTAGATGTGCCGAAGTTCTTGCTTGAGAATTCTAAAATCTGGATAATCTGTGGGTGTCAATGAATATTATCCATTTCCCTCTTGATTTGGGGTGTCTTCTAATAGTGTTTAATTAAATGTCAGATATTGTGTGACAAGTTTTAGAGGGACTAGATGATGTCATTTTTCCCCAGAGAGGTTTTATCTTTTTCTCTTCTAGGCAGATGGGAGTGGGCTGGGGTGGAAACTGATTCTCTTAATTTAATCAGATAAAAAGATCCAAGATTGGGTTGCCTTTTGTCAAGTGTCTACCAGTTGTTTGCTTCATGTCCCTCCAGTATAGTCCCCCCAAGGGTTCTGAGAACCAGAAGTATTCTTTATGGCACCTCTTCTGTTGTTGATACCAAGCTCTTAGTCTCCTCCTCATAAAAAAACTGTGAAGTACAGTTGCTTTTTAGAGGTTTTTTGCTCGACTTCTTAACTCCTGTCTTGGGTGGCTTCAAAATTCAGCAGATATTTTGAGGGGAAAATTGGGGAAGTGTGTGACTCAGATCTCTGTTCCTTCCTTCTCATTGGGATCCTAGACCATCAAAACTCTGATTGTTTCTCTGCCTTTTAGTAGAAGTCGTTTCTCTGGGAAAAGCCTATATTCTCAGACTATTGTCCCTTGGCTAGAATTGCCCAGTTGCCCCCAAATCAGCAGATGCAGAATACCAGCTCAGTTCTCTGCAGCTTCCCCTTTTTAGAATTTTGTTTACCTTAGCATCTCTGATGCTTTCAAACAGACCTTCCCCTTCCTTCCTCCCTTCATTCCTTTCTCTTTCCTTCCTTCCTTTCGTTTCTTTCTCTTAAAAAAACTTATGTATTCATTTTTCCAACAAATATTTGATGAGACATTAGTACAATACACAACAGAGACAAAGATGAAAAACATAAAATCCTTGCTCTCTCAAAGTTCAGTCCTTTGCTCACACTCCTTATATGTGTATTTTTTTTTTCAAAATTCTAGGCTTCTAAGCCTCATTGGAGATAACTGCAAGTCTACCTAGTTGTGACATTGTGACACATTATGCTTGTCAGTCTCAGCTAGGTCCTTCTTGCTCTAACCATTCTTTGCTTTCCCTGTGCACTCACTTTCCCATCTCACTGCTGTGAGTTTCTAAACATTTGTTTCTCTCCTTGAATCATCTGGCCAACTCTGCCACTCACAATTTTAGCAGATAACCTCAGCTTCTATGCCCTGAGGGGGAAAAATCAGAACTGAGCTTTCTAAACTTCTTTTCCTCTTCCAGAAAACTCACTGGTAGTGTATTTGATATTCAGGGAGAGCCTTGGCTAAATAAGTGCTAAAGGTAGGGTTGCCAGATTTAACAAAATAACAAGAGTGTCCAGTTAAATTTAAATACCAGATAAACAATGAATAATTTTTTAGTATGAGTGTGTCTTATGCAGTACGGCAAATTATTCATTGTTTATCCATAATTAAAAATGTTCCTGGTCATCCTGAACTTTTATATGGCAACCCTATGAAGGAACTATGGTGATAAACCATGCACATATCTGGAGGAAGAGGTTTCAGGCAGAGAGAATGTCTTTGGGATATTAATTTGACGTCTGTAATTGTCTTGGGCGCTGGAAATACCAAAAAATCATTAAGACAGTGTTTTGCCTCTGAACCCGTCTAGCTGTGTCACTCCTCTCTCCCCTCTAGTCTGTTCTCCATAAGGCAGCCAGAGTGAGCCTTTTAAAACACAAATCATGTTCTTTGTCTGCTCAAAACCCTCCAGTAGCTTTCCTTCTCAGAGTAAAATCCAGGGTTTGTAAAATGGCCTTCAAAGACCTAGGTCAGTGGTTCTCTTTTGCTGTACATCAGTCACCTGGGAATCTGGTATCTGGGTTCTCTGCCCTCAGGTTCAGATTAAACTTGTTTGCAATGCAGCCTGGAATCCATGAGTTTTCAAAGCACCCCTTGCAGTTGTTTTGTGCACTCTCCCACCCCACTTCCTCCCCAATCCCCAGCCCTGTGTTTAAGTGACCTCACCTTCCTGCTCCCTCTTGGACCTCAGCTCAGACAGCTCCCCCTTGCTCTCGCAGTCCAGCCCCACTGGCCACCCTAGTGGCCTCCACTCTTGTCCTCAGACTCTTCAGTGCTGCTTCCTGGCTTTTATTTTTGCTTTTCCCTCTATCTAAAATGCTCCTTCCAGGATATCCACATCACCCCTTCCTCCATTTTCATCAGGTTTCTGCTCAAATGTCAGATTATCAGCACAGCCTTCCCTGATCATCCTCCCCCTCCACTCTGCTGCCATAATCCTCTTTTTTCCTGCTCTCATGGCTGCCTTTCCTCTTATGTATGTCTTTACTTATGCCTGCCTTCCCCCTACTCCATCGTAAGCTCTGTGAGGACACTTGGTTCACTGCTTCAGCACCTAGAACAGTGTCTGACACATAGGTTGAACTGAACAAATATAGGTTCATGGAGGACTTGAGTCTGATGAAGGAATATAGACCCATAAACAGTTTTTCTTTTTTCCTGTATGGGACAGCATGTTGGATCTTAGTTCCCCAACCAGGAATTGAACCTGGACCCCAGCAGTGAAAGTGCTGAGTCTGAATCACTGAACCTCTAGGGAACTCCCATAAACAGCTAATTATAATACAATAGAATAAATCATTATTAGAGAGTTTTAAACAGAACTCCCTGGTGAGTGTAATGCTTTTGATTTCTGACTTCATCCCCCTTCTCTCCCTCTTGGTTGTAATTTTCCAACTTTTTTAAACATCTCACTTTCCATCGTTTTCATGCCTTTAGTCTACAAACCCACTGAAGCCCTTCTCTTCCCCCAACTGCCCATTCAATGATGGCTTAGGGTGTGCTAGGCATTATAAGCATGTTATAAAGATATTCTCATTTAACTCTCACAGCCATCCCAGTGTAGGAATTATTTTACAGAAGAGGAAAACTGAAGCACGGAGAAGTTAGGAGAATGGCTGAAAGTGCCTAGGAGTTCATGCATGGGAGTGACCCTCAACCATGACAGCATAGGGTTAGGGGGATAACCTTGCTGTCATTCACATGATTCTGAATTGTGTTCCATATTATTTCGAGAGAGTTTCCAGTGGGATTGTGCCCCAATTTCCCATAGCATTGACTAGTCCATTAGTCTCCTTGCTGGCTGCTTTCCCTTTTCTGCCTGCCTGGGATCCTCTCCCAAATAAACTGCTGCTGCTGCTAAGTCGCTTCAGTCGTGTCCGACTCTGCGCGACCCCGTAGACGGCAGCCCACCAGGCTCCGCCGTCCCTGGGATTCTCCAGGCAAGAACACTAGAGTGGGTTGCCATTTCCTTCTCCCCCAAATAAACTACTCATACCCAAATCCTTGACACAGGATCTGCTTTGGGGAGATCCCAAATGGATAGAACATCATACATTTTCCTATAAGGAACTGAATAAAGTCCCCAGACAACCACTAGCACCTTCTTGGTTGCACTTGAATCGGAGAAAGTCAGCTGGTCTGTGGAGATCTTCTCAGTAAGCCTTGACAACTGTGTAATCACCTCGTTGCACATGTCAACCTTCCTTTTGGGCACCGAGATTCTAGCTATTTTTTACCAGTTTCCTTTTACAACTATTTGAAAGTCACTTTGGGTATATTTGATCATATTAATCCCTCCATTTGATTCACAGAGATGGATGGAAATTTTGGCTTGACCAATCTGTGATCCAGGAATATTGTTGCCTAGGTAACAAACCATGTGGGCATGGAATTAAGGATAATAGGCCAATGCTACATATGAAAAGAGAACAGACTGCCTGGCAAAAGGAGGTGCATTAGCCATCTCAAGCAACTTGAGATGCCATTTTGTTCACTGGAAGAGGCCATTTTCTAGGCAGTTAGAGGAGTGAATGACTCAGTAAGAGATGCTGTGTGACAGTAGGGATTTCTGTAAGGGGATTTTCCGTCACCTTTCCAACTTCTTTCAGTTCAGTGTAGTCATGAGGGAAGCTATAGGGTATCTATACACATATATAGGGAAAATACAAATATCTGAGAAAGAAAGAGAAATATACCAGGCCCCACTTGTGTAGGTCATTCTTTCATGCCCCATTGGATGGAAAGGATTTCTGTACAAAGGCAAATAGACGAAATCTTAATTCTGTCTCTCTGCCCAAGGATAGCAGTTGAATCAATATTCTGCACCTCTAGGAGGAAATAAAGAGCATTTGTACTGTGGACTCAGCTAAATGTGAATATATATTAGGATTTGTTGAGTTTCCCAGCCCTGGTGGCACAAGACAAGCACCACGTGGCCTAGTGCTTCTCAGCCAGCTTGGAGTGTGAAGGAAGGAGGTTTGTTCAGCCAAGTTCCACACCCCAGAACTCTGCTGGCTGTTTCATTTGCTCACCTACCTTTAAAGGTGCTGGTATAACAGCAAGCATCCCACGTGGGGATTCTTCACACAGAAACAGCATGGAACTGGGGATTTTGTAGAAGATTGCTATCTTCCAGAGACCTTTAAGCATCCTCTGAGAACCTAGGTATTGGTGCTGCAGTCTCAAGAATTCACAAGCAAATAGGTGCAGGGATTTAAATTTCAGAGATAGCATCTCTTTAGATTTGATAAGGATTTTGATTATGATCTCAGAGTTTTGATAATGTTCTCAGCACTTCAGGGCTTTTGTATCTAAAATGATAATGTCTTTCCAACTGCAGATGTTCTCCCTTCTCCTGTCTCATCATTTCTGACCTTCCTAATCACATGCAGCCTCTCCATTAACCTTGCCTAGAGAGCATACCCTAAAACCTATTTCTGTATCTTTTCCGACTATCTTAATTTGCATGCTGTTGCTGCAAGTTCTTCCTATGGTGCATTGCAAAAAATGTGCTGACATTTTAAGGAAATGACATGGTCCAGTGAAAGAAATTTTCCATTTAGAGAAAGATTGTATGCATGTCAACATTTTATGTTAATTGTTTGATGGAAATTTTTAATAAAGCATTTCTATCCTTTTTTATTTCTTTACTCAAGAATTCTGAACATGGTTCAAATGTTTTGGATGAGTTAGGACCATCATGACTAGCCATGGTAGTGCTGAGTCTTCAGGCCCTACTGATGGAATCAAAGGGCTTCCATCCCTTAAATGGCCTGCCATTACTGTATCTTTTGATTACTACCTTGGATTTTTCCCTTTTTAAGTTGCTGTGTCTTTTCTCTCCTTGTTATCCCAGTCAGTATGTCTCTTTCGACCAGTCTCCCCTCCAAACTTACAGCCGTTCTTCTCTCTCTCTCTTTTTTTTTGTGACAACAAGGTAACTAAGTTTGTTGGAACAGCAGTGTCAAGTTAGAATACATAGTTAAATGAAGACCTGAATGAGGCTCTTTTCTATGAGTAAAATGTATGAGCTTTATGCATGTATTTGGCAGAATCTATTTTGGTTGCTCAGGGTCTGTTTTTTTTTTTTTTTCTTCTTCTTTGTAATTTCCATTTTTGGTGTAGTTGAATTAGCTACATGCTAATTACAAGAGATAAGAGAATATTCTGTGTGTGTGTGTGTATGTGTGTGTACCTCCTTTAAAATTATTTACTCTGAATTTAGTGACTACAGCACTATTTCTTTCTGGTGCTTCAGTCATTGGCTCTCCATTACATTTCCCTTTCTCTCAAGCATTAATGCTTGCCAAGCTCTCCATGTCTAGCTCACTAGGTGGGTTTAGCCTCTATGTTTCTGACTGAAATTTTATTTTTTAATTTTTTTATTGGAGTATAGTTGCTTTACAGTGTTGTTGTTGCTATACAGCAAAGTGAATCAGCCATATGTATTTATATATGCATAAATATATCTCTCTTCTTTTTGGGATTCCTTTCCCGTCAGGTCACCACAGAGTACTGAGTAGAGTTTCCTGTGTTATACAGTAGGTTCTCAGTAGTTACTTGTTTTAAACATAGTAGTGTATATATGTTAATGACAATCTTCCAATTCATCCCATCCTCCTTATCCCCACTTGATGTCCATGTGTTTGTTCTCTACATCTGTACCTCTATTTCTGTTTTGCAAATGAGACCATCTATACCTTTTTTTTTTTTTTTGGTATTCCACATATCTACATTAATATACAATATTTGTTTTTCTCTTTCTGATTTGCTTTGCTCTGTATGTCTCTCAGTCCATCCATGTCTCTGCAAGTGACATAATTTCTTTTCTTTTTATGGATAAGTAATATTCCATTACATATGTGTCCCACATCTTTATCCATTCCTCAGTTGATGGACATTAGGTTACTTCCTTGTCCTGGCTATTGTAAATAGTGCTGCAGTCAACATTGGGGTGAATGTATCTTTTTGAATTACGATTTTCTCAGGGTCTATGCCTAGGAGTGGGATTGCAGGGTCATATGGTAATTCTGTTTTTAGTTTTTTTAAGGAATCTCTGTACTGTTCTCCCTAGTGACTGCATCAATTTAGCCACCACCAGTATAAGAGGGTTCCCTTTTCTCCACACCCTCCAGCATTTATTGTTTGTAGATTTTTTGATGATGGCTATTCTGACCGGTGTGAGATGATACCTCATTATAGTTTTGATTTGCATTTCTCTAATAATTAGTGATGTTGAGAACTTTTACATATGTGTGTTGGTCATCTGTATGTCTTTGAAGAAATGTCTATTTAAGTCTTCTGCCCATTTTTTGATTGGATTTTTTTATATTGAGCTGCATGAGCTGTTTATTTTGGAGATTAATCCTTTGTCAGCTGGTTTGTTTGCAAATATATTCTCCCATTCTGAGGGTTGTCTTTTCATTTTGTTCATGATTTCCTTTGCTGTGAAAAAGCTTTTAGGTTTAATTAGGTCCCATTTGCTTATTGTTATTTTCATTACCTTATGAGGTGGGTCAAAAAAGATCCTGCTGCGATTTATATCCAAGAGTGTTCTGCCTATGTTTTCCTCTAAGAATTTTATAGTATCTGGCATTACATTTAGGTCTTTAGTCTATTTTGATTTTATTTTGTGTATGGTATTAAGTAATGTTTTAGTTTCATTCTTTTATATGTAACTGTCCAGTTTTCCCAGCACCAATTATTGAAGTGACTATCGTTTCTTCATTGTATATTCTTGCTTCCTTTGTCATAGATTAGGTGACCATAGGCAGGTGGGTTTACCTCTGGGCTTTCTGTCCTGTTCTGTTGATTTATATTTTTGTTTTGTTCCAATACCATACTGTCTTGATTACTGTAGTTTTGTAGTATAATCTGAAGTCAGGGAGCCTGATTTCTCCAGTTCTGTTTTTTCTTCCTCAAGATTGCTTTGGCTTGACTGAAATTTTAAAGGGTGTAGCTGATGGAGTATTGTATGCTCACATTTTAAAAAAATTGATGTGCAGTTGATTTGCAATGTTGTGTTAGCTTCTGGTGTAAAGCAAAATGATTCAGTTATGCATATATATACATAGTCTTTTTCATATTCTTTTCCTTTATTGCTTATTACAGGATATTGAATATAGCTTCTATGCTGTATAATAGAAGCTAGTCGTTTATCTATTTTGTATATAGTAGTTTTTCTCTATTAACCCCAAACTCCTAATTTATGCCCCCCCCCCACCTCCTTTCCTCTTTGGTAACCATAAGTCTGTTTTCTCTGTCTGTGAGTCTATTTCTGTTTTGTAAATAAGTTCATTTGTGTCACATTTTAGATTCCACATATAAGTGATGTCATATGATATTTGTCTTTCTGAGTCTGATTTCACTCATTATGATCATCCCTGGGTCCATTTATGTCAATGCAAATGTCATTATTTCATTCTTTTTATGGCTGAGTAATATTCCATTGTCTGTATGTATCACATCTTCTTTATGCATTCATCTGTCGATGGACAGTTAGGTTGCTTCCATGCCTTGGCTATTGAAAATAGTTAGGCTAACATTTTGCAAATGTTCATTATCACATTGGCAGACTCCCCTAAGAGTAGGATATGAATGCAATGGGCTTTCTGGTTGGATTTTAGAGTCTTATTTGTCTCCAGGGTCCAAGTAATTTGAGGGATTTCTCTTGGGAAAGAAACTCCCCAAAAAAGGTTGAGTCCTGGAGGCAAACATAGCCCTAAAACCCAACCAGAGAGTTCATTATAGTCACTCACATTTGTTCTTATGTGTACATTTCTATTTTTCAGCTTCTTCGTTGGCTTAAGTCAAGTCTGTGTCTTTAGAGCAGTGCAGTTTTATATAAAAAGCTTCAGAGTTCTCCAATGGGCATTTTACACATGGTGACACAGGAGCTCTGAGATTAATGATCCAATAAAGTTCTCACCCCTCCTTAGTAGTGATGGTGATGTGACAGAACTGACTCCCCAGGTTAGTTTTGTTATCTAGTGCTTTTAGTACTTCAATCACACTGGCTCTTCATTGTGAGCTTTAGATGTTGTGGAGTCAGAAACACTCTTGGAAAGTGCAGGATGGCTTTATTGTGATGAGTTCCTTCTCAGCTCTGGAATGGTGGAAAGCCTTGCACTCACTACACTGTAAATTCCTGATTTATTTCATCAAGGATGGGGAACTTCACAGCAGAGAGAGGACTGATGTGTAGAAAGGAGGCTCCAGCAGAGCATCCGACTTTCGATCCTAAGAGAAGGTTTGGTCTTGCTGGCTTGGGAGAGCTTCATTTTGTGTTATGACTGCATATGTTATCATTGGCTAATGTGAACCTTGAGGAAGAAGTTCCACAGGCAGTGATACCATTAACGGGAAATACTGACAAGAATCGGACCCTCCTGAGTCTTGAATCAAACTCAGGGTCAGCAAGCTGCATCCTCACTGTGAGGAAAAGAGGATTCCAGGTCCTGGCAATGTGCCAAGTGGTTAAACACCCACACTCAAGGTCTTAACTCTGATTTTTGGACTCTTAGTTGTCATTCAGATGCTGAACAACCTCAAAAAAGTTATTTTTAACCTCTCAGCACCTCAGTTTCCCCACGTATAAAATGAAACCAATAATAGTACCTACTTAGAGGGTAAGAACAATGGAAACAGTGACAGACTTTATTTTCTTGGACTCCAAAATCACTGCAGATGGTGACGGCAGCCATGAAATTAAAAGACACTTACTCCTTGGAAGAAAAACTTTGACAAACCTAGAAAGCATATTAAAAAGCAGAGACATTGCTTTGCCAACAAAGCTCCATCTAGTCAAAGCTATGGTTTTTCCAGTAGTCATGTATGGATGTGAGAGTTGGACCATAAAGAAGGCTGAGTGCCAAAGAATTGATGCTTTTGAACTGTGGTGTTCGAGAAGACTCTCTCGAGTCCCTTGAACTGCAAGGAGATCCAACCAGTCCATCGTAAAGGAAATCAACCCTGACTATTCATTGGTAGGGCTGATGCTGAAGCTGAAGCTCCGATACTTTGGCCACCTGATGTGAAGAGCTGACTCATTAGAAAAGACCCTGATGCTGGGAAAGATTGAAGGCAGGAGGAGAAGGGGATGACAGAGGACAAGATGGTTGGATGGCATCACCGACTCAATGGACATGAGTTTGAGCAAGCTCCGGGAGTTGGTGAAGGACAGGGAATCCTGGTGTGCTACAGTCCATGGGGTCACGAAGAGTCAGACACGACTGAGAGACTAAACACCAACAACTCAGAGGGTTGTTAGGAGGACAAAATGCATTGCTCTACATAAAGTACTTAGAACAGTGCAGAGCAGGAGCTTGGAATAATGTAAGGACAATATTAAGTGTTAGTTGTTACTATCGTGTTTTCTTTTTTTCTCATTTCCCTACAGGCTGTACTTGGGGAAGATGCTTATATTTAAATAAATCATTAGCTTTGGGAATGGATATGTAAATAAAAGTACAAGTTATGAATTTGACAAATGTTTTCTTCTATTCTGGACACATCTCCAAGTTTGTTATGAACAAATGTATAAATTAAAGTACAATAAATTTGTGTTCCTCTGGAATGGTTATTGAAAGGGTTATGCTGATAAAATTTTATATTCTATGTAGGCTTTAGTGCATAAAAAACCAAAACTGGACAATTTTATAGAGTTTAGAATTTCCAAAGTACTCTTGCATATATTATCTCATTTGATTTATGATACTTTGCTAGTATTACTAGCTCCATTTTACTGGTGAGGACTTTTGAAGCTCAGAAAGTTTAAATGAATTATGCCAAAGTGAACTGTGAGTGAGTCTGGTCTTGAACTCAGGTTTTCAAACCCTGAAGCCCATGGAAAATCCCTCTCATTCATCTACAGACAAGCAGTTTTCAAAGTTCCTTAATATATTTCTTTGCAACCAGAAAACTGTCCTGTCATAATTCAGAAACTGCTTGGGGATATGTAACACTTCAGCCACAACTGTGAGCTTTTGTTATTGTGGAACATTACTGCAGAACAGTTCTGGCCACTAGAATTTCCTGGTGATGTGCAGGCTGAATAAATGGAAGCTTGACCAGGCTAAACAATAATTTGCTGTGAGAGACTAGAAACAAAGCTGATTTTATTACTTAACCAGCCTAGTATATTATGAGGGAGAAATGTTTTTGTAATGTGCTGTCTGTGTGTGTGGTTCTGTTGTGAACTTGCTTTTAGAACTGATACAGGAGATGAACAGTAGGAAAGGGTCAGAGAAGGAGAGTGGGTGTCTGTTTAATGGAAAACTTCAAAGTCTGTAAATCTTGTTTTTGCTTCAGAAATTGTCACGCGAACCCAGTTGCTGACCCAGATGTATAAACAGTCTGCACGCAGTGGCTGCAAGCTGATGCTTTCAGAATTCCTCTTCATAAGATTACCAGATAAACATAATATGATTTTTGGTTCTAATACAAAATAATTTCAGCCATCCTCTCCCTCCCTGATTGCAATAAGGGAGCTTATTTTATCTTATTTGGGGCTCTTAGAAATGCTTCCCATACCTGTATCACTTCATATATTATTCTGGAGAGAGATAAATTTAATTTTTATTAGCTGAGCTCTATGAGTCATTCTGCTAACTGGCACCACCAACCACTTCCCCACCAGACTGGCCTTTGCCGAGGGCTCTAAATTTAGAAACAGAATGAGATTGCCTCCGGGTTACATAAGGAGGCAAGGCAGTTATTTTTAGCACACCGTGATACCTAGGGAGCCCTGGGCTGCCATCTGATTTGTTAACCACAGGCTGCGGGAAAACGTGATTACCGATTCTCTCCACGTGCGGGCGGGGTGCGGCACCCCTCAGGACCGAATGACATTTGCAGTTTTGTTTACTTGCAGTTCCTCATATTTATTTCTTCTGTTTTATAAACACACTGGAAATCCACTGTGTTCAAACACAATGGTGATATTTTTTGCTACCTCATTTATTTGAGGAAGCCTCCCCAATATGCATTATAATTATAATTGTATCTTTCCCCTCTCCTCCACACCCTCGTTCTTTCTCTCTCTCTGAGAATGGAAAGAGATCATTCTAGCTCCTCCTTTTCTAAGGCTGCTGTCAGAGCTGATGAAGGCACATGTCTATCTAGACCAAGGAAGCATTCTTTGTGTTTTCCTAATCAGGCACTTGTTCTTACTTTCTTTGCAAGAGGATTGCTCCAGCCGATTGGGAAAAATAAAGGTGGCAAAGCAGACATTAGGAGGCATGCTGTCATCGTGGCCGAAAATGAATGAATGCAATAGTGGCTGGAGAGAGACTGTGGACAGAGGCAGTGTTTTGCTCCTCAGTTTATCCCCATTGTTTCCCAGCTGATTTTGAAAGTCAGCATTAACCCATTATGATTCTCCTAGGTTGTGTTTTCACAATGCAGTACCTCTACTGTGGAATTTTTGTGCAAGGATAGTTAATTTCTCTTATTTATTTATTTGTGTTTGTTGTTTCTGAAGGGATTGGATGCTCATATAACTAGTTTCTTAGGAAATCTGTCTACTTAAGAGTCACATTCTTTTCTCTAATCTGTGTAGGTAGCTGAGGTTTTTAGCTGGTGTCTATGTGCAGAGTAAGGAAAATGTTGTAAGAAAAAGAAGTGAATGGTGCACATGAATGTGAGGGTGTTTCTAGCAATGAATTAGAACTGCTAGCTGAAGTAGTTCACCAAGACTTTGCTAAGGCATGAGTATTTTGCAGTGGTTTCTGCAAAGTATTTTGGTAGAAGCTGGATGGTACAACAGGGACCCAGGTGGCTGACTCTGGGTGTCCTGGGCAGTGAGCTAACTGGACTGGGGTCCTCTTTTTCCCAGCAGGAGTGTCTGGGTACCTAATATTTACTGATAATACTTTTTCTAGCCTTGTTCATAAAATTATTTTCTAAAAGATAAGTCTGATCTTGTCATCTCATTTGTTAAAAAGCAAATGGCTATAATAGTCCCTAAATGAAGACAACTAAGTGGCAACTAAATAAAAAACAACTTACCAGTTTCTTCTTAATAGAAGTTACATAAATATGGAAACATGCTGTATAATTTGTGAAATGAGTCATTATATTTCTCAGAAATGGAGAGAGAGCAAGGGAACATTCTGACGATATTACATTTCTATATATAATAGTCGATTTAGCCTTAGTCAGTGCCATTTCTCCCAGTGGGATTGCTGCTCCCAAGCTCAGCTTCCCATGGAACTAGAGGTTCCCAAACCTGGACAGAGGCGACCTTAGCTTCCCATGGGTCCCCTGAGGCCCCATATACCTGCCAGTTGGTGGCTCCAGGAAACTCCTGCAAATAACTGGGACCCAAGTCTAGACAACTTGGTGCCCAGGAGTGCGTTTGTACTCTCTCTGTCAGGACCACTTGCTCTCATATTTACTCTAAGATTGAGAGTGAAGGGGTGAGAGTCTTTTTCCTGGAATGGACACCCCTGCCCTGTCCCTGGGCTACCTCTCCAGGCAGGTTATGGGAGGGAGGACACTTCTGCCCTGTTTTCTCTTAATGACCCTGGCCTACTGAGTCTTCACGTTCCTCTCAGGGGTGACAGTGTGGAGTTTGTTCTGAGTCTTTTAGCATGATGGGTGATAACCAGAAACGGATCCGCGTTGCACAGCGGGTGAGGAGAATCTCTGTTGTCCAGCAGAGAAGGGTCCATTGGGCCACCCTGGAAGTAGTAGATAGCCCTCTTGAGGGTGCAGACCTGGTATCTGGAGGCCTGGAGAGCAGGGTCCTTTGGGAGGAGGGAAGGCCAATGGCTGACTAGCCTCATCCTGAGTCACCACAGGCCCTGATGGCACAAGCCCACGGGCTCAGCCCGGGAACAGCCGGGGCTTCAGTAGCTTCCCTGTCCATCTGAAGTCTACAAGGACTTGGAGAAGCTGGACACTTGGAAATCCTGGAGTGGGGGACTCACTGTGAGAGTGGAAGCCTGGGTGCTGTGGGGTGACATCGGGGGCTGAAACAGCGACCCCTCCTCCCTCAAGAGGGGCCCTAGGGATGAAGGATGGAGAAGAGAACCCCATCAGGATGCTGTCTGAGCAGCTGGGGCATCCTGAACTCACCCCTGAGGAGGCATTGGAGAAAAAAATCCAGTATAGATAGAAATGGAACTTTACCAGGAAAGAGAATTGGGCTTTCTCCAGGCTAGCGCCTCACCCTTGGCTAGAAAAATTGCTAACAGCTTGATTGCTTGTTTCTATCTGTAAGGTTGAATGGTGGGCAGTAGGGAGAGCTTAACGCAGGGCCCCTACTGCAAAATAAATTGCTACACTGAGGGTATTGACGTATCTTGTGCCCAGCCCTGTATCCTCTTGGCTCACATATCTGCCCGTGGTGGCAAGCTGCTCTATGCAGATGGAACCTGACAACATTTTGCCTCAGTGAGCTGACCCAAGGCTTCCCTGCAGCCTGTGTTCTGACGGTATGCACAGACCTTAAGGGTGTAAGCTCCCATGGGACAATCCTTGAGCGATGGATGGAATGGCAGTCAGCAGATAAATGTTAGTCCCTAGGGCTGATGTTCCTCAGGTGCATTCTACACAGCCCCTCAGGGAATCTTCAGGAAGACTGAGCTCCAGTTGCTCACAGTGATGGTACCTTAATAATGTGCCCTTAGATTGGCTTTCCAGCCTCCCTGGTTCAGTCTTCCCAATGTCCTCATTTCTTTCTCTTCCTTGTGATCACTTTCTAAAGTAAACTATTTATATGCAAGCCATGTCATGAGAGCCTTGTCTCAGGTTCTGCTTTTGGGAGAACTAAAATCAGAGGGGGGCTTCCCTGGTGGTTCAGTGGTAAAGAATCCAGCTGCAATGCAGGAGATGCAGGTTAGATCCCTGGATTGGGAGGATCCCTTGGAGGAGGAAATGGCAACCCACTCTGGTATTCTTGCCTGGGAAATCCCATGGACAGAGGAGCCTGGCGGGTGACAGTCCATGGGGTTGCAAAGAGTTGGATATGACTTAGTGACTAAATGAAGGAGTCTTTTGGGCCTAGAAAAGAGAACAACAGCCTCAAAGGCCCCTTACTGAATCATCTAACTTCGGAGAAAACAAAGCATAACTTTAGTTCCACCCTGATGCTCCAGGCTGGTTACATCTATCTGGGACTTATCACCTCCTGTCCGGAAACCTACCACCCCCTACACCCGCCCAGAAGACTTATCACTGCCTGCCCAACTACAAGTGTTATCTCAAGAAAAGAATACTCAAAATATCCCGTCTGATTGACGTTTCCCTTATCGCTTCCACAAACCTCCCTATAAGTATGAAGCCTCCCTGATCCCTTTCGGCGCTCAGCCTGGTCATCAGGCCGACTGTCGCCCCTCCTTGCCTGAATAAAGGTAACCTACTTCTGTTGAGGTCGTCTTTCCTTTTCTGCCTGGCCGGAACTATGCCTTACACTAAACAACAACAGTAGCAATATCAGAAGGTAGGAATGTGCCTATCTTACTGCAGGATGCAAGATTAGTAGAGCAAATCTCTTGGAATTCTGAATCTACTTGGAGAAAGACCTCCATATTGGGAAAGTCCCTTTAGTGTAGGGTTTGTTAGCATCAGCACTATTGACGCCAATAGGACATACCTGTCTATTGTAGGATGATTAACAGTAACTCTGGCATTTAGCCACTAGGTGCTAAAAGCACCCCTTACAGTTGTAACAATCAAAACTGTCTCCAGACACTACCAAATGACCCCAAGGCATAATTCATTCCTGGTTTAGAACCCCTGCCCTAGTGAAATATAAACCCATGCTGCATATTTGGCTGACTGTCCAAGACTCAGCATGTCTTTCTATGAAATAATAGGAGGATAGGGGGCTTGTGGATTCCTTTTTCCTGACCCTGGTTTGTAAATTTCCCTTTATCTACCACAGTAAAGCCTATTCCTTAACACACCATGTGACATGGTGGAATTCATGCTGAACTCTAGCCCATGACTGACAGTGGTTCAGAAAGTGGTTTCAGCAGCTTGTATGAAAGGTGATGACTGTGAAGGGAGATGTGTGTATATACATGCATATATACACATATACATATTTGCATATTAGCTTAGGGAATGGACCATCCATGGACACTCTAGGATCCACAAGTCCTAGGAAGACATGATGAACAATAAATTTGGATCACAGTGATAGTCTGTTCCACTTGCTCAAATGAATCACCAAAATGAAGAACAACTTTATAAAAGAGTTCAAAAACCTCACAGGGCTTCTGCGGTGGCTCAGTGGTAAAGAATCTGCCTGCCAATGCAGAAGGCATGGGTTTGATCCCTGGTCTGAGAAGATCCCATGTGCCGCCAAGCAGCTAGGCCCAGGCACCACAACAATTGAGCCTGTGCTCCAGAGCCCAGGAACTGCAACTACTGAGCCCCTGAGCTGCAACTGCTGAGCCCACATGCCCTAGAGCCCTTGTGCTCGGCAACAAGAGAAGCCACTGTAATGAGAAGTCCATGCACCACAATGAAGGGTAGCCCCTCCCGCAACTAGAAAAAGCCCACGTGCAGCAGCAAAGACACACCACCATCAATAAATAAATTATATATAATTTAAAAAGCCTCACAATTTCTGAAAAGCAAGGAATCTGATCTTATAAAAGTGAGAGTTTTTTAAAAAATTATTTTATGTTGGAGTGTAGTTGATTGACAGTGTTGTTTTAGTTTCAGGTATACAGCAGAACAATTGAGTTACACATACACATGTGTCTGTTCTTTTTCAAGTTCTTTTCCCAATTAGGTTATTACAGAGTATTGAGTGAAATTTCCTGTGCAATACAGTAGGTCCTTGTTGGTTATCTATTTTAAATATAGCAGTGTGTACATGTCCATCTCAAACTCCCTAATTATCCCTCCGCCTCATCCTTCCCCTCTGGTAACCATAAGTTCGTTCTCTAAGTCTGTTTCTGTTCTGTAAATAAATTCACTTGTGTCATGAAAGTGCAAGTTTAAACAGACAAATCCAGATCTGGATCCCAGCCCTGGGAGATGATAGAACAAGAGAAAACATGGCCCCCAAAGACTTGTGAAAACAGTCAAATCCACAGAATTCTAATAGAAAACAAAAGGCAGGACTTTGCTTTGCCCAATGTACTTTGTTCCCTAGGAAAATATTTAAAACATGAACACCTAAGGAAAAGATGTCTTAGCTCACATCTTGTGGGCATTTCATTACTATGGGTCCACTCTTCTTCTGTTTTGTAATGCTGGTTCTCCCAGAGGAGTTTCTTACTCCTAAATTCACATTTTCTGCCAAGAAGTCTTTGGGATTCTTGAATTTTTTTTATTGAGGTTCTCAATATCTCATAGATTGTTTTCAGACACCATAAAACTCATCCTGTAATTACCACATTTTCAGTTTGAATCATTATTATCTCATTTATAATAAATGTAGTGATAAACCATTTATCTCTAAGAAATATAAAACTTGTAATCACTCAAGCAATAACGCAGTATTATTGGAAGCTCAAAAGTCCACAGTAACAATCAAGGAATGGAATATTATGTGGTTATTAAAAAATGATGAGAAAGTTCTCTGTGTCCTGAAATAGATAAATCTCTAGGACATATTATGAAGTAAAAAAAAAAACGTACAGAATAGTGGGTATACTATGCTATCTTCTATGTTAAAAATGAGAAAATTAGAGTGTAATATTTCTATTTGCCTAAAGAAATTCTGGAAATATATTTGAGAAATTAATAAAAGTGATTACCTGTGGGCTTTAGGAGTTGGGCAGCTAGACTAATATGGGACAGGGTGGGAGGGAGAGTTTTTTTTTTTATATATACATGTAAATGCATAAACATATAAATACATATATACATATAGAGATGTTCAATCATGAACATTATCTTTTGAAACAGTATATATTCATTTATGTATGTATGTGTGTATGTGTGTGTGTGTGTGTGTATATATATACATACATATATATATATATATTTAAAGGTGCTTTGGTATATTATTGAGCAGGGATATTAAGGTTCTGAATCAATTCAGTTCAGTTCAATTCAGTCGCTCAGTCATGTTCAACTCTTTGCAACCCCATGGACTGCGGCACGCCAGGCTTCCCTGTCCATCACCAACTCCCAGAGCTTGCTCAAACTCATGTCCGTCGAGTCAGTGATGCCATCTAACCATCTCATCCTCTGTCGTCCTCTTCTCCTTCTGCCTTCAATCTTTCCCAGCATCCGGGTCTTTTCCAATGAGTCAAGGTTCTAAATGCTTTAATTTTTTTAATCTTTACCTTCAATTTTTCTTTTCCTCTTGTTTTCCTATGACTTTTAGCTTCTTCAAACCCCAAAATAGAACATTGTGAGTGTGGTACCTTGTTCTAGGATCAGACAAATCTTGTTGAAACCTGTGTGTGCTTACCTACCTTCCTTCTGTGGGTTCTTATGGAGGAAGAAACACATGACCCAAAGGGTAGCATCTGGACTTTTCCCAACCTCCCTCCTCATTGCTGTTGTCCACCTCCCATCTTTGATGTGGAGGAGAGTTGCATTTTTCAGTTAAAATGTTGTGCAAATAGAGATTTATGCTCTCTGCAGTCCACTCCCGCCCCCACTTATTATCTGTCTAAAGCTCCTCTCTGAGACATTTTGGAGCTAATATTGAAGAAAATGCTCATAAGAACAGGAAGATATTTTCTCTCTCATAGACCTTTGTTTGTAGCTGGCTCTAACTTAGAGGACCATGAGTCATGTAAGCTATAAAACCAGGTGTGTGAGACTCAGATAATGAATTTATCTGTATTATTCCTTTTCAATGCATTGAACCCAATATTCCCCTTCAGACTATGTAAGGTGTATTACCCAACTGCAATCACAACAATGTTGTATAACAGACACCCCCCAAACCCAGTGGCTTATAACAATGAGCACCCATTCTCCTGTTCAGAGGTCTGTAAGTTCATTATGGTTTGACTGATTAGGGCCGGGTGGCTGTTCTTCAAGCTGTGAGTTGGCTGGACTGAGCTCCAAGTTGAGGGTTGGGTTTAGGTTGCTCCAGGTATGTCTTTATGGGGCCCAGGCTAAAGTTGTGGTGGCTGTTGTGGCATGGTCTTTCCATTGATGAATATTGGAATGAAAAAGCCAAGCCCAATGACAGAGGCACATTTGCCCAACACACAAGGCCTTGGTTGTATCACATCTTCTGACATGCCATTGTTCAAGGCAAGTCACATGGTGAAGTCTAACATCAAGGAGGTGAGGAAGTATAGGGAATCCACAGTTGGCTGGGAGAGAAGGAGGGGAAGGATTATTTGTTGAGCAATAATCCAAACTATTACAGACAGTAAATGAATTTTCCCTCTGGAATTCAAAGGGAAGAAAGCACGTTCTCTGCTCTCCTTGTATATTTTCTGTGTGAATTGAGAATGAGGGTTTTAAGGACTCTTTTCCCATTCCATGCTTATCTCCAGGAGGCCCACTTTTGCTCCCTGGAGTAGAGGTTTTGTCTCTTTACATGCTTATTTCCTCATCATTATATTAGTTCCTCCTCAATCTATTCTTATAATGCTTATCTACCTATTAAGTTTTTTATTCCTAGCTTCTCCATAATACTCTGTCTTTCACTATCCCACCCTTTACCTCCCCCTTGAGAAGTAGTAATCCCCAAATAAACTAAACCAGTGCTGTTTTCAAGACTCTGATATGTGCTCAGCCTATTCTAGTGTTGTAGTAGAAAAATGTTCCTGCAGTTCCCTACCCTTAGGAGCTCATAATTGAGTTTCTAAATTGGATTAAAT
This sequence comes from Cervus canadensis, assembly GCF_019320065.1. Classification (NCBI taxonomy): domain Eukaryota; kingdom Metazoa; phylum Chordata; class Mammalia; order Artiodactyla; family Cervidae; genus Cervus; species Cervus canadensis. The sequence continues at coordinate 25,187,785 of NC_057419.1, forward strand.
ATTGAACTGTGTGATATTGACTCAGTGTGATAGTTCACAGGCAAGAGAAAATTTTCAAGGTAGAGCTTGTTAAGACAAAAGAGAACCTTGATGAATGGTTAGAATTTTGCATAGAGAGGAAGCAGGAGGAGGTGGGACTGTGCTATTGGAAAGGGAGGGAGTGTGATCTAAAAACCTGGAGGCAGGAATAGGCCTGCACTGGGGTGAGGCTGCCACATCACCAGATTTGTGTTTAAGATTTCACCTTTCATACTTTAACATCCATAATCCAGAATGAAGAGAAATAGAAATTAACAAAGACAAGGCCTAGATACTAAACAGGCTCTAGTAAGCATTGCTTTTCTTGTCCATTTCCTAACTGCCATTGTGTTGTTTGCCAGGCAGGGAAGCCTGCACCAGGACAGCCCTGGGACACATGTGCTTCTGGTGTTAACATTCAAGCCTCTAGTGCTTTACTGGCCATGACCAAGAAATCATCTTTGGGTCCTAGACCCTTCTTAGGTTCCCTAGACCTAGGACTCTGTTGACCTTCAGGGGTTACTTACTACCCAAGGACTGGCCACCTTTCTTACTTTCCAAGGCCTTCCTGTAGGTGAAATATACCTAGTTTAGAAGATGAGTAATGTATTGTCAGATAGAACCTTACTGAGAAGGCATGTTAGGGTCATAAGCAATGTAGGATACCAGTGTTGGACTTGAAGCTGTGGCGTGCTGAAGTCTGCTTGACCAAACTGTAGTCAGTCTCCTCTCCCTTCTTACAGACCCATCTTGTACTTATCAAAACCAGTTTTGGGAAGAACCCCGTCAAGTCATTTTAACCAGAGCCTTCCCTCCCCACCCTCAGTTCCTGATCAGAGATCATGCTCCATATATGATCAGGTTTCTCATCCTCAACCATCCTCCCCGTGATGTGTGACCACTCTGCCCTGTCTTCAGCGAGTATCCTGTTAGGTGGGTTTAGCTAGAACTAGCCCTTCCTCACCTTACCCTGGTGTTTCTCTTAGTAATTTTCCATCTACTGACTCCCTTCCTGTTCCTTGGCTACTTTGCCCATGCTGTATTCAGAATCAAGCCTAGTTCTATACTGAGGTCTCTTTCCCCACTCTTGCAGCAGTCCTGAACAAACTGTTTTTACTGATTTAACTACCGTCCAGCTGTGTTTCTTCTTTGACAGTACCAAATAGCTATGTGACCCTGAGGAGGTCAGTTCAGCTTTTCTGGATTCAGGTTCCTCATCTGTAAAATGAGGGAGATTGTGGCATGTCAGTAGTTTTCAACTCTGGTTATACACTGGGATCACTGGGAGAGATTAAAAACATCCCAGTGCCCAGATTCCACCTAGATCAGCTCAGTCACAATTTCTGGGAATGGGATCTGGAGCATCAGTGCTAAAAGCACTATAAAACAATAATAACAGTGGAGTTTTAATGGGGAGTCATTCTTTTTCATGCTCTTAAAACCTCTACTATCTTTGAGGTTTGACAATCCCATAGGATAGCTATAATTATATAATTATAGTAATAGATAGCTGTTGTTATTATTGGCATAATTGAGTGTGTACTGGGTTGGCTGAAATGTTCATTCAGGTTTTTCCACAAGATATGGAACAATTTGACCAACACTAAAGAAATATAAAAAGAAGGGAGTGGCAGAGGATGAGATGGTTAGATAGCATCACTGACTCAACAGACACGAGTTTGAGCAAACTCTGGGAGAAATAGTGAAGGACAGGGAAGCCCAGAGTCGGACACGACTTAGGACTGAACAACAGCAAAGAAAGATTACAAAAATAATGCCAGAGGAGACCAAGTTGAGCTCGGGTATTTCGTAGTGGTGGGGGCATGTGTGGTGAGAAAATGCAGAATCAGGTTTGAAGAGTATGGTAGGGACAGTCTTTCTTGTTCCCAACTAATACCTAGCACTTGGAGTCCTTTTAGATGGAGTCATTAATTTATTCTTGAAGACTTGTCCTTTGGGTGCTAAGTTCCTGCTGTGCCATATTTTGTTACTTAAAAAGGACAGGTAAAAGACTCAACATGGAATATGAGACAGATGGCCTCTGCTAAGGGATATTTCTACTTATGAAGCGGGCTTGCCAATTTCCAAGGCTCTGATGTGCTGATAATTCACACTCTTTCCTCTTGGCTTGGCTCCCCAGCTCATCTCCCTCTGTCTGCATATTTAAAGCAAGGCCTATCAGGGGAAATTTGCAGGTAAAAGAACTCCACTACTTGGTGAGCTGATGGTCATTAAAACATGGTCGTTGACCAAATCTCTTAATGCACAGAGCTCTTCGGTTGGCTTATGAATGCCCTTTTGAGAGGATTAACTGCAAAGCATGTTTAATGGAGGGCAAATCACTCTGTCTCAAGCACCACAAATGGAATGCAAGTTTTACATCCTGGAAAGATTGCCTAGGAGGAAATGCCTATCATACTATGCCACAAAGGTTGCTCATTGTCATTCAACATCGGAAATGCCACAGTGCATACATTTGGGCATTTAGTTCTTGTTTAGCAAATTTCCAAAGAAACATAGTGGTGAGAAGAAAACTCTGTAAATTAAGCTGTCAAGTCCATGACTTTAGTTTGATGTAAATATGCATATAGTCTTCCATTAAAAGCTGAGTGACTCTCTCAGCTGCAGGAAGAGACACTTTCTGTTAGTTTGTAACTTTGGTTTTTCTCTTTTCCGGAGTTTACTTTTTCAATCTTAACACACATTTTCTGAAACTTTCAGGTATCTGAGACCAGCCTGCTCACATAGGTTCACTCATGTACCCATGCGTCAAGGATTTGTTACTACGAGCAAGTAGGGAGAACAACAGGGATTGTTCCCAAAACAAGACAACAGGCACAAAATGGAGTGGCTTATGATAAAACCCCCATCCCTAATTTTAGACTTAATTTACAGCTTCCGCTGTCCCAGACATCAAACTGTTGCTGAGTGCAACTTTGTGTACCCTACACAAAATGAGGTCAAACCAAAATGTTGGAGTTTGAAACAGAGAAACATTTATTGCAGGGCCAAGAGAACAGGAAGCTCATGTTTTAAAAACTCTGGGGCTTCCCTGGTGGTCTGTTGTTTATTCACTAAGTCATGTCTGATTCTGTGTGACCCTATGAACTATAGGCTGCCAGGCTTCTCCGTCCATGGGATTCTCCAGGCAAGAATACTGGAGTGGGTTGCCATTTCCTTCTCCATCCCTGGTGGTCTAGTGGTTAAGAATCCACCTACCAGTGCAGGGGGGATCAGTTCAGTCCCTGGTGAGGGAAGTTCCCACGTGCTGCAGAGCAACTAAGCTGCTGCACCACAACTACTAAACCCATACTCTGGAGCCCTCGAGCCATAACTCCTGAGGCCCACGAGTCTAGAGCCATGGTTTGCAACAAGAGAAGCCACCACATTGAGAAGCCTGTGCTCTCTGCAACTAGAGAATAGTCCACACAGTGATGAAGACCCAGTGCAGCCAAAAATTAAATAAATATATCTTTAAAAACATGTGAACTCCCTGATGGTGTTACCTGAAAAACTGGGTTTACCTCTTGGTGGGTATTGAGCCAAAGACACAATCAAGCCAAAGAGCAGGCTGCCTCCCTAGACACCAAAACTGGGGAGATTGTAAGCTAAGGGTACATGCATATTTGTGAAGGGTTTTGGGCAGAGGAGAATTCAGCATAGTATTGGGGCAAGGATTGACAGAGTTCAAGCTTTAGGTGACTGAAATCTTAAGGATCAGAAAAGGTCAACATCCTCATTCCATCCTCCACCTGGCTGGGGGCCTTAGTTCCCACAGAACTCAAAGATAATGTATCAGATTGTTGTGTATATCCCATAAGAAGGAACTGGGGCTCTTTTATTGCTGAACTATTGTTTTTGACTGATTTTCCTTTGTTCCTGCATTCCCTCACTTCCCTTGCAATCATTAATTATGAGGCCTATTCAAGGGCAAGCATTGTGGCCAGGCTTAGATCACAAAATGGCTTAGGCCAAAAATAGCTTCTCTTATGTCAAGAAAGCCATGTCTGGTTCTTTTTATCTGGGGACCCCCTACCCTAACTGCTTACAATGGTTTCAGGGGAAGAGTTTTTAAAGCAAATTTGGGGTGAGGGCTGCTGGATGTGTGACTTTCTCCTGATTGGTTGGTGATAAGGTAATAGGGCAGTGCTCCAGAAATCCTGTGCTAAGCCTGAAGTTTCTATCCTCCACCTGGGTGGGCCTTTAGTTCCTGCAGAAGAACTAGAGATAGATGCTGTGTATATCCACTGAGGAGGAACCAAGGACCCAGCTTTCATTGCTATGCCATAATTTCTTGAGGGCTCCCCCTTTGTCTCACTTCCTGATTAGCAACCCTTTGAATCTGCCCTTTGGAACTCAGGTAAAGTCTAGGAGGCTGGAGCCTTTTTTTCCTTCAAATAAGAAAAGGGGACAAAGAAAGGATTTGTACCAGGGAGGGCCCCACAGGCTTCTGCTTGGTTTCACCAGATTGGATGCTATCTGATTTGAATTGATTTTTGCTCAGATAAGCTCTTAAAAATTTTAATATACCTCAGTTTATCTTTTAACAATTCTTTCATCGATCCTTTGAACAAACATCTATTGAATGATGACTGAGTCCCAGAGCAGCTGGGACGACAGTTCTCCTAAAGCTTGGATAGTATTTTCTGCTTAAATTCTCTCCCAAAAATGAATAACTGGGCATTTTCTATAGCATAATTACCAAATGTGCATCTCTTTAGTCAACTTGTATTATAAAAAACACAATATTGAAAAAGGCTATTTAATTGCAAATTGTAAAGTTATTCTAAGTGTGTGAGTCAGTCTGTTCTGTCCAACTCTTTGTGACCCCTTGAACTATAGCCCACCAGGCTCCTCTGTCCATGGGATTCTCCAGACAAAGATACTGGAGTGGGTTGCCATTTGCTTCTCCAGGGAATCTTCCTGACTCAGGGACTGAACCCAGGTCTCCCACATTGCAGGCAGAATCTTTCCCGACTGAGCCACCAGAGAAGACCATAGTTAGCCGGCCTGAGTTAAAACACTTCCTTTGTGTACCATTTGATCACTGGGATAATGCCTGGGTGTCCTCTCTCTTGACTTATACATCTTTAGAAAGGGAAACCTTTGGCTCCTTTTTCTCATCTGCTTGCTGTGGTGCTGGACTCCCTGAGTTCGTCCTGGCTTTACTGCTCTGTGACTTGGCTTTGATTTAAAGTCCTCATAGCTTTTTCATTCACAACAGGACCGCAGCTTTCCTCTCAAACTGGGTCTCCATCAGCTGCCAGGGGATGAGTCGGGGGTGGGGCTGGGGTGGGGTGGGATGACTCAACATCTTCTCTCTTCTCCTCTCCTTTGCCAGCATCTCTTTCTCCTGCCTCCCTCTCTCTCCCCTCCCACTTTCTCCCCTCCTCCTTTCTCTTTCTATCCCCTTCCTCCGTCCGCTCTTTCCCGTCTCTCTTCTTTCTTGTTTACTTTTCCATTAGACAGAAGAATATAAAGAAGAGGCAAAAAGCCTTACACAAGGTGTTTTAGATGGATGGAGTCATTTTCTCTTTTGCTTCCCACACCCTTTCCTTTTTCCCTCTCTAAGTGAATAAATGACTTTTTTTCATTTTTACTCAGCCACCCCAATCCCTTTCCATCCTGATGTTTACTTGTGAGGTAGAAGCAATGGAGCTGCATACAGCTTCACTTATAGAAAGTACTTTGCTTGATAGTCCCAGTGAGAGGTTCCCTACACCAATATTTACGAACATCCTCAATAACAAAGTTACTCAGAAACAGATTTTTTTGTTTTTGTTTTTTTGCAGGTGCACTGTCATTCACACACAGCAAAACACCTTACTGGCATTTAAACACTCTTTTAAAGCGAGATGTCACCTGCTTTCCTTACACTCATTATCAATGTTAGGATATTTTCCCAGTAGTATTGCTGAATTTGTGTTGATCTGTCCAGACTGTGCAGCTCAGGTCCCCTTGAGACCAAGGATACATCCTACAAGGTGTTGAAGTAGTAAGCTAAGAGGACAGCTTAAAAATCACCAGTGTGGAATTTTAACTCAGTCACTCAAACAGCTCCATCGATAGCATTTGGTCATTTACTCATCATGAAAAGATTAGTGAATAATCTGGATTTACAATGCATGTTTTAATAAATTGGCACTTTAAATAAAATAATCCATGGTTCTACACAGTATTTTGACTATTGACTAAATGTTAATATACTTGATATTGAAATCTTATTCTTTGGTTTAAAGCACAGGTATGTTTTTTCCTTTTTTAGAAAATTTTAATTTTTTTACTGAAGTCTGACTCATGATGTGCAGATCTCTACTGTATAGCAAAGTGACTCAGTTATACACAGACATTCTTTTTTTGTATATTCTTTTCCACTGCAATATTGAATATAGTTTTCCTGTGCTATGTAGTAGGACTTTATTGTTTATCTATCCTGTATATAAAGTAGTTTACATCTGATAATCTTACAGTCCCAGTCCTTCCCTCCCCCACCCCCTCCCCTTTGGCAACCACAGATCTGATCTCTGTGTCCATGAGTGTTTCTGAATTGTAGATAGGTTCATTTGTGCCATATTTTAGATTCCACCTATAAGTGGTATTATATGGTATTTATCCTTTTCTTTCTGACTTATTTCACTTAGTCTGATAATCTCTAGTTGCATCCATGTTGCTGCAAATGGCATTTTTTCTTCTTTTTTATGGCTGAGTAGGTGTTCCATTGTGAGCTTCCCTGGTGGCTCAGATGGTAAAGCGTCTGCCTGCAATGGAGGAGACCTGGGTTTGATCCCTGGGTTGGGAAGATCTCCTGGAGAAGGAAATGGCAACCCATTGCAGTGTTCTTGCCTGGAGAATCCCACAGATGGAGGAGCCTGGTAGGCTACAGTCTATGGGGTTGCAAAGAGTCAGACACGACTGAGCAACTTCACTTACTTAGTATTCCATTGTATATATGAACCACATCTTCTTTATCCATTCATCTGTCAGTGGACAGTTAGGTTCTTTCCATATCTTGGCTATTGTGAATAGTGCTGTTATGAACTAGGGGTGCATATATCTTTTTGAATTACAGTTTGTCTATGTATATGCCTAGTAGTGGGGTTGTTGGACCATATGATAATTCTGTTTTTAGTTTTCTGAGGGACCTCCCTACTGTTTTTTTTTTTTTTTTTCATACTGTTTTTCATAGTGGCTATACCAGCTTATATTCCCACCACCTTTGTTCGCTTTTTTCCACATCCTTTCCAGCATTTGTTATTTGTAGACTTTTTAATGATGGCCATTCAGACTGGTGTGAGGTGATACCTCATTGTAGTTTTGATTTACATTTCTCTAATAATTAGTGATGCTGAACATGTTTTTGTGTGCCTATAGGCCATCTGTACGTCTTCTTTGAAGAAATGTCTGTTAAGGCCTTCTGCCCATTTTTCAATTGGGTTTTTTTTTGTTGTTGTTTTTGTTGAGTTGTACAAGCTGTTTGTATATTTTAGAAATTAAGCCCTTATCTGTTGCATCATTTGCAAATATTTTCTCCCATTCTGTAGGTTGTCTTTTTTTTTTTTTTAATGTTTTCCTTTGCTGTGCAAAAGCTCATAAGTTTGATTAAGTCCCTTTTGTTTATTTTTGTTTTTATTTCTATTGCCTTGGGTAACTGACCTAAGAAAACATTGATGCAATTATGTCAGAGAATGTTTTGTCTGTGCTCTCTTCTAGGAGTTTTATGGTGTCACATCTTATGTTTGAGTCTTTAAGCCTCAAAGGAGTTCATTTTTGTGCATGGTATGAGGGTGTGTTCTACCTTCATTGATTTACATGCAGCTGTCCAACTTTACCAATACCACTTGTTGAAGATACTGTCTTTTTCTCCATTGTGTATTCTTCCCTCCTTTATCGAAGATTAATTGACTATAGGTGTGTGGGCTTATTTCTGGGCTCTCTATTCTGTTCCATTGATCTGTATATCTGTTTTTATACCAATACTACACTGTTTTGATTACTGTAGCTTTGTAGTATTTTCTGAAGTTTGGGAGAGTTATACCTCCTGCTTTGATTCCACCCCCTCCCCCCGCCCCCAGGATTGTTTTGGCAATTCTGTGTCTTTTATAGTTCCATATATATTTTAGAATTATTTGTTTTAGCCTCTTCCTTCATCGAGCCCTTCCATACCACACTGGGAAACCCCTGAAAGGAACATTCCCTTTACCTTCCAGATCTAACTTGGGTTTCTCAACCTCAGTACCATTGACACTTTGGACAGGATATATTTGTATGTCTTTGAATCCTCTTTAATTTTCTTTATTAATATTAATGTTTTATAGTTTTTAAGTTATACATCTTTCACTTACTTGGTCAGATTTATTCCTAGGGGTTTTTTGGTGCTATTTTAAAAGGTACTTTTTTTGCATTCTCTTTCTGATATTTCATTGTTAGTGTAAAAAATGTAACCAATTTTTAATTAGACCACAGATATATTTTTAATTTGAAGTAGCATCTTTTAAAATGTGAAATTTACTTCATGGGAAAATTTTAAAATTCTCTTAAATTTTAAAACATTGCAGTTGAAGACTAATTACTTTACAATATTGTAGTGGTTTTTGCCATACATTGACATGAATCAGCCATGGATTTACATGTGTTCCCCATCCCGATGCCCCCTCACACCTCCCTCCCCATCCCATCCCTCTGGGTCTTCCCAGTGCACCAGCCCTGAGCACTTGTCTCATGCATCCAACCTGGGCTGGTGATCTGTTTCACCCTTGATAGTATACTTGTTTCAGAAATAAAACATTGCAGTTGAATTGAATAATCATTTTAAACTTTTGAGCCTTTCAGTTTGGCATGAGAAAATTAAGACAGGTATCAATGAAATAACTAGAAATGCTATAATTAAACTATCAATACTGTATTCCTTTGGGTCACAGTTTTTGACACAAAGTGGTTATCTATTAATAGTATCTTCACTTAAAAAAACTCAGTGAAATTATTCATGTACTTCTGGAAAAATATTTCTAAGAAATCTGTAGTTTTTTCTTCAATTTGATAATTCTTTGAAAATAGAACAGAATGTCTTTCAACACCAAGAGCCACAAATTCCCTTGAATTTGCAGTGCTCTAGCACAAAGGAGGGAATAGAAAGGGAGCATTTGAAACTGTCAAAATGTAAATGACACATTTAAGGTTCATTCATCTGGCACAGTAATACTTTACAAATTTCTTTTTTTATCACACCACACATATTCGGTTTCCATCATTTTCAAAATGTGACATTTTAATATAGAATTTTATGACTTTGAGTTTTTTGCCCATTTATAGGCATCTATCTTGATACTCTGCAATATAACTCTGTGTTCTTTTCATGGTCTAGATTTGAAAGTTCGGTGAAGTTCTGGTTAAGACTCCTCCTCTGGCTGCCAAAGGGCCAATGGCAGGACCCAGGGGTGTGCCCTCCTCACTTCCATTCGCAACTTTGCAGAGAAAGCTGTGACTGGAATCGCTCTTCTCTCTCCTCCTCAGGACCAAGCCCATGATGTCTTACATCTCTCATCTTTCTTACAGATATCTTATATCTTTCAGTCACCACCAGTAGCTGATCTTCCAAGTCCCTGGGACTGCCCACAACTTTTCCCCATAGGACTTTGTCTCCTCCACCAGCTCAGCTTCCCACACCCTCTTCCCTCATGGAGCCCTTTCACTCCATGCTGGGAAACCCCTGCAAGAAGCATTCCCTTCACCTTCTGGATCTAACTGAGGTTTCTCAACCTCAGCACCATTGATACTTTGGGCGGGATCATTCTTTCCTGTGCCCTCTGGAATGTTTAGCAGCCTCCCTGCCTTTTCCCCACTAAAAGCCTTGGGTACTGTCTCTCTCCTGCAGCTGTGACAACTAAAAATGTCTCCAGACATTGCCAAAATCCCTGCGGTGGTGGGGTGGGCATTGCCCCTGGCTGAGAACCACTGGTCTAACTGATCTCCTTTCTAGACCATGCTCTTCCTGCCACTCTCCTCCTCAAACTGAGCTCCTTTGACACACCTGCCACCATATTACTAGGCTTGCCTTCTATAACTGACCTTGTGTTGCATCTGCTGACATCCCAGTTGCCTCCTCATTTTGATGGCAATTTCAGCCCATGGCTCTTTCCTCCCCACCCCCTCCACTACTAGTCTGGGGCTGACTCTCCTGCAGCTTTGCCATTCCAGGAGATCTCCTCTTCAGACCTCTGGCCTCTAAGTTACTTGATCCCCCAGTCCCAGGTTCAACCCAAATCTCAGCCCATCTTACTTCTGAGGAGCCAAATGTCATTGGAGAAAAACACCCAGCCCTGCTCCTGGCCTCACTTCAGATCCATGACTCTAAATTTCAGCATCTTGAGCATTGTGGAGTATTTCCCTGATCCATCCTCTCTCCCATTCTCAGAGACAACCACATCAGACCTCTCCTCAAAAACTCCTTCTTCCACTGCCTGTTGTCAAATTGTCCTCTTCTTCATGATCTTATTGTAAGGTATAGTTTGGGCCAAGGCAGAAAAGAAGGAGAGACCACCTCAATGGAGGTAGGTTACCTTTATTCAAGCAAGGAGGAGAGCGAGAGGGATAGGGGAGGTTTCATATTTAAAGGGAGATTTGTGGAAGCGATAAGGGAAACGTTAGTCAGGTGGGACATTTTGGGTAATCTTTAGTTGAGATGGCATTTGTAGTTGAACAGGGGGTGGGAAGTTGGGCAGGGGGTGATAAGTCCCCTGGGCAGGGTTGATAAGTCCTGGGCAGATGTAGGGGGTGGGAGGTTTCTGGGCAGGGAGTGATAAATCCCAAGTAGATGCAACTGGCCCAGAGCATCAGGGTGGAACTTAGAGTTTGGTTTTGTTTTCCCCGAAGTTAGATGATTCAGCAAGGACCTTTGAGACTGTTGTTTTCTTTTCTAGGCCCAGAAACTCCTTCACTTATTTTTTAATTTGCTGATTGAATGGAAGAACTCAGAAAAGAACCGCCTCATCCTGCCATCACAAAGTGGACTTGGTTGCTTGTAGGCATCTATATGCTTATATTTTCCCTTCCCTCCTGTCACAACTAGTCTGTTACTGCTCCTTTCTGGGTCAACCGGTCCCCTTTGCATCTGCCACCATCCCTTTTCAACTACCTGAGGACTTGATTCCTTTACTTGTTTTCCTTTTCTTGTGCACCGTAAATTTTCTCCTCTCTCCACCAATACGGGAACATGCTGTGATATTTGCCATCTAAACAGATGACCACAACATGACCTCTCCATCTTCTCATGGCTCAGTCCTCTGCTATTTCCTCTCCTCTCCCTTTCCCCCCTCTCTCTCCTCCTCCTCCCCCCTTGCTTCTTCTCTTTGTTTTCTCTATCAATATTTGCTCTCTAAATGGCCTCAACCAGTCCCATGACTTTATATGACCCCTAAATACTAAGGATTCCAATTTATATCTCTACCTTTCATTTGAGCTTCAGATCAACACATTCAGCTGCTGATTCGCCTTTACTTGGATGTGTCACCCGCATCTCCAACTTACTGTGTTCACATCTGAACTTCCAGTGGTCCTGTAAAGCCTTTCCTTTTCCAGTGTTCACCCTTCTTAAAGGTGCTCTGGCTGAAAATCCAGAAATCATGTTAATTCCCTGCTTTCCTCCTACCTCACTTCCTCATTCCATTGTTGTCAGCTCTACTTTCAAAATAGATCACAAGTCTGACCTCTTATCCATCATTCCCCATTATCCCCCACCCAGGCCGCCATCAAGTCCTGGACTAGCACAGTTGGACTCTGAACGGCTCTACTTTTACTTTTTACTTGCCTAGAGAATCTTCATCACACATCAGACATGGTAACCTGTTACAAGTTGTAAATCAAATGATGACACTTCCCTGCTCACAGTTCTTCCATGGATTTCCATCACATTTGGAATGAACATCCATGTCCTACCATGTCCTGGGCAGATCTGGATCCTACCTATTTCTTATCACTCTCCTCCCTCCCTGACTTTGATCTGGCCACACTGGCCTTCTTGCTGTTTATCAAAAACACCAGGCTCATTTCAGCTCCTAGGCCCTTGCACTTGCTAATCCCTCTTCTTCTGAGATCTCTGTATATTTGGTTCCCTCACCAGGAAGTTTGGATATGTCACAGATGGAGGCGAGCATAGCATTAATTGCCATGCAAGTCGAAGAAATGTTTATGTTCATTAGATTTGCCTTCCTGTATCATTAGGGCAACTTGAAAAATACAACTTGGAAATGGCTAGCCATTGCTCAGGATTTGATTTTTATTTAGGCGGAAATTTTATTATTCAGGTGGCTGCTGCCTGTTCCTGAATCAGACCAAACCCAAATGCAACAGATCTTGGACCACTTTGAGAATTTTGCCTGTGCTTTTGTGACCTAAATCAAGCAATGATTGATCCCTAAAGAGAATTGATAATCGCAGTCTTAGCCAATCAAATAATGCCTTTCAGAATCCTACGTTATTTGAGACAAATTCCTCTTTCTGCTTGGGGAGACGTGGAGAGACTGACTGAGCTCGCTTGGTGAGTAATAAACTCAGCTTTGATCTTTCAGCTCTGCTGGTCTGGTTATTTCAATGTGACAGTGCTTTAATGATTTAATTTTCTTCCCCTGCACTGTTTTAGGCCTTTTTTCTCTAACATTTTTGCAGCTCCGGTACTTAACATTGGTCTCTTTGTTTCCCAAAACCCCTTGTGGGAACATAGTGTTTTTGTTTGCGATGGATGCTACTGACCTGGATTAGGGACCGCCACCCGGCTGATATAGGTAGTCCATTCTTCTGAAAGATTATTATACAAAAATCCATTCCTAAAACTCCCTCAAATCTGAACCTTTTTCAGACACTCCCCTAACTAACCCCCTCTCAAACAAAACAGAACAACCCCCCTTAACTTTAATTACTCTAGCTATTTATTTAGGTTCCTCTCTGTGGGTGAGATTTACATTAATTAGCGTATAATGAAGCCTGCCCAAACAAATGTATTCCTTTGTTTGCACTCATTTGAACAAACTGAATGCCCTGTATGTGAGCAGCAGAAGGAAGGCAATGAAAACAGCTTCTAGAAATCAGGCCCCCAGACCTCACCTTCCTAGTCCTTCGCAAGATACTGGCAGATTCCCCACTTGGAATTTGCGAACCAAGAGCGGTGGGTTTTTGTGTGTGTGTGTGTGTGTCTTGTTGTTTTTCTACCTCCAGAAAAGACATATTTTCTCAGAAAACATTTCCTTCTCTTTGGCTTTCTGGTTAGTATTCAGGCCACCACCTCTGTTATCAGACGGTGGCAACAGAGCTCTTCCGCCTGCATCTTCTGCGAGGTGGCGGGGGAGTGGATCGCACAGTAATGAGCTGTTTTTGCAAGCTTCCTTCGGGAGCCTTTTCTTATATCCCTTGGCAAGAGGAACTAATTCAAAACAGCAACCCAACCCGGGGGCGTCTAAAATTCAGAGAAATTTGGCTGACATGACAGTTCGAGGGTCTCCCTGAAAAATCAGAGCTGTAAATCAGAGCTTTGTTCTTCAAGGGGAGGGGTGGCCAGGGCTTTCCTGGAACCTTATCAAAGTCTTTTTATCCCCACTGCAGTTTTCAGGCCCACTGAGGAGGGTAGGGAGAGTGCTGGAAGCAGCTTTTGTTTCCTGGTGATGCTGGTTCATCCTCTGAGCCACAGGAACCCAGAGGCTCAGAGCACCTCCTCCAGGGATGCAGTCATGCATGGCTCCCCTCCTCCTGAGCTCAGCCGCCTAGACTTGCTTCCCTGGTGACAGGACCCAGGCATTTTCTCTTTAGACCTTTAGGAACTAACATGGTGCCTGGTACTTGGTGGCCCCATCTGCTTGGTGGGTGTTTAGTGACTGGTGGCCAGGCTTGTGGTAGCCCCACACTTCCATTTCCTGAGCCATCATCCCTGCTGTCCTCTCATGGTGGTGCCTGAGTCCCAGTGATGCCACAGGGGCAGCCATTCCTGCTGGCTCTGGTCTGCGGGTCTCGTCTCCTATGTTCCGCTGTTTGTCCTCCTTTGCATCCTGTTTCCTTCTCCTCAGGATATGGTGATCCTCTGGCTCTAGAGGCTTCTCTGCCTCTACCCTGAGAAACTTGCTGAAGACACACACAGACACACAGAAGACACCCATACACACAGGCACATCCATGGGCATACACACTTACTCATAGACAGAGACACACAGAGACATACACACATACCCATAGACACACAGAGACAAACACATAGACACACACAGACACACACAAGACACAGAGACATAAACACAGACCTACACATAGAAACACACAGACACACAGAGACAGACACACAGACACATGGACACATACAGATGCACACACACAGACACACAGCCTTCTGGCCCAGTCTCTCACTCTCCATAATTCCTCAGTCTCCTGTATGTTCACTTAAGGATCTCTTCATTCTTTTAACCCAGACTGACCCTCTGTTATCCCAGCTCCTACTCTAACTCCTGACTTGTTTCATTCCCCATTTCTGCTCCTTTAGTGGGTTTCACCTCTTCATCTGCTGGCACTCCCCTTTATTTAATCTTAATTTAATTTAACCTCCCATATATCTTAATTTGTTGGAGGTTGGAATTAGGCAGGGGTGGTCTTTACCTTTCAGACTGACATTGTGGACAAGTGAAATAGTTGAACAGTGATAGTTTTAGGGTATGGTAGTAGAAATTATGTATGTTCCTTTTGAGTGTGGAGGGAAATTTTTAAGAGGATAAAGCTGGATAAAGCCATAATGATTTGTCTCATTTAAACCAGTGATTCTCAACCAGAGGCAATTTTGCTGCCAAGGGGGCCATTTGGCAATGTCTGGAGACGTTTTCAGCTGTCACAACTGGAGGTGGGGCGGGGGTGGGGGAATGCTCCTGGTATCTAGTGGGTACAGACTGGGATGCTGCCAAATAACCTGCCATGCACAGGACAGTGCCCATGACAAAGAATCACTGGGTGGGGCCAGAATACCCTGAGTGCCGAGGTTGAGAAGCCCCAGCTTACCTTCTTCTCTCTTCTTCCCAGGCCCTCCTCTGCCCCGGCTCCTGATACCCTAATTTAGGGTTCTCACAACCTAATCTTGTCACTTGTGACCCATGGCCCCAGTCGTTGGGTTTCCCACTGCCCAGAGAGCATACCATGCTTGGTTTGAATCTTCACTGTGCAAGGTCCCTGTGAAGACACTCATGGAATCCTGGCTGTTGGGAGCAGGAAGGGCCTTCCAAAGTTGACTTTCCTGAGGTCACATAGCTACTCATGGTCTACTCTGGAGGTTGCAGCAAGGGGTCCCCAGTCCCAGCGCCTTTTCCTTCTTACCCACTCACTCAGTTCTGTTCAGTTCAGTCACTCAGTCGTGTCTGACTCTTTGCGATCCCATGAACCGCAGCATGCCAGGCCTCCCTGTCCATCACCAACTCCCGGAGTCCACCCAAACCCATGTCCACTGAGTCGGTGATGCCATCCAACCATCTCATCCTCTGTCATCGCCTTCTTCTCCTGTCCTCAATCTTTCCCAGCATCAGGGTCTTTTCCAATGAGTCAGCTCTTCGCATCAGGTGGCCAAAGTATTGGAGTTTCAGCTTCAAACATCAGACCTACCAATGAACACCCAGGACTGATCTCCTTTAGGATGGACTGGTTGGATCTCCTTGCAGTCCAAGGGACTCTCAAGAGTCTTCTCCAACACCACAGTTCAAAAGCATCAATTCTTCAGCACTCACCTTTCTTTATGGTCCAACTCTCACATCCATACATGACTACTGGAAAAACCATAGCCTTGACTAGATGGACCTTTGTTGACAAAGTAATGTCTCTGCTTTTTAATATGCTATCTAGGTTGGTCATAACTTTCCTTCCAAGGAGTAAGCATCTTTTAATTTCATGGCTGCAATCACCATCTGCAGTGATTTTGGAGCCCAGAAAAATAAAGTCAGCCACTGTTTCCCCATCTGTTTCCCATGAAGTGATGGGACCAGATGCCATGATCTTAGTTTTCTGAATGTTGAATTTTATTTTTATTTTTTATTTTTTTTAATTTTTATTTATTTATTTTTTTGTCATACATTGATATGAATCAGCCATAGATTTACACGTATTCCCCATCCCGATCCCCCCTCCCACCTCCCTCTCCACCAGATTCCTCTGGGTCTTCCCAGTGCACCAGGCCCGAGCATTTGTCTCATGCATCCCACCTGGGCTGGTGATCTGTTTCACCATAAATAGTATACATGCTGTTCTTTTGAAATATCCCACCCTCACATTCCCCCACAGAGTTCAAAAGTCTGTTCTGTATTTCTGTGTCTCTTTTTCCGTTTTGCATATAGGGTTATCGTTACCTTCTTTCTAATGAATGTTGAATTTTAAATCAGCTTTTTCACTCTTCTCTTTCACTTTCATCAAGAGGCTCTTTAGTTCTTCTTCACTTTCTGCCATAAGGGTGGTGTATCCCAGCAATCTTGATTCCAGCTTGTGCTTCCTCCAGCCCAGCGTTTCTCATGATGTACTCTGCATGCTCAGTCACTGCTTTGGGTCAAATAGAAGAAATCCAAGCTGCCTGCCTGTATTTCTTCTACAGGACGAGAGTCAGCTGGATGGGGCTTATTGAAATAGGGACGCACTAAGGCGCCTCCCAGTTTGTTTTTCAGGGTTGCATGCTCTAGTGCTCTGTCACAGGTCCCTGCCAGCCACAGGGCATGGCTTAGGCACCTCCCTGTCCTCCTAGGGAGGATGCCCTGATGTGCAGGGCCACGATGGGCAGGGCATTAGGGACAACAGCCTTGGGCAGGCTGTGTTCATGCTACACTGATGTAGGCAACTGTGTACTAAGTCAGGGAGTCCCTGAATCAGGAACAGAGAGGCACGTAAACACAAACTTTCTATAATTAGGAGCCACAGTTTGAGGCGAGTACAGGGCAATTTGGGCAACTTCTGTATCTTCTCTCTCTTACCTCTCCCCAAACTGCCACATTTTATCAGTGAGGAAGAGGGCTTTTTGGTGGGAGGGAGAGGGGATGGGCCAATGTTTTTACACATAAGGTCCTTTGACCTACCAGCCTCAGGATGGCTTTAGGGGATGTAAAAATGTGTATTCCTAGACCCACATTTCCCATCTATGGGAGATGGGGCCTTACTCTTAATTTTTAGCAGGTTCACAGGGTATCCTGCAGTCAGAAGTTAAGAACCAGTGACTTAGGCATTTACATAATTAGACTCCCCCCGCACCCCCGCAAAGAATCTCAGAAAGTCAGAAGCTTGTAGACAGTGTCTGAATGCCAGACAGAAAATACGTTGCTAAAAAAGACAAAAACAAAGCCACGTCCCTTCTTGGTGACATCTCATGACCATAAGTTGACTGAGTTTGTGTGGGGCTTTGAAGATGTAAGGGCTGCACCTGGGAACACATATGACGTGCCCAGGAGGATTCGAACTTCACTCCTGTCTCCAGTTTTGAAAGGGCTTGCAGCGGTCCGCGTCTGTTCTCTTGGCGCCTCTTGGGTCCCCTCTTAAGAGGCCTGTTCAAGAGCTCTTTCTTTGAGGGCTGTTTTTTACCCAGCTCTCCAAGGGCGCTCCAGGTACCTGCTCATTGATCCACCTTGAACAGGTACCGATATGTTTTAATTAAGAGAGTGCACAGGCGGTGGGTACAGTCCTCATTTTCACAGTGATGCTCACTGTGGTTTTTGGCTCCTGCCCAAGCATGAATGATTTTCCACGGATGGTGACAACTCTGACTGCCATCAACACAGGTCCTGGATTCGTGTCTCTCTTCATCCACTTGTATTTTGTAGGACCAAACTTTGAACTCAGCTCTCCTTTCTCTCCAAAACCCTTAGTCTTCTGCAAAGGGGCTGCTGCTGTGCTCTCTGGCTGCTTCACTGTCCTCAAAGCCCAGTGGTTCCCTGAGCTCATACCCTACTGTTTTTTTTTGGAAAGAGATGAAGAGCACAAATCCCTGTTTTGTGCTAAAGAAAAAACAAACAAAAAAACCCCTGCATGATTATCTGACCTTAGTTGATTGTTTCTTTATTTTTTATTTTAAGTGGGATGAAAAGGAGTAACTATACCCAAGTTAGTTTTACACACTCCCTAGCAGCCCCTGAAACAAATGTCAAAGTCTTGAAATCAGTCAGACCCATCAGATACTCACTTGTTCTCTGCTTCTCATATACCCCAGGACCTTTGCACTGGCTGTTCCCACTGCTGTGTGTGCTCTTCATCTGGAAAACCACCTGGCTAGCTCAGTTCCCTTGCTTCCTTCTGCTCGCTGCCCAAAATGTCTCCTCTTCATGGAGGCCTGACAAATTCTGTACACAGTAGCTGTTTCGGTTTTTGTGTGTATATCTGCCACAGCAAAAAGGAAATTCCATGAGGGTGGGGTCTTGTTTTTTTGTTCACTGCTGTCGTCTCAGCACCTACAACAGTGCCTGGCATAGTAGAAAGTCAAGCAACACTAGATGTGTGAATGAGTGAATGGGTGTAGAAATAGGCCTCAAATACTATCTTCTCTTTATATAAATTTTCTCCAGAATGGACAGGCATGTAAGAAGAGAAGTCATGAGTTATAGGAGTCTGAAAAAAAAATGGACTTCTGACCTAGCTCCAAGCCTGTGGGGATGGTTTCTCTTCACTGGTAACTGCCATTTCCAGAAACCATAGGAAATGTTTGGGGGGAAAATAAGAAAGCTAATAAGAATCCTTTCACTCTCTTTAGTGGAAACCTTTGTATCAAGTAGGGAGAGCCAAAGCTCTCAGTTTCTGTCTGCTAAATCAATATTTGAATGTCAATATTTTCTGGGAAGCTCCAGACTTTTGCAGAGAAGACTGGACAAGGCACAGAACTAACTCCAAGCATTCTTTGACTCCATTATTCATGTTGCTTCCCCCTCAGTATGGTGTGAGCCACCTGTACACTTCTTTTTTAAATTCAATTATAGTTGATTTGCAATGTTGTATTGATACATGTATATGTCTTGTTTTCAGTAATACCATTTTTCACGTTTATAAACCAAAGTGGGTGTGTGTATATATATATATTTGCCTTTTATGTCTGTTTATATCTATGCATGTCTGTGTGCTCAGTCATCTCTGACTCTTTGTGACCCCATGAACTGTAGCCCATCAGACTCCTCTGTCTGTGGGATTCTCCAGACAAGAATACTGGAGTAGATTGCCATTTCCTGCTCCAGGGGATCTTCTCAACCCAGGAACTGAACTCGTATCTCCTGCATTGCAGGCTGATTCTTTACCTCTCAGCCACCAGTGAAGCCCCGTCTATATCTATATTCCCATCATCCCTAGCTCACATTCATGTAAGAAACAGGAGGGACAACATTTGTACATTTTTTTTTGGTATGGTCAATCCATTCTCCTTCTTAAGACTTTGGATAATTGAAACATAAGCTAGTTGCAGTATTTAGTAACTATTCTTGCCAGTAGGTTGTGATCACCCGTGTATAATTGTTTAAAGTTTTACCATCTTCTTGGACTGTCCAAAGCTAGTAGTTCTGAAATCTGCAAGTCATCAGAGCTGCCTGAGGAATTAAGCCTGAATTTCTCCACCTTAGTTCAGTTCAGTTCAGTTCAGTTGCTCAGTCATGTCTGACTCTTTATGACCCCATGGACTGCAGCACACGAGAGTGAGACTTCTCTGTCCATCACCAACTCCCTGAGCTTGCTCAAACACATGTCCATCTAGTCGTTGATGCCATCCAACCATTTCATCCTCTGTCTTCCCCTTCTTCTCCTGCCTTCAATCTTTCCCAGCATCAGGGTCTTTTCCAGTGAGTCAGTTCTTCACATCAGGTGGCCAAAATTATTGGAGCTTCAGCTTCAACATCAGTTCTTCCACTGAATATTCAGGACTGATTTCCTCTAGGATTGACAGGTTTGATCTCCTTGCAGTCCAAGGGACTCTCAAGAGTCTTCTCCAACACCACAGTTCAAAAGCATCAATTCTTCAATGCTCAGCTTTCTTTATAGTCCAACTCTCACATCCATACATGACTACTGGAAAAATGATAGCTTTGACTAGATGGACCTTTGTCGGCAAGGTAATATCTCTGCTTTTTAATATGCTATCTAGGTTGGTCATAGCTTTTCTTCCAAGGAGCAAACATCTTTTATTTTCATGGATGCAGTCACCATCTGCAGTGATTTTTGGAGCCCAAGAAAATAAAGTCTGTCACCATTTCCATTGTTTCCCCATCTACTTGCCATGAAGTGATGGGACTGGATGCTACGATCTTAGTTTTTTGAATGTTGAGTTTTAAGCCAACTTTTTCACTCTCCTCTTTCACTTTCATCAAGAACCTCTTTAGTTCCTCTTCACTTTGTACCATAAGGGTGGTGTCATCTGTTGCTGCTGCTGCTGCTAAGTCACCTCAGTTGTGTCCAACTCTGTGCGACCCCTTAGACAGCAGCCGTCTAGGCTCCCCCGTTCCTGGGATTCTCCAGGCAAGAACACTGGAGTGGGTTGCCATTTCCTTCCCCAATGCATGAAAGTGAAAAGTGAAAGTGAAGTCGCTCAGCTGTGTCGGACTCCTAGCGACCCCATGGACTGTATATCTGAGTTTATTGATATTTCTTCTGGCAATCTTGATTCCAGCTTGTGCTTCATCCAGCCCAGCATTTTTCATGATGTACTCTGCATATAAGTAAAAATGCAAAGTGACAATATACAGCCTTGACGTATCCCTTCTCCAGTTTGGAACCAGTCTGTTGTTCCATGTCTAGTTCTAACTGTTGCTTCTTGACCTGCATACAGATTTCTCAGGAGGCAGGTCAGGTAGTCTGGTAAGAATATTCCACAGTTTGTTGTGATCTACACAGTATAGGCTTTGGCATAATCAATAAAGCAGAAGTAGATGTTTTTCTGGAATTCTCTTGCTTTTTCGATGATCCAACAGATGTTGGCAATTTCATCTCTGGCTCCTCCGCCTTTCGTAAATCCAGCTTGAACATCTGGAAGTCCACGGTTCATGTACTGTTGAAGCCTGGCTTGGAGAATTTTGAGCATTACTTTGCTAGCGTATGAGATGAGTGCAATTGTGCAGTAGTTTGAACATTCTTTGGCACTGCCCTTCTTTGGGATTGGGATGAAAACTGACCTTTTCCAGTCCTGTGGCCAATGCTGAGTTTTCCAAATTTGCTGGCACAATGAGTGTAACACTTTCACAGCATCATCTTTCAGGATTTGAAATAGCTCAACTGGAATTCCATCACCTCCACTAGCTTTGTTCATAGTGATGCTTCCTAAGGCCCACTTGGCTTTGCATTCTGGGATGTCTGGCTCTAGGTGAGTGATCACACCATCATGGTTATCTGGATCATGAAGATCTTTTTTGTATAGTTCTTCTGTGTATTCTTGCCACCTCTTCTTAATATCTTCTGTTTCTGTTAGGTCCATGCCATTTCTGTCCTTTATTGTGCCCATATTTGCATGAAATGTTACCTTGGTATCTCTAATTTTCTTGAAGAGATCTCTAGTCTTTCCCATTCTATTGTTTTCCTCTATTTCTTTGCACTGACCACTGAGGAAGGTTTTCTTATCTCTCTGTCTCAGCACTCCTAATAACTGAAGCCCGATTTTTCTCTGTTGGAGGACTGTCCTGTGCACTGTAGGAGGTTGAGCAGCCTCCCTGGCCTCTACCTACTAGTTATCAATAGTAATAGCCACCCTCTAATCCTAGGTCTGAGGACCCATCTGTCTCCAAATGTGGCCACATGTCCCCTGGGGCCAGAACCATCCCCCAGTTGAGAATCACTGAGGTAAAGCCACAGTTCAGGTGCTGGGGGATTGTGATTAAGCAGGGGCCTGGGAGTGTGTGCCTGAAAGCAGCCACCCCAGGTGAGTGACTCGATCTGCCAGAACTGAGAAGTCCTGCCAGATTTATTCTCCTGGCTGTTGACAACACATTTCTCATTCTGGGTTCTGGCAAGTGTCCAGTTTCCAATCAACTGAACGTTGGCTGTCAGCAAAAGATACTTTGGGAGGGAAAATAGAAGAAAATAAGTTACTGCCCTTTCCTTTCCTAGTTTCCCTCTTCCTGTGGTGAGAGACACTGACTCCAACAAAAGCCACATTTTCAAGGGGCAAAGTCGGAAGCCATGTAGCCTCATCCAGGAAATGAAGGAACAAACAGGAAAGAGTAGTGTGTGCTTTTATCAGTCCATGGGCACCTGGCCACTCTGACTGGTAGCCCAGGTCTTTTGCAGGTACGGTGAATCTGAGGACAAATGCTCCACGTCACGGTGATGGATTTTAGTGAGGTCTCCGAGGAAGTGTGTAATCATCAGCCTGAGTTAAGAATCTAAAAGGACAGTGGCAACTCTGAACACGTGGGTCTCACATGTGACCCTTTAGCCATACATTGTGATGTGGGTCTTTTTCAGCCTCCTTTCTTTTCTCGTGAGTCTCTGAAGCATGACCCAGCACATAAAGGCCACTGGATTTTCATCTCTGGAAGCGGATGATCAGAGAGTCATCAGAATGGAGATGTAGGACCCATGGAGATCTGGCTCAACCTTATATATATGGCCTCTTGTTTCTTTCACTGTCTTTTTTCTTTTCTTATAAAAACGTGAGATGGTAGTTATTTATGTGGAAGTCAAACTATGAAATTGACATTTTCATACATTTAAAAAATGATAGAGTATTGGTGGTTTCCTGTAGCTAATCTGAATCTCTATATCTTCTCCTCCCCCTCCCCCTTCTCTCTCCATCTGGCTCAGTCTCTTTTCAGGGCTCCATTCTCTGTTTTCTTGCCTTTACAAGCACATATGTATTATCCAGAATACCAGCTGTGAAGGTCAATAGACATTAACGGGAAAAAATTAAGAAAAAGAACAGGTTTCAAATTTCAGTAAGTGTTAATTTGAAAACCCACTGATGCACTTCGTATATCTGGAGGGGAGGTCCTGTCGTCCAGCTGAGGCAATGGCCTGTGAAATTCTTGATCCTGCAGAATGGACCACTTCTGATGAGAATGTGAATTCATTTGTGTCACCATTCTGGCATATGAACAGGGTTGCTTTTTTCTTTATTTGTGCTCTTACATTCAAGGGGACTTTTCTGAATGTGCGGATGTAATATCAGAGGGATTATACTCGCTTAATGAGTATCATTCAGATCAAAAATCTCTAAATACATACTGACCAATAAAGCAAACCTGGCTGGATGGGCTTTGTTAAACCATCTCACTGATGGTCCAGGTGTTTGGTATCTAGTTTCCCATCCAAGTTGGCCTTCTGGATGAGCACTCTGGCCCTTGCAGCATCTTTGCAAGCTTCTTCTAACTGGATCCTGTTGACTGTCCTTACCCCACTCGCCAACCTCAGTTTTGTTTCCTGGATCACAAATGGAATCTGTCACCTTCTCATGGCTAATGCACCGCAAGTCACGACACCTTTGTTCCTCTGCACTGAATATGCCTTCTTTTTCTTTCATTTTTAAAGATGCAACAGTTTTGAGCAAATGCAAAGGCTCGTGGAATGGAGGCATCAGAAATGAGGTCACGTAGAAGTATGGGAGTGAATAGGGCACAGATCCTTAAGAAGATGAGCAGAAACACAGTCCAGTTTTAGGGCTTTAGGTACGATGTGTGACAAGTGCAAAGAAGAGCAGCAGTGTCACTGTCACATTTTCTTCTTGTCAGAATCATTTGGGATTAGAGTCAGACTGCAATTTTGAGAACCCTGCAAGCTTTTTGAGTCATCTTTCCTTTTTGAATCTCATACTATGGAATCATGTCAGTTTTTTACTCACATCTCATTAGGGTCAATAAATTCAAAGCAGTGGTTATTTATTTAAAATATACTTCATGGTCAGTGGTAGTAGGTGATGTGGGGGTTGACACACAAGACATGATTGTGCTCTTGAGGGATTTGTAATCAAGTTGAGAAAGCTGAAAATAGCTAAATAAGTCAAAGGAAATATATAAATATGTTGAAGTGCTAAAGACAGGTCACCAGCTCCTTATCTAAAACATTTAGAGCCGGGACTTCAGGATTCATACATTTTCTCTCATTCTAGAAAGGTAGTATGGTTTGTAGCCTGTATAATACATAACAGTTCTAGTAGGGGTAGGGCCATAGCACCCAATAACTAAACTATACATATACAGTGAAGTCACTCAGTTGTATCTGACTCTTTGCAACCCCGTGACTGTAGCCTACCAGGCTCCTCCATCCATGGAATTTTCCAGGCAAGAGTACTGGAGTGGGTTGCCATTTCCTTCTCCAGGAGATCCTCCCGACCCAGGGATCGAACCCAGGTCTCCCGCATTGCAGGCAGATGCCTTACCATCTGAGCCACCAGGGAAGCCAAAGTGAAAGTTGCTCAGTCCAGTCTGACTCTTTGTGACCCCGTGGACTATACAATCCATGGCATTCTCCAGGCCAGAATACCAGAGTGGGTAACCTTTCCCTTCTCCAGGGGATCTTCCTAGCCAGGGATCAGACCCAAGTCTCCTGTATTCCAGGCAGATTCTTCACCAACTGAGCCACAAGGGAAGCCCAAGAATACTGGAGTGGGTAGCCTATCCCTTCTCCAGAGGATCTTCCTGACCCAGGAATTGAACCAGAGTCTCCTACATTGCAGGCAGACTCTTTAGCAACTGAGCTATCAGGGAAGCCCTATACATATAGTAAATAGATATAAAATAAAAACAATATGTAATAAAGGAAGACTGTTAGTAGGCCAGCTTTGTTGCCAAGTGAATTTAAATCAGACCTAAAAGAAAAAGAAAAGTTCTGCTTTCTGAAGTGTCTGGGTTTCAGAATTGTGGGAAAGGGACCCTGAACCTTGCTGCTGCTGTTTAGTCACTTAGTCATATCAGTCTCTTTGTGACCCTATGGACTGTAGCCCACCAGGCTCCTCTGTCCATGGGATTCTCCAGTCAAGAATACTGGAGTGGGTTGTCATTTCCCCCTCCAGGGGATCTTTCCCACCCAGGGATTGAACCTGCATCTCTTGTGTCTCCTGCATTGACAGGCGGATTTTTTTTTTAACCCACTGAGCCATCAGGGAAGTCCTGTGTCCTGGGTATTGACTAGTATAGGGAGAGGAAATGAATATTTATGGTATTGGTAGAAACTCCGATATTTTTCAGCCATAGAATCTGAGATTCAAACCAAGGTGTAATTTGTTCAAAGGTGTGTACAATTCAGCATCATCTGGAAACTTGGAAGACATACAGATTTCACGGCCCATCCTCCACCCACTGAATCAAAAGCCTTAGGGTTGGGCCACAGGTAATTTGTGTTTTGACAAGGTCTCCAGCTAATTCTGATGCATGTTAAAAGTTTGAGAGCTGCTGACATAGAAGGTTCATGACAGAGAACCCGAATTCAAACTCAGGTGTTTCTAATTTAAGACACCCCCCCCCTTTTTTTAGATACTAGTTTCCTGTTCTCAGGGTAGAAAGAAGCAAGAGATGGTTGAGAGCTCATATAGTAACAGTGACTTCAAAGAAGTTACATTGAAACATGCTTTGCTTTAATCTAATAGATAAAAGCAAAATAATTTTGTAATGTACCTCTGTAGAATATTAGTCTGTTCCTTAATTTTATCAGGAAGAAAAATAAGCATTGATAATTCCCTGTTTTATTTTCTCCATGTTAATATCTCGAAGATGGTATAATATATTTTGCAATTTCTTTAAGATCAAGGTAGTAATTTAGCTTACTTGTGAAAATTAAGAGTTAAGAACTTTGTTAGGAAAAGATGTTCTCAAATGTTCTTAAGATGGTTATTGACCAATTATGTGGTATCTTTGATGTAAGCATGTTTTACTGGTAAGATGATGTATCTTGCTTTTCTACTTTCAACATATTTCTTAGCGTGCAAGTTGACACACTTAAGAAAAAGTCCAGCTGAAGACCATTAAAACATCCCTTTTCAAGTAAATGATGGTTATTTGTGTGGTCCCAGCTCAACTTAGAAGGCAAGAGATTTGAACTTAAAGGGCAGGTTTTATGGCACAGAGGAAAGAGAGAAATTGAGGACACTGATCACTTTGCACCTTATTCACTGATAAATGGGATGACTTACTTCTGAAAGTGAAGAGATGGACATTAATATGGCTGTGCTTAGACTGAGACCTAGCAAAACACAAGACTAATACGCCCTTAGGACTGTTTTAATAACTCAATGTTATATTGATCTCCTTCAGAAATGGATACTGTATGGGAAACTAAATCACTGCAAAAACAAAATGGCAAAAAATGCTACCAGAATCACACCACTTATGAGTTCTCTTTTTACCGTTGTGAGTAAAGTTTTCTTTTATGGGATGAAATGAGTATAATCTGGTATCTTCCACTAGCAATTAATCATATCAATTTAGGGCAGCTGTTCCAGTTATCTCTTGCTGCATAACAAATCACCCCAAGCCTTAGTAGCTTAACACAATAACGACAATAATTATGCTCACAAATCTGCAATTTGGACAGGGTTTAGTGGGGACAATACCTCCCTATTCCACTCAGTGACTGATGGGACGGCTTGAAGGCACTGGGCTGGAATAATCTGAAGGCGTTCTCACAGGTCTGGCTCTTGGCTTAGCTATTAGCTGGGGCTTTCCGCTGAAATGTATTCTTGTGACTTCTTTGTGTGGCCTGGGCTTCCTCACCAAATAGTGATGGGGTTCCTGGGGTGAACATTTAGAGAAAGGGTCATTTAGAATTGGCAACACCTTTTGTGACCTAGATTCAGAAGTCATGCAGTGCCTGTTCTATTCATCATAGTTGTAATAAAGTCCTGCCCAGGTTGAAGGGGAGGGTAAGTAGATGGCACCTCTTGATAAGGGAACGGTAAGGTTCTGGAAGAACATGTGGGGCCACTGTTGGAAAAGACAATCACAAGAGCTTAAGAATTACACCTCTTATTTTTTCCATTGTTATTTTTTAACTTTTTATTTTGAAATAATTTCAAGCTTACAGACAGGTTGTAAAAATAGTGCCAAATTCCCATATTCCCTTCATCCAATATCCCCTCATGTTATATACGACTTACCAAACTGTAGAAAGAACAACAGTGAAAACTGAGAAATTAAACTTGTTACAATACTATTAGCTAAACTAAATAATGTTTTTGGATTTCAGTGTTTTCTCCTAACGTCCTTTTTCTGTTCTGGGATGATAGATGGCTCCATATTGCATTTATTAATAGTTGTGTCTCCTTGGTCTCCTTCAGCCTGACACTTGTACAGTGTTTTTTTGTCTTTTATGATGTCACACTTTTGAAGAACACTGCTCAGTCATTTTGGAGAAGGTCCCTCAATTTGGGTTTGTTTGATGTTTTCTCATGTTTAGATTGAACTTAGGCATTCTTGGAAAGGATGACACAAAGATGATGTGTCCTTCCCAGTCATGTTGGAGGGTACATGATGTTCACATGTATTGCTTGTGATGTTAATCTTGATCACTTGGCTAATCTGCCAAGTGGCATCTGTCAGTATTCTTTACACATGAACTTACTGTTTTTCTCTTTTTAATTACTAAATATTTTGGAGAGATACTTTGAAACTAAACAAACATCTTGTTTTTACTTAAAACTTTTGCAAACTAATTTTGGCATAAATTCATGGATCTAGCCCTCAGCAATTGCTGATGTGGTGTTCTAATATTTATTTTTCTATTTTCTTCATTCCTTCTGTATTATTTAATTAGAATTTTTCTCTGTGGGAGAGCTGTCCTTTTTCCCCTATTTATTTTTTATTCAGTTGTATATTTATATCAGCATGGACTCATGGATATTTATTTTTAGGTTTATATTCCAATGCTATATTTATTTTCTTGTTTAAGTTGTTCCAACTTTGGCCATTGGGAGCTCTTTCAGGTCAATGCCTATGCCATTTCAACATGACTTCATCCTTTTTTTTTTTTTTTCCTAATTTTTTTGAAGCACTTCTTTACTTTCTGGTACCAAAACATGCTATAGGTTTATCTTGTATTTTCCTTGCCAAAGCCCTGGAATAACAAAGAACTCTAGTTCCTTTTATTGGGAATGGTATTTAGAAACCAAGATAGTGGGGCTTAGATGTAAACATTGCAACTGAGTTGTCATACGTATACTCACATCCATATTTATTTCTATATCTATTTCTGTCTTTTAGGGTTATAAACCTGACCCTAACATTATTGCATTTGTCCATGTTGATATTTATGTCTCAAGTTCAACACTATAGAATTTATTCTAACCTTCCCCCTATCTTTATTTGTAATTTCTTACTCTGAAAGTGATAACCTGGCTCTCATTATCTGCAATATATTTACATAGTTCTCTCCTAGAATACAAATTATTTCAGTTGTTAACCCTTAACCCTGTGAAAAACAAATTTAGCAACTAGAGTATAGTGCTTGTACACTGCTCCCTTTTGCCTTTAGACTTGGAGTATTTGCTGTTTTTCATAGTGATGTCAGTCATCTCGTTTTGTTCCCCCCTCACTACCTTCCAAGTGGTTAGGTGATTCACTTGTAATACAGTTCAATTTGTCATAGTCTGCATTATGTCTTCCCCCTTACATCTTAGTTTTTGTTTTAATTTACATGCGGTAAAATTTACTCTGTAGCGTAAAGTTCCATGGATTGTGACAAACTCAGTCATGTGACCACCACTAAAGTCCCTTACAAAACCATTCCATTACTGCAAAAATTTCCTTTTGCTGTGCCTTCATAGTCAGTTACCTCTCCCCAACCCCTCTAGCCTTGGCAACCGTGGCTCTGTTTTCCATTCCTATAGTTTTTTTCTAGGCTATCACATAAATGGAATAATGAAATATGTAGCCATTCATTTCCGGTTTCTTTCATTGAGCAGAATGCATTTAAGGTTAATCCATGTACTTGTGTAGATCAGTAGTTCTTTCCTTTTCATTGTTGGGTGGTATTCCATTGTATGAATGTACCACAGTTTGTTTATCCATTTAGCAGTTGAAGGACATCTGGTTTTTCAGGGTTTGGTGATTTTGCATAAAGCTGCTATGAACATTCACATGTATAGGTTTTTGTGTGAACAAAAGTTTTCATTTCTTTCAGGTAGATATCTAGGACTGTGAGTGCAGATACATAGGCTTGGTATATGTTTAACTTTATCAGAAACTATCAAACTGTCTCCCAAACTGGCTCTACAGTTTTGCATTCCCAACAGCAATGTATGAGAGTTGCTGTTGGGAATGCAACTCAGTTGGGAATGCAACTGGTTGCTCTTATATATTTTTTTAAGAATGCAAATGTTTTTATTGAAGACAGTCATAAGAATATACTTTTTATTACCACTTTAAGACTGTCTAATGTGCTGATCACATGAGAGTTATTGTTCTTTTGAGTCTATTATTTTTAATGAATGTATTCAATGCAAATATTTTTCTTATGAACTTAAGTACAAATACAGAGATATTTAGGGGACATTTTCACTTCAAAATGTCATTAAAAAATTTTTAAAGCCATTTTCTTTTCTAAAAATTTTGATTGGAGGATAATTACTTTGTAATATTATGATGGTTTTTTGCCATACATCAATATGAATTGGCCGTAGGCATACATGTGTCCCCTCCCTCCTGAACCCCCTTCCCACCTCCCTCCCCATCCCATCCATCAAGGTTATATAAAGCACTGCCTTTGGGTTTCTTGCGTCATACAGCAAACTCTCACTGACTATCTATTTTACATATGGTAATGTATATGTTTTGATGCTATTCTCTCAAATCATCCCACCCTCTCCTTCTCCCACTGAGTCCAAAAGACTGTTCTTCACATCTGTGTCTCCTTTGCTGCTCTGCACATAAGTTCATTGGTACCACCTTTTTAGATTCCATATATATGCATTAATATACAATATTTGTCTCTCTCTTTCTGACTTACTGCACTCTGTATAATAGGCTCTAGGTTCATCCACCTGCTTAGAACTGACTTACATATGTTACTTTTTACAGCTGAGTAATATAAACTACCATACAACCCAGCAATCCCACTACTGGGCATATATCCTGAGGAAACCAGAATTGAAAAAGACATATGTACCCCAATGTTCATTGCAGCACCATTTACAATAGCTAGGGCATAGAAGTAACCTAGATGTGGTACTTATTATACACAATGGAATATTACTCAGCTATAAAAAAGGAATGCTCTGCATTCCTGCCACTGCCCTTTGGTGGTTCTGTGACTCCAACTTTCTGATAGGTTTGGAATTTAGATATTTAGAATTATTTTGGTTATTTTTTTCATCATTGGCATAAGAGCAATGCTCCTTTTCACTCTCTACATCACAAGTGGGAATCAGAAAAGCTTTGATTTTAAAGTCTAGAGAGATAACATAAGTTTAACTGGGAAATTAAGGTCAAAATAATAGACTTTTATTATTTTGGAATGAATAGAGCTTCACTGAATAGAAATATGATGCACTGGGAGGTAATGGGGATAAACATAGTTTTTTTGAGTTGCCTCCTTCACATCTTTCATGCCAAGCCATCTTCTCTGCTGGTGTCACATGACTTTGTGAATATTAATTAATCACAGATTGTATATTGAAATGCTTATGGAATCAGAGAGATTGCATAAATAGACTGGATTGCATAAATCTTGCTGGATATGATACAGTAGTAAGAGTAGGTCAGGGGCTAAACTAGTTTGGAAGTGTATACTCTGCTTTAAGGTAATTCAAGTGAAAAGTTATATGTGCCTGTGTGTGTATGTGTGTGTATTTATCTTCTAACAAGTAAAAGTGTTCAAGGCACCAGCTTTTGTTCCCTGATTCATTCTGTATGGTTTAACTGTCAGTTCTGCAGGGAGTAGTCAGCATGGTGCCAGTAGCACTGGTTAGTAAGTGTTCAACAGATATTGAATGAATGAATGACTGGTCACAAAAGATGGCAAGAAATCCAAGGTATTATTGATTACATTTTGAAATAGATATTTCTTTCCTTGTGTTTTGAGAACACAATTTTTTTTATAGATTTTATGGAACATCTTGCCCCATCACAGCTTTTGTGAAGATCTCTATGTCTATATGTCATAAGGAACTAAAACTAAAATAATGAAAGGACTAGTTTTCTGTAGCAACACATGGGATATTTCTATATCAGTTACTGAATTAAGTGATAACATCGAAGGGTCGATTTGTTGATTTTTGCCATGCAAAATAGCTAATTTGGGTTAGTGAATGGCAGCAAGAAATTTAAGAGTAAAAATTCCCTAAGCGCCGCTCATCTCCACCAGCATCATCTCACAACTGTTTCAGGCTGTATAAGTATTTAATGGGGATATTTCAGAGAATCAAAAGCAATAAAATAAATGTTTTTATCTTCCATTCGTTCCAATGGGGCAATGTGGGATTTTAGATTAAGATTAGTACTTTGAGGTAAATGTGAAATTGACAAGGCAGAGACTAAGAACTGCTCTGGAGTCTAAATTGAGTGTTTTTAAGAAAAACTGAAGGGACAGAGAAACTTCTTTTTGTTTTGTTTTATTTGTACTTCTCAGTTGTCATTTTGTCTGCAAAGGATTGAAGAACTTTTTCTTGGGGTAGAGTGGGTGCAAAAGGAAAATTATAGGTTAGGAGATAAAATGCCTTTTGGGCAGAGGAAAGATTGTCATAATGGAGATGGCAGATCTCAGGGTGGGAAGGATACATACATTTACTCAGAAGAAAGAACTCAGCTCTAGCAAAAATTCCCTGGGGTAGGTAAGACACAAGAATAAATTAGATACAAAGCACAAAATTGTAATATGAATGTAACCAGTCGTTTTCCTCTGAGTCAGACATCCTATGTTCACCTTAGCTCATGGTTACCTACAACCAATACAACATTGGCCAAGTTTACATTAGCCAATCAGCATCATGTGTTTTCCATCTCTGTTTTTGTTACTTAAGTAAAAAAGGCATCTTGTTCATGTTTATCATTACCCTACTATCTGTACTTCTTTTGTCTGGCTCACTTTTTAACATATAAAAACACTGGTCTGAGACTTCCCTGGTGATCCAGTGGCTAAGACTCTGTGCTCCCAGTGCTGGGAGCCTGGGTTCAATCCTTGGTTAGGGAACTAGATCCCACCTGCTGCAGCTAAAAACCCCAAGTGTCACAACCAAGACCTGGCACAGCCAAATCAATAAATACATATTTTTAAAAATCACTGATATGCCGTACAAATTGCCTGAGTCATTGTGAACCAGTGTTTCAAATACCACACACCCACACTACCAAAGCATCTTCTAGCCATTGATGTAATCAGCATTTCTTTATGCCAGATTCATTTGAAATCTTGCTTCAGTTTTCCCTTCATGTGATTAAATACTTAAGCATTAGGTCTCAAAGGTCAATTTACATAAATAATGAGGAACCTGTCTATGTTGGTCCCTCCTTCTATTGTGGAAGTAAATGCTGTAATATACATGCATCCCACATTGCAAGCCATTTACCATTTCTATCCCTTAGAAATATTAATACTGAAATACTAAAGAGGTTTGGCTTTCATGGGTACATTGCTGCCACATTTTATCAGTTCACAGAGGAAGAACTATGAATTTCATGTGAAAAGGCAGTATTTGGGAGGATGATATTTATAAATGACAGTGTCTGGAAGGCTAATGTGTTGATCAGACTTCTATGGCTTTGAAAAATAATGGAGCGCTCCCTCTGCATAGCCGTCACTGTGTAGTCCAGGGCATAAATCCATACCATTTAAGATGACAAGAGCTTGTATTTACATAGAGACTTTCTCTAAGGAATTCACATCACTCCTTAGGAATGGCTCCATTAATTCTTAAAGCTTTGGGAACTAAGGTGGGAAGATATATGTTTTTGGCCAGTTGTCATAAATGAAAGAATCATACCAGAGATAGGTTTGTAACTTTCTCAAGGTCACTGTAGCCAAACTGAATTGTCAGAAGTGTGGAAATGCAGAGTAATATCAATTTCCCATGTAGGGGAATGACTGTATGGTCACTTGGGATATGGGAGGAGCATGGCTTTTCAGAAACTATCTTTTATCATTCTTACTCCCCTATGTAATCTGTGACTGAGGGATATTACCTCTATAAAGGTTAATGTTTCCCAAATCATGGTCCTCTGAACACTAGACTATGCAAGACTTCAGGAGGTCTTCATTGAAAAAAACAAAACATGGCTTCCATGGCCAAATAAGTTTGAGAACTGCTTCTCTTGTATTTTTGTTTTGCTGATTCATGATTCCTATTAGTGCAGTAAAGCTCTGAGAAGTCCTGTAGTAAAGAAATTACTAACTTTAAGTCACAGTTTTCCAGATTTATTTGACCATGGGCATAAATTTTCTTTTATAAGAGCACCTCTTAAAAACTTAATGGACTGCATTTTGAGGAAAGACGTTTCTTAAATAAAGGCTCTGGTGAAGAGATGCTTCTCAAAAATCTGTTTTTATTCTCTCATCTTTTCAGGCCCATACTCTATGTGGAGGCCTCATTCACAGATGACCTGGGTAGTGTTGGAGCCTTAGAGATGCAGGAGATATTCTCAGTGTTGCTAGATGAGGGTTGATGGAAGGAATGAGATGGTGCTGAAAAATCCAAGAACTATACCACAGCTTTCGCGCCGATCTCCTTCCAGTTCCTGCCTTGTTCTACCTATTCCACACGCTGATCTGGAGCCATTTGCTTGGAATGGTGCTGTTAGCACAAGTTCTTGTGCCCAATTCATGGTGAAGCCAAACAAACTGAAACCGAGTTTGGAGCAGAGAAAGGTTTATTGCAAGGCTATGTAGGAGACGAGGTGGCCCATGCCCTAAAAAGCCTCAAGCTCCCCAAATGATTTCCACAAAACATTTTTAAAAGCCAGGTGAGGGAGGGGCTTAGGGTATGTGATTGGGTCATGCACAGTTCTCTGGCTGATGATGAAGGACGAGGTTTGTGTCACAGGGGTTAACTTTATCAGTTCTTAGACTCCAGAAGGCCTGAGGCTATATGCTGATGGTCATCAAGTAGGTAACATCTTCTCCATCTACAAAACAACTCAGAAAACTTGCACCAAATACTGTTATCTAGGTACTTCAGAGAGGAGCTGAAACAGAGGATGTGGAGGAAGGGCCTGTCCTGGGAAGGCCCATAGGGTCTTGCTCAGTTAAAGTGCTAGAGTGCCCTGTGTGCTGGGCACTGAGGGGATGAACAGTCACAGATCAAGTAGCAAATATAGTGCAGGCCAAGGAGGAATCAAGAACCAATCGGACACAAACTAGGAGGAGTGTACCATTGGGGCACAGAAAAGAACGAGGCTTCTCAGGGCAGATGTAGTAGAGATAGCGGTGATGGCAGGAAATGGGGAGACATGGAATCTCACATTCTAGCATCTTGATAAGTTAGGCAAGTGGCATCCCAGAAAGGGTTTCTGGGCTAGGGCAGGGTCTAAGATGAGGCGCCACCAAGAGTTGTCCTTCCAGTAGCTCTTGTACATTGCTTAGGCAAATCCATATTAGCATATATTATATTTTTTAATTAATTTTTTCTTTTTTTAAAAAATATTTTTTATTTCTTTCTTTGACTGCACTAGGTGTTAGTTGAAGCACACAGGATCTTTAGTTGTGGCATGTGGGATCTAGTTCCCTGACCAGGGATCAAACCTGGGCCCCTGCATTGGGAGGGTGGAATCTTAGCCACTGGACCACCGGGGAAGCCCCAATATTAGCATGTTAGTTACTCTCCTACAGGATGTGATAACCGTGCTGCCCTGTCAACTAACATTCATTTGGAAAATGGGTATTTGTCAATATGAAGACTGATAGCCTGTGGATACGGTATTTTGGTAAGGCAGAAAAAACAAAATAAAAAACTATGTCAAGATGATCAGTTGCCTTAAAAAAAGAAAGAAAGACCAGGTGAGAATGCCTAGTTTTAGGAGCGTATTGGGTTGTTAATTCTCTTTTTCTTATTCTTCCAACCAGTGCTGTCCTCCCTGCCCCCACAGACATTTTGTCACTATCATGATCAAACAAGGCAGGAGCTCTCACTCCTCAAGTTCAGTTCAGTTAAGTTCAGTCGCTCAGTTGTGTCCAACTCTTCATGACCCCATAGACTGCAGCATGCCAGGCTTCCCTGTCCATCACCAACTCCCGGACCTACCTCAAACTCATGTCCCTGGAGTCAGTTTTGCCATCCAACCATCTCATCCTCTGTCGTCTCCTTCTTCTCCCGCCTGCAATCTTTCCCAGCATCAGGGTCTCTTCCAATGAGTCAATTCTTCGCATCAGGTGGCCAAAGTATTGGAGTTTCAGCTTCAGCATCAGGCCTTCCAATGAATATTCAGGACTGATTTCCTTTAGGATGGACTGATTGGATCTCCTTGCAGTCCAAGGGACTCGAGAGAGTCTTCTCGAACACCACAGTTCAAAAGCATCAATTCTTATACGCTCAGCTTTCTTTATAGTCCCACTCTCATATCCATACATGACTAGTGGAAAAACCATAGCTTTGACTAGATGGACCTTTATTGGCAAAGTAATGCCTCTGCTTTTTAATATGCTATCTAGGTTGGTCATAAGTTTTCTTCCAAGGAGCAAGTGTCTTTTAATTTCATGGCTGCAGTCACCATCTGCAGTGATTTTGGAGTCCAAAAAAATAAAGTCTGTCACTGTTTCCATTGTTTCCCCATCTCACTCCTCAAATGTCATTTTATTTAGAATGTGGTGCCTGGAGAACAGCACTGAAATGTGACAGGAGTTAGGGGGAGCTAGGAAGGTAAACTGGGACCAGTTATAAAGGACTTTGGCTGTCATAAGTCAAAATGTCATGAGTCATTCACCATGTGAAGGAGTTTGAACCCTCTTGTCTGGAAATGCAGAGAATGCAGAGTTTTGAAGTTGGCTTGTGGCATGATTGAATATTACACACCTGCTCAGATGTTGACCAGCCCCTGTATTGCCCCCACCCTCTCATGGCCACCCATTGAAGGACTGTCTCTTCTGGGAAACAGTCTACACTACAGAGACAGTGAAGTCAAGGATATATGTAATCATGTTTAGTGCATCTTAGGTCATGTTTGGTAAGTAAGTGAATAGGATGGTAAGTAAATAGGATGTCTGTATGTATCTCAGGACTTCCCAGGTGGCTCAGTGGTAAAGAATCCACCTGCCAATGCAGAAGATGCAGGTTCAATCCCTGGGACAGGAAGATCCCCTGGGGAAGGAAATGGCAACCCACTCCAACATTCTTGCCTGGAGAATCCCATGGACAGAGGAGCCTGGTGGGCTACAGTCCATGGAGTCACAGAGAGTCAGACACGACTGAGCGACTAAAGAAAAGCAACAGCAATATGCATCTTCTTTGATTATTATGAAAACAGCAACCAAGAGATAGGTTTTTAGTCTTGCAATCAACTATAAAGAATAATTATAATAAGCAGATGCAGAGAATTCCATAGTAGGCCATCCAGAAAAGTTCATTGGGCTTATGTGAGTAGATTTTCTTAAGAGCAGGCACCATTCTCCTCTGAACATCTGGCTGGGAATTCCCTGGCAGTCCGATGGTAGGAGCTCTGCAGTCTCACTGCTGGGGCCCAGGTTCAGTCCCTGGTTGGGGAACTAAGATCCTGCTAGCTGCATGGCATGGCCCCAAACCAGAAACAACAGCAGTGGCAACAACAAAAAGCTGCAAGACTTTTGTTAAAGGTAATGCCCATGAGAGGGAGCTGAGCCAGGCTCAGAGAGCCATCAGACCACAAGGCAGGGGTGACCCAGAGGGCAGTGGGGAGGAGGGAGGGTGGGTGGAAGCATCCTAGAATGTGGTGCGGTCACGGACAGCTGCTTTGGCAAGGCGATCAAGGTGTCCTCCAGCCAACATTGGCCATCAGAGGTTCCCCAGCCAACATTGGCCATCAGAGGTTCCCCCATCCCCTATCAGTGTGCCTCCCTTCCTTAGTACCCTTGTGGCTCTCAGCCGTTGGCTTGGAGTAGCCTGTGCAAGATGTGACCCCACCCAAATGCACCAGTGGCTTTCAGAGCAGAGCAGTGGGGCCCAGGCCCTCAGGAAATCTGTGTGGGGGGGGGAGGGGGATACATTCTGTTGGCTGCAGTAATGTACATGATTCCAATTTCTCCTTGGGATTCTCCAAATCTTCACAAAAAGTGTGTGGGGGGAGGGAGGGCCTGTTGATAGAAACAGGAAGATGATGGCAGGTCAGAGATGGTTGGTTACATCTGAACATGCCACCTGCCTGCTATAAAAAAAGATGAGAAGGGTTTGCAGCTGGTTTTACCATATACTCTATCCTTCTGTGAATTCCATGGCATCTAATGCGTTTGGGCTGAAAAAGAAAAATGATACTACAGAGGGGGGAAGAGGTAAAATGTTGATTTCAATTTCTGAGTAAAGCTGTCAGACTCAGGAAGTTCTTGACACTTCATTATAGGTAGAAGCACTTTGTGTAGTCTCTTTACATGTTATACCCCAGATAACTTCTGTATTGATACAATTATTCTAAAATAATGCTCCTGTCAGATCAGAGGCAAAAACAATTAGACAGAAGATACCTTTGTTTGAAATCAGCATGATGAAATGTATTAATAAAACACAGTGCATAATCTTGATCTTTTGATAAATTGCCTGCTCTGGAGAGCATGGGCAGCTCTGTAGTGTCTATTGAGAAAACAAAGGAATCCTGTCAAGATGACATCTGCTTCTTCCGTGGAACGTGTTAGGAGTTACGAGGTTTTGAATATGATGCAGTTAGCAGCATCGTGTACTTAATCAACTGGCAAGGAGGACTGTTTGTCTTCTTTTTCGGGCATCTGTGGATTCTAGAATGCAGCTCACGTTTGGCTTTACCTGAAAATCAACAGGACATTGAGTCTGAAAACGCAGAATGAAAAAAATAAATAAAATGCAGAATGAAATTGCTGTCCCCAATCAAGCATATCTGAGGGTTATTGTTGTTTAATTCCTCAGTTATGTCCGACTCTTTGTGGCCCCCTGGACTGTAGCCCACCAGGCGCCTCTGCCCAAGGGATTTTTCCGGCAAGAATACTGGAGTGGGTTGCCACTTCCTCCTCTAGGGTATCTACCAAACCGAGGGACCAAACCTGCATCTCTTGCATTGGCAGGTGAATTCTTTACCGCTGAGCCACCTGGGAAGCTGTATCCGAGGGTACTATTGGCCATGTGACATTGAACTTCGATGATATGGGGCTGGGGGTGGTGTTTCAGTTGATTATGGCCATAGTAATGCTGCTCAACAACCAGCCACAAAATCTGAGCAAACCAAAAGTGGGTATTTGGTTCATAAGTCTAGGGATTGACTGGAGATTGGCAGTCCAGATTGGGTTGTGCTGGGGCAATTTGATTTTGCTCTGTGTCTCTTATCTTCTTCCTGGATTCAGTGAGCCAGTCTAAGCACATTGTTCTCTTTGTGATGGTAAAAAGGCAAAAGTATAAACACACAAGTTATATTAAGGCTTAGGCTTGGAACTGGCACATGATCTCTTCTGCCTCATTTTATTGGCCAAAGCAAGTCACATGACCACAATCACAGGAGAGGCACAGAGAAGTGGAATCTGCCCATGATGAGGCCATGGTAGGCATGTGGATGCAGATAGTTGTGATGAAATGGGCCCCAAATAGAAAACGTACCACAGGGAGAAATGAGCCCTACCTTGATCTTTTGTTTAATCTAGGTTCCCAGGAAAACTCTGGCTGGGGGTGGGGGGTGGGGGGGGTGGAGGGGTTGAGGGGATGGTGCTCAGCCCACACAAGGTACAAGGTCTTGACTCTTTTTCTGCAGCAGGGGCTGTTAGCCATTCACTTAAATCCATTGCTGCTTCATCTTGGGTTGTTTGTCTTTTTGCTTTTGAGTTGTAAAACTTCTTTATATATTCTATTTTGAAGAGTACTCTTAACAGAAACATGGAATGCAAATATTTTGTACCATTTTCTGGGTTGTCTTTTCACTTTCTCAATGGTTTCTTTTGCACTAACGTTTAAGATGTTGAAGTCCAATTTATCTACTTTTCCTTCTGTTGCTTGTGCTTTTTGTGTTATATCTAAGAGTCCTTTGTTAAGTCCAAGGTCATGAAGATTCATCCTTAAGTTTTTTTCTAAGAATCTTGTAGTTTTGGCTTTTACATTGAGGTCTTTGGTCCATTTTGAGTTGGTTTTTATGTATGGTATGAAATTTGGGCTCAACTTCATTCTTTTGTGTGTGGATACCCAGTAATGCCAGCATTGTTTGTTAAGAGAGTATTCTTTGAGAACCACAGATCCAGATAGAAATGTCTGTAGCTGTTGTCATTCAGGCAGACTCAGCCGTAAGGCTTTGTGATTTGTTTGGTACCATGGTGAAGAAGACAAGGCATGGTCAGAGTTGTGGTGGGAAGGGTAGAACTGAAACTGACATGGAGGCTGGCCTCTTGGAGATGTTGTATCAGTCTTGGAACACAGCCAAAGGAATGTTATAATCTCAACTCAACTTTTAGAAGGTTTTGATATCAATGAATTCATAGACAGGTGTAGACCTAGTAGTTTGGAATCTGGAAGGCTGTTGAGAACTTGGCAAACAGTTATGTATTACCCTATTTATTAGGTGTCTATAGGTATGCAGTGGGACTATACTCAGTGGGCTAAGGTTTTGAAAATAGGGGCCACTACTGGAGAAGAGGCCCACGTAGGGTGAAGCTAAGCAAGATGTGGTAGATTGATGATTAAAATTGCTGCAGTTTTTCACCCCTCCTTGTGTCTAGTCTTGTTACATTGTGACTCCATGGCTCATTTCATCAACAGGTGGAGGTAATTTGCCCCCACTTTAATCTGGGCTGGCCTCATGATTCTTTCTGGCCAACAGCATATAACAGACATGACTATATGTCATCTTTGAGCCGAGGCATCAGTATGTCTTGTGCACTTCTCTCTGTCTGGGAGCCTTACCCTACTTTCCATGAGAATGAGCCCTGATGGGAGGATGAGAGACCTCATAGAGGCGGTGGGAGGCAACCTAGTCAATAACTAATCAACCCCCTAGCCCACTCACAGCTGGCAAGGATCCATGAGGGAGTGCAGTGGAGACCAGAGGACTTGTCCAACTGAGCCTGGCGGAAGTCATCAGTCTCCAGAATCTTGTTATAAATAAGTGATTGTTACTTTAAGCCACTGAATTTGGAGATGGTTTATTACACAGCAACAACTAATAATACACAGGGCATAGAGGTTCTGCTGAATGGACTGTAGATCAGGATGGGTTTTCTCAGAACTGGGACTAAGGTTGAGCAAGGGAAGGGCCTAGGTGCAAAATTTAAGGTGGCATTCACTCTTAGGTGCAGGCCCTGTATTTTTCCTAGGCTGGGTCTTCTGTTCATGAGTGGCAAGTGTTGAGAGTGGGAGCTAAGGAAGGCCATTAACACAGACTGAATCACTGGGAAAACAGGAGTGATGGCAGGGAAGCAGTGGGTCAGGGTACACACAGGCTCAGAGTTCTTCTTGGCTTTGTGTTGGTGAGGAACACAGATGTTACCACGTATGGTGGGTGGTCAAGGAGATCCCATTTTCAGCACAGAAGCCCATCTCTGTATCTGGACAAGTAGACCCCAAACATGGGTGTGTGTCAGAAATGAGGAGAGGCTGTGGTCTGGGCTGTGAGCTTAGTTCCTAAGCCATGAAACTCAAGAAAGGACATGGTGAGGAGGCCAGGCTGTCATCAGCTGTGTGCACATTCCTTGGCCTCTTGCTCCTTTGACTTGTTAGAACATAATGGCTAAAATTCAAGAAATAATGGGCCACTTTTAGAAAAGAACCGCCTTGCCGAACATGCTTCAGAGCAAATGATTTTCATGATAAGCAGTAAGATTCCTTGCTCCAGTTGCAACTGCTGCAATTTACACATTGCATTGAGTTGTTGTTGTTCAGTCACCCAGTAGTGTCCAACTCTTTGCAACCCCATGCACTGCGGCATGCCAGGCTTCCCTGTCCTTCACCATCTCCTGGAGCTTGCTCAAACTCATGACTATTGAGTCGGTGATGCCATCCAACCATCTCGTCCTCTGTCGTCCCTTTTCCCTCCTGCCTTCAATCTTTCAGAACATCAGGGTCTTTTCTAATGAGTCATCTCTTCGCATCAGGTAGCCAAAGTATTGGAATTTCAGCTTCAGCATCGGTCCTTCCAATGAATATTCAGGGTTGATTTCCTTTAGGATGGACTGGTTGATCTCCTTGCAGTCCAAGGGACTCTCAAGAGTCTTCTTCAACACCACAGTTCAAAAGCATCAATTCTTTGATTCTCAGCTTTCTTTGTGGTCCAACTCTCATATCCATACATGACTACTGGAAAACCATAGATTTGACTAGATGGACCTTTGTCAGTAATGTAATGTCTCTGCTTTTTAATGTACTGTCTAGGTTTGTCATAGCTTTTCTTCCAAGGAGCAAGCATCTTTGAATTTCATGGCTGTAGTCATCATCTGCAGTGATTTTGGAGCCCAAGAAAATAAGGTCTGTCACTGTTTCCACTGTTTCCCCATCTGTTTGCCATGAAGTGATGGGACCAGATGCCATGATCTTAGTTTTTTGAATGTTGAGTTTTAATATTGCATTGAGTAGTGATAAGCAGTTTTAGAAGTGACAGGGACAGGCCATATCCAGCTTTGCAAAAGCTGGATCAGACCAACAGGGTGAATTCCTAGGCTATCACATCATTACCTTCATTTTAGTAATAAATGATAACAAGAGTAGCTCTTTAGATTTGGGGAGGGGAGTTGCCCAGACAGTGAAGTAATAAGGGTATCTGTTCCTGGGGCTAAGATGTGAACAGCTGAAGAGACTGTCTGCACTGTAAAATGCTGTGAAGCCTCTAGGATAATAAAGACATATTGGAGACAAGCTTTCAGTTCTTAGCTTGTCAGTCTTTGTGGAATATCCTCTTCTCTTTCTACATCAGGAACCGAGCC
This sequence comes from Cervus canadensis, assembly GCF_019320065.1. Lineage (NCBI taxonomy): Eukaryota > Metazoa > Chordata > Mammalia > Artiodactyla > Cervidae > Cervus > Cervus canadensis. Next base: position 25,229,704 of record NC_057419.1, read on the forward strand.
ATTCCAGGCTTGGGTAGTTAATGAGAGCAGGGGAAGGGGCCATTGGGTAGCTTCTTGGTTACTGCTCCAGAGACTGCCTCTCACTCACCGAAGGTACAACCCTATTTCTCCATCCTCTTTATCCAGGCTTGGACTGTCCTGGCCCTCAGCTTACCATTGCCCTACTAGTTCACTGTTTAATAGTTGTGTCTTCCCTCTTACCCTCTGTTTTGTTGTAAATGGATGTCCTTAATCTAGTTATATAATCACTCCTTTTTGAAACTGCAGTCATGCAGCCTCTCTGAATTATAACTACTCCTTCGGGACCCAGGATCTGGAGATGATTTGGCCAGTGCATTTTTGTTCTTACTGGGAAACCACTTATTGTTTTTTTAATTAATTTATTTTTTCCATTAAAGTGTAGTTGAATCACAATGTTGGGCCAATCTCTGCTGTATGGCAAAGTGACTCAGTTATACATGTGTGTGTGTGTGTGTGTGTGTGTGTGTGTGTGTTTTCAGTCATGTCCCACTAGTGTCCTCTGTCCATGGGATTTCCCAGGCAAGAATACTGGAGTGGGTTGCTATTTTCCTTCTCCAGGGCATCTTCCTGACCCAGGGTTCGAACCCAGGTCTCCTGCATTGCAGGCAGATTCTTTACCATCTGAGTCACCAGGGAAGCCATACACATATAGGCATTCTTTTGTATATTCTTTTCCATTATGATTTATCTGAGGAGATTGGATATAGTTCCTGTGCTATACTGTAGGACCTTGTTAATCTGTTTTAAATGTAATAGTTTGCATCTGCCAACCCCAGACTCCCAGTCTATCCCTCTCCCTCTCCTCTTTGGCAGCCACAAATCTGATCTCTATGTCTGTGAGTGTATTTCTGTTTTGTAGATAGGTTCATTTGTGCTGTATTTTAGATTCCATGTATAAGTGGTATCATATAGTACGTGTCGTTCTCTTTCTGATTTACTTCACTTCATCTGATAATCTCTAGTTGCATCAGTGTTGCTGCAAATGGTATTATTTCATTCTTTTTTATGACTGAGTAATATTCCATTTTCTGTATGTACCATATCTTCTTTATCCATTCATCTGTCAATGAACATTTAGGTTGTTTACATGACTTGGCTATTGTGGATAGGGCTGCTGTGAACATGGAGATGCATGTATTGTCATGGTCCATGCATGGGTTGGAAAAAGAATTTCCAGACTTGAGTATTGCATAATAGAGTTTGCCAGAGTGGGAGATGCTGTTAGAACAGCAGGCCAGCTAAAGGGAGAGCTGACCCTTTGGTGGGCTAGTAGCCTCAAGACAGAATTCCTGCTGGAAGGATGATATTATGTGATTGGTTAGGGTGCTATTCAGTGGGTATATTTACCTAATATGGGGTCAGGGAGCTGGCTGGTTTAGTTCAGGGGGACTCATGGCAAAGAGTTCATGGATCGTGGCAATGGGACTCAGTTCCAGAGATGACCTTGGTGCAGGGCTCCACATCTGTGTCCTTGGTACAAGGCCTTGCACCCGTGGCCTTGGTGTAGGCCTCCACATGTATCTTTTTGAATTATATATTTGTACAGGTGTATGCCCGGCTTAAGGCTTAACATTCAGAAAACTAAGATCATGGCATCTGGTCCCATCACTTCATGGGAAATAGATGGGGAGACAGTGGAAACAGTGTCAGACTTTAATTTTTTGGGCTCCAAAATCACTGCAGATGGTGATTGGAGCCATGAAATTAAAAGACGCTTACTCCTTGGAAGGAAAGTTATGACCAACCTAGATAGCATATTAAAAAGCAGAGACATTACTTTGCCAACTAAGGTCTGTCTAGTCAAGGCTATGGTTTTTCCAGTGGTCATGTATGGATGTGAGAGTTGGACTGGGAAGAAAGCTGAGCACCAAAAAATTGATGCTTTTGAACTATGGTGTTGGAGAAGACTCCTGAGAGTCCCTTGGACTGCAAGGAGATCCAACCAGTCCATCCTAAAGGAGATCCGTCCTGGATGTTCATTGGAAAGACTGATGTTGAAGCTGAAACTCCAATACTTTGGCCACCTCATGTGAAGAGTTGACTCATTGGAAAAGACACTGATGCTGGAACGGATTGGGGGCAGGAGGAGAAGGTGATGACAGAGAATGAGATGGTTAGATGGCATCACCGACTTGATGGACATGGGTTTGAGTAAACTCCGGGAGTTGGTGATGGACAGGGAGGCCTGGAGTGCTGCGATTCATGGGGTCGTAAAGAGTTGGACATGACTGAGTGACTGAATTGACTGACTGACTGATGCCCATGAGTGAGATTGCTGGATCGTATGTTAGTTCTACTTTTAGCTTTTTGAGGAACCTCTGCACTGTTCTCCATAGTGGCTGTACCAACTTTCACTTCCGCCAACAGTGTAGGAGGTTTCCCTTTTCTCCACATCCTCTCCAGGATTTGTTAGAAACCACTTTTTCTATAAGGCTCATCCCAATCAGTTGTTGCTGATAACCCAGTCTTTGCACTGTCATTTGCAGACTGCTTGGAGAGTCACTGAGGACTTCAACCTTGGCTCCTTCTCACTTTCTTCTTCTCTAAGTGTGGTCCTTATGAGTGATGATTTTAATGATGCCTGGGCATGGCAGAGCCTATTTCATAGTCATCTCTTGTAGCTCTTGTATCACTGCTTAAATCTGGTATTTTCTGCCCAATATTTAATTCCCCACAACTTAAAACTGGATAAAGTCTGACCCATAGGACTTAAGGAAACTTGGGTGGCCGTCTTGTTAATAACATTCCCTACCTACTGAAAATGCTTTCCAAACTCCAGTGAGAACAACTCTACTATTCCCCTCAATGTATAACTCTTATGCTTTACTTGGTTGCTTTTGATGGTAGTCCCCTGAATTTAGGGACTATGTCTCATCATTACTATCCTTCAGAGTGCCCAGGACACAATAAATACCTTTTGGTATTATTGTATTAATATTTAAGCTTTGATGCAATGGGAAATGGACAGGTAGTCAAGTTTTCCCTTTAAACAGTGTTTTTTTTTTTTTTAAATTCTGAATGCCCAGGTTACTCTCATTGGCTTGGCCTTCATTCTCCATGCAGGAGTAGAGAAGACTGAAAATAGAGTTGATTTTTGCCTTACCCAATTTTGAGTTCAAAAGAATCTGATGACTGCTAAGAAAGAAAACCTACGGGAAACTGATGTATAATTTATTCAGTACCCGGTACCCGCAGGAAACATCTGTTGTGATTTTATAAGCCTGTACAAATTCAAAACAAGCTAAGTGAAGAAAATGTGCCTATTTAAAAGACAGCAGAGCAGTCTTCTCTAAAAACATTAAGGAGAGCGATGTCTGCAGCTTTATTTGGCAATTGTATATAATCTCAAAGGCAATACAGCTATTTTATTCATTTAATTAAAAATGGAAAATGTATTATAATGAAAAAAGTAAGCTGTGGAAAATGATGAACCACCCTCCCTGAGTTCCTAACCTCTTCCCCCCCCCCCCCACTTTGTGTGGTTAAGCTTTTCTGGCAATTAAGATGTTTAAAGGAATAGAATGAAAGTACAGAGTTATAGGATGGCTGGTTAATTTCCTCATAAAGTTATTTTTTAAATCCCTTGCCAATTACTCCATAAGCAAAAAACTTAAACATTGATGTTAATTACCTTCATTAGTGCTGACAGTAGTAGTTTGCACTAATGATCAGGTTTGTTCTCTACTCCAGTTGATGAGCTGAGTTGTGAATTATTAATGGGTATGAGTGCTACTTTACCACGGATGGCAATACTTTGCAGGCTATTTTTCAAAATGCATGTCAACATAGTCCTCAGTGTTCAGACTCTGTGCATTCATAAATACTATGTTAAAAGAATCTTTCTGTACCTTTCTACTAATCATCGGGCCTATGATCAGCGTGGTTTAGCTACAGACAGGGTGAGTCTGCATTTCAAGCTGCATCAGGGCTGTGATCAAGTTTCTGCTTGGTCCTGAGTCATTGTGCAACACTGGGCTAGTCAGTTCTCTGGATTTCCTTGACACATGTGTAAATTGTGCTGCGCTGTGCTGTGTTCAGTAGTGTCCGACTTTTTGCGACCCCATGGACTGTAGCCCGCCAGGCTCCTCTGTCCATGGGATTTCCCAGGCAAGGATACTGGAGCAAGTTGACATGCCCTCCTCCAGGGGATCTTCCTGACCCAGGGATTGAACCCACGTCTCTTGCATTGGCAGGTGGATTCTTTACCACTGCACCACCTGGGAAGCCCCATGTGTAAATTAACCCCCTTCTCCACACTTTAAAATTTGACTGTGAGCCCAGCTAGGTTCAGGCCTTAAAAAATTCCTATAACCCTGCCCAGATAAATATGAGGTCAACATAAAAAGACCCAATCCTGGTTTGACACTCTAAAGATCATGGAACAGTACCTCGTTTTGAGTCTAGGTGACTCACATTCCCACCTCCCCCGCCCCCATCCCACCAAATTCCATGCAGGACCAGAGTGAGGACCACATAAATGACTGATTACTACTCTTGGACCAGGTGCAAGAAGAGTTCTCAACCACTGAGTCATTGGGGAAGACGATCACACGCCTGAGTAGCAGCCTGTGTCTGGGAATAATAATAACTAACTCATTTATTTGTGCAGTGCTCTGAGCTCTTTCAAGTATTTCACACATATTTTCTCATTTTACTCAGAATAGAATGAGGGTGATGATCACAGTGGTCTGGAAGCACATTTTCAAGGAACACGAGTTGAGGTTTTCAGTCTTAGGCAAAATGAAGGACTACCTTTTTCCTCTGGGATGAAATTGCATTTATGTTGTTCTTCCTGAATTTCATTAGCTTCTCACTCCCAACTGGAAAGAAGACTGTGAAAGGCAATGAAGACATGAGAATGTGGCAGCAAATGCTGAATATAAAGTAGAAAAAAAAATGGAAGTCTTCCCTTTGAATTTAAAGAAAACAATAGTCTTGGCACTCTAATCATTGGGTTTGATATTGAAACACCGTGTGGATTGTCCAAACCAGGGGAATTGTATGAATCTGAAACTGGAGGCCTGAACTGCTGGAAAAGATAGATAGATTCAGGGGTGTGGCCAGGTTGCTGAGACTGATTGGACAAATTTAGCAAGAGCAAGTTAATTTTTTTTGTTCCCACTGTTTTTCAATAATGAAACTTCCAAAACACTAAAAGACTATCAAGGCTTGAAACAGATGGAAAAAACAGATGCACCTTGCATTTTCCTTCAGACAGAGTTCCCTAATAGCCTGGGAGATGGGCAGAGGAACACGTGATCCTGGGAGCTTGTGGGTCCGTCCGTCTCCCTCCTAGGAGACCTGGCTGGCCTGGCAATGGCCAGATTAAGTGTTGCACTTAAGAAACCTGGTTTCATGATTTTTTGTTATAAATATTATTATAAAAAGAAAGTGAATACATATGCATATATGTATGCATATGCATATGTATTTTTTTCCTCCCCCTTAAAGAGGTGGCAGTGTGGGCTTTGATTTGACTTTGTTGTTTTGCAACCTGTTACTGTCAGGGTTGTTGGAACTTCGAAAAGCCTTTCTGGACTTCCTTTGGTTTAGAACAGTACTGTGTTAAAGCCCTTAGAGTGTTTTAGGCTGAGACTGCCAGGGGTAGTAAGCTCAAACCTGATTTAAAAGTAAGGGAGTAAAAACTACAAGGAAGGAACCATTTCTGATTGACGTGTGTGGGGGAGCCACCTCACCATGGAAACCTCACCAACCAGTTTTTCCAAATGGGTTAAAGTTCACAAATTGGTGTTTTCTTGTGTTTCTCAGTGTGGCCATCAGAATGACCTGGAAACTTGTTAGAGATGTAGATTCTCAACCCTACTCCAGACCTGCTGAGTCGGAAACCCAGGAAGGTGCAGCCCAGCTGTCTGTTTTAACAAGCTCTCCAGATATTCTGGAGGAGGAAATGGCAACCCACTCCAGTATTCTTGCCTAGGAAATCCCATGGACAGAGGAGCCTGGCGGGCTACAGTCTACAGGGTCATAAAGAGTTGGACACGACTGGGTATGCATGCTCACGCACCAGGGTATTCTGATGTGGGCTTACATTTGGGAACCACTGCTGTTAGCTAGTAGAGTGGGTCTCAACATGGTCCAAACAGTGGAATCACCTGGTGAACTTTATAAAGAAATACCAGTGCCTGGTCCCCACCACTGGGCATTCTAATTTGTTTGGGGTTTGGCCTGTTTATTGAATGTTTCAAAACCTTGCTGGGTGATTCTAGTATTCAGACAAGCAGAAGATCCACCCACGGTGCTATCAGCATGCTCTCTTATAAGGGGGAGTTTTCAAAAAAAAGAAAAGCAGGACATAGCATTGACAGAAAACAAAGCAAAAGAGGAGTTTGGGGAGAGACAGATAAAGTGAGTTATACATCCAGAATGCTTTCTTCTCTGTCTAAAGGCATCTGAGTCAGTCTCCAGAACCTTTTTAAGTGATGATTAATTCTCCAGGTAAGAACGTTCTTCTCTGTCTGAGAAATAGACTTGCTTTTATGGTTGACACACTTCAAAATTTATGTGTGAGTGAGATTCCTATGGGGTTCTGATGACAAAAATATAGGGAAATAGCATAACAATTTTGAAGAAGTTACTTTGCAACTCAAGAATATTGGTCCAAAACCATCTGTATTGCTCTTGATCTTTGTAACCTTAAATGACCAAGCTCCATTTTAAGCCTGCATTTATTTTATTTCTTGGAATCTTGCAGTTGGACAGTAAAGGCCACAGATGCTACAAGAATACCCCCTCTTGTTTCTGTGGGTTGGTTGCTTCCAATGCAAATTTGCCGGGAAACTTAAACCAACCAATTATTAGGAAGTTCTTTAATGTTAACAAGTTGAAACTGAAATATATCCTCTTATAAGTTATACCCATTCCTTTCGGTTCTGCTTTGGAGAACTACTCTTGAGAGGCAGGTTATTTAAAATCCTCTGCAGGTCAAGAAAGGATGTATAAACATAACTCAAAAGCCTGGTAGGGGTTTTGAGGGTTGTGATCATGTGGTTAACTACTGATAACATTTTCCCCATTGGTTTTGAGCCAATCGGAAATAGACACAGAGATTAGATATCACTGTGAGGTCCACATTATTGTGGATAAAATTGGGGCTTTGACCTGAAAACATCATTTGGCTTCTACCTCTTCCTTTTGAACTGGGCTGACTTTGTTGCAGGGCAGAGAAGCCATCTCTGAGCATATCTATTGCATCCTATAAGGGCAGAGTTCCCCATGAGCTCTAAAACAAAAAGCCAACAAGGTCAGGGCCCACACATGCCTGAGCCCCTTCTTCCTCATCTCCTTTACTGCAGAGGGGTGGTTTGGAGAGAGAAAACCAAAGAGTTCCTTCCATACTGGTCCCTCCCAGGAGAAGAGAGGAAACTGGAGATGTGTGGTCATAAATTCCTATCCCCCAACGTACATCAAGCCTTCTGAATGTTTCTGTTGTATGCTCAGTCGCTAAGTCCTGTCCAACTCTCTGCAACCCCATGGACTGTAGCCCGTGAGGCTCCTCTGTCCATGGGATTTCCCAGGCAAGAATACTGGAGTTGGTTGCCATTTCCTCCTTCAGGGGACCCTTCCAACCTGGGGATCGAACCCACATCTTCTTTTCTTTTTTCTGAACCCACATCTTCTGTATCTCTTGCATTTGCATCATGCTGATTATCTGTATGTGGACATGAGTCCCTCTGATGTTGTTCTTCTTAAGATGTGATATTCAGAAGTGGGAGGGTGTTTTTAATTTACTTTGATTTGATTGTTTTAGCTTTGAGTGGTTGGTATTATATTTTGTGATCTTGCTTAGTAAATCTTTTTTTTTTACCCCAGTGGCATAAGGATAGTCTCTAATACTTTCTTTGAAGTATTTTAAGGTTATCGCCTTTCACATTTAAGTCCCTGTATTATGAAGAGTTGATTTATTTTTTTCAACAAAGAAATTCAATTTTATTTTCCTCCTCATGTGTAACCGTTTCAACACATTTGTTCAAGAGTGCAACCTTTTCCCCAATTTCTCACAACCCTTTGGTCATGTACCAGGTTTCCATTTAGGCATGAGTCTGTTTCTAGATTATCTGTTTTGTTATTAGGGTCAGTTGGCCTATTCGTATGCCAAAAGCACAATGTTTTAATTGCTATAATTTATAAAAAGTTTTCATGACTGAGTTCCCACACCTTGTTTTTCTTCAGATGTGTCTTGGTCTGTTGTTCTTCAATAAAAATCTTAGAGTCAGCTTGTTAAATATCTCTAAAAAATTGTTAGGATTTTTATTAAAATAGTATTGAATCAAGAGATGCATTTGAGAGGAGAGAGCTTTATAAAACCATATTCTTCATATCCATTAATGCATTTTTCCATTTCACTTTTTAAAAAATGTATTTTAAATGAAACAAAGATGAATATTTTTAATCATAAAAGGTACAATTCATAAAGAAGATAGACATTATAAATCATTAGACACCTTAACAACAAAGAAACAAAGATACATAAAGTAAAAATCAGAAGAAAAAAAAATTATATAATCATAGTGAAATATATTAGCATTTCTCTGAGAATATTTTATCAAGTGCAGAAAAAAATACTAGGTGCATCTTGAATGATGTCATTTAATTTATATATAATAGATTTATATTTAATTAGTTTATATTAATCATATCCTATACAAATATACTTAAAATTTTGTATCCCATATGAGATGAAATGGAGGATATGAAATGGTATGAAATATTAATAAGTGGCCGATTTCATTATGTGCTTTGTGATTTATATTCTTCCTTCCTCTCTTCCTCCTTTGTTCTCTTTCTTTTGTGGCGAGTGATCCTTGTAGAAACTGTTACCTATGACAATTCTTTGAAACCTGGGTTCCATGTGCTTTCTTTCAGAAAGCAGTGGTGTTTACTTCTGTGAGATTTCTGAATCTCTTTAAGTAAATCTCAGCCTGTGTTTTTTCAGTTCTTGGAAGTTGGGTGATTTCTAGAGCCAATTTTGCATGAGCACCAGCTTACAGTTGTATCAATAGATTATCAGGAGAGACCTGCCACCTCCACCACCAAAGAAACGACTAAAAAAGGCAAATGACTTTATTCTGTCAGCTGAAATACTTCCACCTTTCACAATAAGTACAGCACCTGAGGGACCAGGCATTACAAAGGAAACCATTCAACTTTTCTATTTGTTAGGGCCCAATCAGTCATTGTTCCTTTAAAACCCAAAGCTCTAGGCAGCCAAGGCTCTGCAGATAAGCTCAGGGCTGCTGTTGGCCTTAGCATTTTGCTACCTCTCTGGGTTCTTGCTTTTTCTTCTTTTTGGCCACTGAAGACTTCATTTTCTTACTAGCTCATCCATTCATCCAGTGACTCCTTGTATCTAGCTACCATCTGTCAGGGAGGTGTGCTTGTGTAGGTGTACGTGTGTGTGTGTATATATATGTGTGTATGTGTTAGTTGCTCATTCGTGTCCAACTCTTTTTGAACCCATGGACTGTAGCTGTCCGGGCTCCTCTGTTCATGGGATTTCCCAGGCAAGAATACTGGAGTGGAGAGCCATTCCCTTCTCAAGGGATCTTCCTCACCCAGGGATTGAATCTAAGTCTCCTGCACTGCAGGCAGATTCTTTACCATCTGAGCGACCTATTTACACATAAGTTTATATACCAACCTTTTAAAGTATTCTGTAGCAGGAGCATTTTCCACAAGCTGATCTGTTAAACCCAGATCAAATTGCTACTGAATTTTAAGTTAATCATTAAAGAGTTAGTTATACCTCCTTTGCATTACCTAAAGTTTGGCTTCTCTGGTGGCTCAGACAGTAAAGAATTTGCCTGCAATACAGGACACCTGGGTTTGATCCCTGGGTCAGGAAGATCTCTTGGAGAAGGGAATGGCAACCCACTCCAGTATTCTTCCCTGGAGAATTCCATGGACAGAGGAACCTGGCAGGCAATACAGTCCACAGGATTGCAAAGAGTCAGACACGTTTGAGCGATTAACACTTTCACATTCCAAGTTTGATAAACAAGTTCTTTGTGTGTTTCTTTTGTTAAGGTCTTCAAATTTCTAGCATTAAGATCTCTTAGAAGCCCCAGTTGCCATTGTTTTCCTTACAGTTCTTCTGTCACTAAACTTGACGTTCAGTTCAGTTCAGTTCAGTTGCTCAGTTGTGTCCGACTCTTTGCAACCCCATGGACTGCAGCATGCCAGGGTCACCTCCTTTGTCCATCATCAACTCCTGGAGCTTACTCCAACTCATGCCCATTGAGTCAGTGATGCCATCCAACCACCTCATCCTCTGTCGTCCCCTTCTTCTCCCACCTTCAATACTTCCCACCATCAGGGTCTTTTCAAATGAGTCAGTTCTTTGCATCAGGTGGCCAAAGTATTGGAGCAGCTTCAGTGTCAGTCCTTCCAATGAATATTCAGGACTGATCTCCTTTAGGATGGACTGGTTGGATCTCCTTGCAGTCCAAGGGACTCCCAAGATTCTTCTCCAACACCACAGTTCAAAAGCATCAATTCTTTGGCGCTCAGGTTTCTTCATAGTCCAACTCTCATATCCATATATGACAAGTGGAAAAACCATGGTTTTGACTAGATGGACTTCTGTTGGCAAAGTAATGTCTCTGCTTTTTAATATGCTGTCTAGGTTGGTCATATATTTTCTTTCAAGGAGCAAGCATCTTTGAATTTCATGGCTGCAGTCACCATCTGCAGTGATTTTGGAGTTCAAAAAAATAAAGTCTTTCACTGTTTCCATGGTTTCCCCATCTATTTGCTATGAAGTGGTGGGACTGGATGCCATGATCTTAATTTTCTGAATGTTGAGTTTTAAGCCAACTTTTTCACTCTCTTCTTTCACTTTCATCAAGAGGCTCTTTAGTTCTTTGCTTTCTGCCATAAGGGTGCTGCCATCTGCATATATGAGGTTACTGATATTTCTTCTGGCAACCTTAGTTCCAGCTTGTGCTTCATCCAGCCCAGCATTTCTCATGATGTACTCTGCATATAAGTTAAATAAGCAGGGTGACAATCTATAGTCTCGACGTACTCCTTTCCCTATTTGGAACCAGTCTGTTGTTCCATGTCTAGTTCTAACTGTTGCTTCTTGAACTGCATACGGATTTCTCAGGAGGCAGGTCAGGTGGTCTGGTATTCCCTTCTCTTTAAGAATTTTCTACAGTTTGAATTCACATAGTCAAACGCATTGTCATAGTCAATAAAGAAGAAGTAGATGTTTTTCTGGAACTCTCTTGCTTTTTCAGTGATCCAGCAGATGTTGGCAATTTGATCTCTGGTTCCTCTGCCTCTCTAAATCCAGTTTGAACATCTGGAAGTTCACGGTTCATGTACTGTTGAAGCCTGGCTTGGAGAATTTTGAGCATTACTTTGCTAGCGTGTGAGATGAGTGCAATTTTGTGGTAGTTTGAACCTTCTTTGGCATTGCCTTTCTTTGGGATTGGAATGAAAACTAACCTTTTCCAGTCCTGTGGCCACTGCTGAGTTTTCCAAATTTGCTGGCATAGTGAATGTAGAACTTTAACAGCATCATCTTTTAGGATTTGAAGTAACTCAACTGGAATTCTATCACCTTCACTAGCTTTGATAGTGATGCTTCCTAAGGCCCACTTCACTTTGCACTCCAGGATGTCTGGCTCTAGGTGAGTGACCACACCATCATGGTTATCTGGGTCACGAAGATCTTTTTTGTATAGTTCTTCTGGGTATTGTTGCCACCTCTTTTTAATATCTTCTGCTTCTGTTAGGTCCTTACCATTTCTGTCCTTTATTGTGCCCATCTTTGCATGAAATATTCCCTCTAATTTTCTTGAAGAGATCTCTAGTCTTTCCCATTCTGTTGTTTTCCTCTATTTCTTTGCATTGATCACTGAGAAAGGCTTTCTCATCTCTCCTTGCTCTTCTTTGGATCTCTGCATTCAAATGGGTATATCTTTCCTTTTCTCCTTTGCCTTTCACGTCTTTTCTCAGCTATTTGTAAGGCCTCCTCAGACAGCCATTTTGCCTTTTTGCATTTGTTTTTCTTGGGAATGGTCTTGATCACGTCCTCCTCTGTCCATAGTTCTTCAGGCACTCTGTCTATCAGATCTAATCCTTTGAATCCTTGAATCTATTTGTCACTTCCACTGTATAATCATAAGAGATTTGATTTAGGTCATACCTGAATGGTCTAGTGGTTTTCCCTACTTTCTTCAATTTAAGTCTGAATTTAGCAATAAGGAATTCATGATCTGAGCCACAGTCTTGTTTGTGCTGACTGTATAGATCTTCTGCATCTTTGGCTGCAAAGAATATAATCAATCTGATTTCTGGTAACATCCAGTGATGTCCATGTGTAGAGTCTTCTCTTGCGTTGTTGGAAGAGGGTGTTTGCTATGACCAGTTCATTCTCTTGGCAAAACTCTGTTAGCCTTTGACCTGCTTCGTTTTGTACTCCAAGGCCAAATTTTCCTGTTACTCCAGGTATCTCTTGACTTCCTACTTTTGCATTCCAGTCCCCTATATTGAAAAAGACATCTTTTTGGGGTGTTAGTTCTAGAAGGTCTTGTAGGTCTTCATAGAACCATTGAACTTCAGCTTCTTCAGCATTACTGGTTGTGGCATAGACTTGGATTACTGTGATATCAAATGGTTTGCCTTGGAAAGGAACAGAGATTATTCTTTTGTTTTTGAGATTGCATCTAAGTACTGCATTTTGGACTCTTGTTGACTATGATGGCTACTCCATTTCTCCTTAGGGATTCTTGCCCATAGTAGTAGATATAATGGTCATCTGAGTTAAATTCACCCATTCCAGTCCATTTTCACTGATTCCTAAAATGTCAATGTTTACTCTTGCCATCTCCTGTTTGACCACTTCCAATTTGCCTTGTTTCATGAACCTGACTTTCCAGATTCCTATGCAATATTGCTCTTTATGGCATCGGACTTTACTTCCATCTCCAGTCACATCCACAACTGGGTGTTGGTTTTGCTTTGGCTCCGTCTCTTCATTCTTTCTGGAGTTATTTCTCGACTGATCTCCAGTAGCATATTGGGCACCTACCGACCTAGGGAGTTCATCTTTCAGTGTCTTATCTTTTTGCCTTTTCGTACTGTTCATGGGGTTCTCAAGGCAAGAATACTGAAGTGGTTTGCTGTTCCATTCTCCAGTGGACCATATTCTGTCATAACTCTCCACCATGACCCGTCTGTTTTGGGTGGCCCTACATGGCATGGCTCATAGTTTCATTGAGTTAGACAAGGCTGTGGTCCGTGTGATCAGATTGGTTAGTTCTCTGTGATTGTGGTTTTCATTCTGTCTGCCCTTTGACAGATAAGGATAAGAGGCTTATGGAAGCTTCCTGATGGAAGAGACTGACTGAGGGGGAAACTGGGTCTTGTTCTGATGGGCAGGGCCATGCTCAGTAAATCTTTAATCCAATTTTCTGTTGATGGGTGGGACTGTGTTCCCTCCCTGTTATTTGACTTGAGGCCAGACTATGGTGGAGGTTCAGTACTGCTCAGTTCCCTACATTCTGTCCTTTCCCTGAAAACAAGTCCACAGACTCTTATCAGTTTAAAAGAAATAGATATGGGGTATGTCCTGGTTATCTTTTGGTGCATAACAAATCAACCTCCAGATTATTTTATATTTTTGATATTTTGTTATTTTTTGTTTGATATTATCTTTCACAGTTCGAGGAGTGTTGGAGGAGTTGACTGAGCTCAGCTGGGCAGTTCTCACTTGAGGTTTCTCTTGCAGTTTTAGTGGGTGGGGTTAGAGTCAGCTCAAAGCTTTTCTTCACTCTCAGGCTTTCAGGTCAAGGCTGACTGTCTACCAGGACCTCAGCTGAGCTATTGTTAGAGAACAGGGCTTGAACAAGTGGTCTGTCCAAGTTGCCTGGGCTTCCTCACAGCTTGGTGGCTGAATCTCAAGAGAAGGAGTGCTTCAAGCCATGCTACCTTTTATATTCTAGTCTTGGATGTTGTAAGTCTGATGCATTTTATTTGTTCCAAGAGAGTTGCCAAGACTGGCTAAATTCATGGGGCACAGAAATAACGTCCATCTTTTCGCAGGAGGATCAGAAAACTTATGGACATACGTTACAGCCACCACAGATTTAAGTAGATAAACATAGGAAGGTTTCATGTTTTCAAATGCTAACAAGTTTTTTTATTGTCATGCTCTGCTGCTGCTGCTGCTGCTGTCACTTCAGTCGTGCCCAACTCTGTGCGACCCCATATACGGCAGCCAACCAGGCTCCTCCATCCATGGGAGTTTCCAGGCATGAGTACTGGAGTGGGTTGCTATTGCCTTCTCCTATTGTCATGCTCACAGCTCTTCAAACCCTGATCCTTTTGGTGGAAATACAAATATGCATTTTCCTTTGATTTTATATAGCTCACTGGGTTTTACTCACTAAATCTTCTTCTGAACCTGCCTTTATGTCTTTCAAGCCCCGAAGATGTATCCAACCTGCAGTAATTCTTATCATGTCTTTGATCAGGTTTTTCTGCCTCTAGTGTTACCCTCCTCTTCTGATACACTTTTGAGCAATACATCTGGTCATGTTTCTCTCACGATTGAAAGACCACTGTGGCTCTTTATCTCCAGTTCCTCAATATGGCACAGAAAACTTTCCAGGATTGTCTCCTTACCTTCTTCTATGCCTCATCTCTCATTTTGCAGTTTCTCTTTGCACTCCAGCAAAACTAAACACACTGCCTTTTTCACATCTCTGTGCCTTTGACTGTGTTGATTGCCTCCTCCCTAAAATGTCCATCTCTGACCTACTTGGCAGTCTCAAGCATTCTTAAGGTGCAATCACAAATGTATCCATGTTCCTCAGTCTGTAGCACCCATTCGTTGAGTCTGCTAGCTAGACCTGAATCGCTTTACTTTTGAAACCCTCTAAATTCAAATCTTCTCTAATTCCATACTGTTTCCTTGGGGGAGGATGTAATCAATACATGCACCTTTCCCTTCGGACATGAGAAGCAGCCTTGTCAGCTCTGGTGAAGAGCTCAGCAATCTCTGAGAACCCCTGATCTTCACAGGACTGGGCATTTTTTTCTCAAGAGTTGTCTCACCTCACTTTCCTTTGGTGACAGGATCCACAGTCATAATCACATTGTTGCTTCCAACTGTGAGATTATAGCCTTACAGAATTTTCTTAAATATCCACCAAAACCAAGACTTCCCTGTAGATAGACAACTTAAAAAATAATTCAGCAATATAAAAGACAAGCAGCAGTCTAAAATATAAATAACATTACATATGTGATGCAGCATATAAAAATTTTAAAGCATAAGAACTTGGGAGAAGAAAATTATTAAAATGGCAATTTTTGATATACCATAATTTAAACTTCCCTATTGTTGGGCATATCAGTAGTTCCAGTTTTCCTATATAAATAACATGGAAACAAGCATCTTTATTCTCAAAAAGTTGTTTTCTCATAATCAGATTCTTTTTGTATAGATTTCCAGAAATGTAACTATTAAGTCCAAGAATATGAGTTCTTGTAAGTTTTTTGATATATTGGACTTCCCTGGTGGCTCAGACAGTAAAGAATCTGCCTACAATTCAGGAGACCCAGCTTCAATCCCTGAGTTGAGAAGATCCCCTAGAGAAGGGAATGGCAACCCACTTCAGTACTCTTGCCTAGAGAATTCCATGGAAAGAGGAGCCTGGCTGGCTGCAGTCCATGGGGTTGCAAAGAGTCAGACATAAGTGAGTGACTAACACACTTTCTTTTGATATGTTACCAAATCCCCACCATTCTTCCCAGGACTGGATGAGAGTTTGGCTTCGTTGGACCCTCACAAGCTTTGGCATTTTTTTTTTTAAGTTTTGGTAATTTGAAAATTAAAAAAAAAAATCTTGCTTTAGTTTATAATTCAAGATAGTGAGTGTTTTCCATCTTTTTATGGGTGGAGGATAGATTGGACCTTGAAAACAAGAGGTGGGGTTAGAAGAGATAATTGAACCTTACATATGAGAAGAATTGCATTTCAAAAAACTCTTAAAAGTGACTATTTTGTATCCAGGTTAATTATTTTCTTCAAAAATAACTTTCTATTCTCCATGATTGTTTCAAAGATGGAAAAATTGTTGTACGTTCTGTAGATTTCAAATACACTTTCATAAATAAGACTTTATAACAGTTAAATCTTTTTCATCCTCCTTCAGATTTCTATTTAAAATATTTCTGTTCAATTTTATCCCTTGTGTTCTGAATAAGGTGGCCCACATTTATGGCATCTGATGGGTTCTACATAGCTTAATTATGAAAGAGGATGAAATTTAAATTTTCATAAGTTGGTGCCAATTAAACTATGTAAATGAATGTTTCCTGTGGTTTCTGTTGTTGACTTCATATCTTTAAAATTTCTTTTGCTAACTAGCTCTGTGTATACTTACCGTGAAGGTGTCACACAGGGTGTGTTGATAAAATAAGCATTTGGCTTTCTTCCGTACTACCTTTTGAGATGTCTAGGAAATATGCTCTTGCCCTAGAAATTAAATGAAGACATCAGCTGAGCCACTGATGTCCCTCCGTCCCCAGACTTGCCATCTTGAATTTCTAGGATCTCTGGGGAAATGATTCATTTAGTCTATATCTTAGTCACCAATCTCAGTCAACAGTTTTTTTTCCCCCTAAGGTGTTTTCCTCTCTTATTTAAGTTTAATAACCTTGATTTAAATTAGAAAACACATTCTTGGATCAGAGGTATTTGTGTCAGGAAATTGCCTGGGACCTACACGCAACATCTGCTTCACTGTCTCCTAGGAAGATAAACATTTGTGTTGCAACTCCTGTTGGTCATTGAACCAGTTTATTGGTGAAATTACTGTGACATTGGAAGATTTAGAACTTATCGATCAGGGAAATGATTTTACAAACAACGTATACACCTGTACTTAATGTTCACATTGTTATAAACCGTCTTTTTTTTGTGGTTGTTGTTGTTTAGTCACTCTGTCATGTCCAATTCTTTGCAATCCCAAGGAATGCAGCATGCCAGGCTTCCCTGTCCTTCACCATCTCCCAGAGCTTGCTCAAACTTATGTCCATTGAGTCAGTGATGCCATCCATCATCTCATCCTCTGTCATCCCCTTCTCCTCCTGCCTTCAGTCTTTCCCAGAAACAGGGTCTTTTCTAATGAGTCAGCTCTTTGCATCAGGTGGCCAAAGTATTGGAGTTTCAGCTTCAGCATTAGTCCTTCCAATAAATATTCAGGACTGATTAACTTAGGATTGACTGGTTTGATATCCTTGCAGTCCAAGGGACTCTCAAGAGTCTTCTCCAGCACCAAAGTTCGGAAGCATCAATTCTTTGATACTAGGCCTTCTTTATGGTCCCACTCTCGCATCCATACATGACTACAGGAAAAACCACAGCTTTGACTATACAGACTTTGTTGGCAAAGTAACGTCTTTGCTTTTTAATATGCTAGGCTGGTCATAGCTTTTCTTCCAAGGAGCAAGCATCTTTTATTTTCATGGATTCAGTCACCGTCTGCAGTGATTTTCAGTTCAGTTCAGTTCAGTCGCTCAGTCGTGTCCGACTCTTTGTGACCCCATGAATCGCAGCACTCCAGGCCTCCCTGTCCATCACCAACTCCCGGAGTTTACTCAAACTCATGCCCATCGAGTCAGTGATGCCATCCAGCCATCTCATCCTCTGTCATCCCCTTCTCCTCCTGCCCCCAATCCCTCCCAGCATCAGGGTCTTTTCCAATGAGTCAACTCTTCGCATGAGGTGGCCAAAGTATTGGAGTTTCAGTCTCAGCATCAGTTCTTCCAATGAACACCCAGGACTGATCTCCTAGAGCCCAAGAAAACAAAGTCTGTCACTGTTTCCACTTTTTCTCCATCTATTTGCCATGAAGTGATGGGACCAGATGCCATGATCTTTTTTTTCTGAATGTTGAGTTTTAAACCAGCTTTTTCACTCTTCTCTTTCACTTTCATCAAGAACCTCTTTAGTTCCTCTTCACTTTCTACCATAAGGGTGGTGTCATCTGTGTAACTGAGGTTATTTATATTTCTCCTGGCAATCTTGATTCCGGCCTGTGATTCATCCAGCCCGGCATTTCTCATGATGTATTCTGCATATAAGTTAAATAAGCAGGGTGACAATATACAGCCTTGACATAGTCCTTTCCCAGTTTGGAACCAGTCCATTCTTTCATGTCCAGTTCTAACTGTTGCTTCTTGACCTGCATTAAGTTTTCTCGGGAGGCAGGTAAGGTGGTCTGGTATTCCCATCTCCTTAAGAATTTTCCATAGTTTGTTGTGATCCACGCAGGCAAAGTGTAGTCTGTGAATCGGAAGTAGATGTTTTTCTGGAACTCTCTTGCTTTTTCAATGATCCAACGGATGTTGGCAATTTGATCTCTGGTTCCTCTGCCTTTTCTAAATCTATCTTGAACATCTGGAAGTTCTTGGTTCACATACTGTTGAAGTCTAGCTTGGAGAATTTTGAACATTACTTTGTTGGCCTGTGAAATGAGTGCAATTATGCAGTAGTTTGAATATTCTTTGGCATTGCCTTTCTTTGACAGTGGAATGAAAACTGACCTTTTCCAGTTCTGTGGCCACTGCTGAGTTTTCTAAATCTGCTGGCATGTTGAGTGCAGCACTTTCACAGCATTATCTTTTAGGATTTGAAATAACTCAACTGTAATTCCGTCACCTCCCCTAGCTTTGTTCGTAGTGATGCTTCCTAAGATCCACTTGACTTTGCATTCCAAGATGTCTGGCTCTTTGTGAGTGATCACACCATCATGGTTATCTGGGTCATGAAGATCTTTTTTGTATAGTTCTTCTGTGTATTGTTGCCACCTCTTCTTAATATCTTCTGCTTCTGTTGGGTCCATGCCATTTCTGTCCTTTATTGTGACCATCTTTGAATGAAATATTCCCTTGGTATCTCTAATTTTCTTGAAGAGATCTCTGGTTTTTCCCATTCTATTGTTTTCCTCTATTTCTTTGCATGATTATTTAGGAAGGCTTTCTTATTACTCCTTGATATTCTTTAGAACTGTGCATTCAGATGGGTATATGTTTCCTTTTCTCCTTTGCCTTTCACTTCTCTTCTTTTCTCAGCTATTTGTAAGCCCTTCTCAGGCAATCATTTTGCCTTTTTGTGTTTCTTTTTCTTAGGGATGGTTTTGATTCCCACCTCCTGCACAGTGTTATGAACCTCTGTCCATAGTTCTTCAGGCATTCTGTCTATTAGATTGAATCCCTTGAATCTAGTTGTCACTTCCACTGTATAATCATAAAGGATTTGATTTAGGTCATACCTGAATGACCTAGTGGTTTTCCCAATTTTCTTCAACTTAAGTCTCCATTTGACAGTAAGGAGTTCATGATCTGAGCCAGTCAGCCCCAGGTCTTGTTTGTGTTGACTGTATAGTGCTTCTCCATCTTCGGCTGCGAAGAATGTAATCAATCTGATTTTGGTATTGACCATCTGGTGATGTTGATGTGTAGAGTTGTTTCTTGTGTTGTTGGAAGAAGGTGTTTGCTATGACTGATGTGTTCTCTTGGCAAAACTTTCTTAGCCTTTGCTATGCTTCATTTTGTACTTGAAGGCCTAACTTGCCTGTTACTTCAGGTATCTCTTGACCTCCTACTTTTGCATTCCAATCACTTATGACATTTAAGCATCCCCATTTCTTCATTTACTGTTACTTCCTATCTCCATACTAATGCATACATTTTGAATTACTATCCTAGTTAAATATGCTTGTCTTTTTTCTTCCCTTAGTACAAAATAATCTTTTCAGCTGCAAAGGCCAATGATGTCCACATAAGGTTAGCAAAAAGTTTGCCCAATGAAAGAACTGTTTTTGTACTGTGGTAAATTGACTCTTGTGGGCCTCGGTTTCTTCATCTGTAAGGTAGAAGTCTGCAATAGTCTAATGTGGAGCCCTGGTAGGGCATTCAGTTCACCTCTTTCTTTACCATTGAGACAACTGATGACAAACCTTCCAGAGACCTAGGACATACACTCAAGTTTCTTGACTTGAGAGTCCAGGGTTTCAGGGCTTAGGTCTAATATTTCACTTGAACAGAAACTGAGTGACTTTAACCCATTTCATTTAAATGAAGGTGATAGAGTAATGAAGTGATCAGGGGGGAAGAATGTTTTTTTAAAAATATAATCTTATTTATTTTTGGCTGTGTTGAGCCTTTGTTGTTGCCTGGGCTTTTCTCTAGTTGCAGAGAGCAAGAGCTCCTCCCTAGTTGCAGTGCACAGGCTCCAGGGCTTGCAGGCTTAAGTAGTTGTGGTACTTGGGCTCGATAATCATGGCTCTCAGACTTTAGAGCACAGGTTCCGCAGTTGTGGTGCACAGGCTTCGTTGCCTCACAGCATGTGGGAGCATACATTCAATCCGGGATTGAAACTGTGTCTTTTGCATTGGCAGGTGATTTCTTTACCACTGAGCCACCAGGGAAGCCTGGGAAGAACTTTCCAGACAGAGAAATTGTCATGAGGAAAGGCCTAAAATCAGGAATGGCATTGGTTTATTTGAAGAACTAAAAGAAAACCAATGTGATGAATACGGAGAGTGAGGGGGATAGATGGAGAGATGGGGCTGGAGAAGTGTCCAGGAGCCATGTCAGATATGACCATTTGGTTATGGTGATAAGTTTGTATCAGAGACCAAAAGCATAGAAACAGGTCAGTTAGGGAGATACTGTAGTATTGGGTTGGCCAAACAGTTCATTCAGGATTTTCTGAAAGATGGTATGAAAAGTTTGAACCAAGTATTTGGCCAACCCAGTATTCCAGCCAGAGGTATGTTGGTCTATGGTGGATGCATTAGAGATGAAAAGAAGCATATATGTTTGCTATCCTGTATTTAGAACCATCAGAATTTGGTCACTGTGTGGGAGGCATTGAGAAGGAGTTCACATTTTCTGGCTTAAGAAGCATGGTGGCTGGAAGTAGCATTTACTGAAATGGGGAAGAAAGGTGGGGAAGATTTCAGAAGGGACCAAGGGCTTGATCTTCAGCATGATATGCCTGGGAGAAGATGTTGTTGTTTAGTCACTAAGTCACATCTGACTCTTTGCAACCCCATGGAGTGCTTCGTGCCAGGCTCCTCTGTCCTCCACTGTCTCCCATAGTTTGCTCAAACTCATGTCCATTGAGTTGGTGATGCCATCCAACCATCGAAGAGGTGACTTGTTGGAAAAGACCGTGATGTTGGGAAAGATTGAGGGCAGGAGGAGAAGGGGGCAAAAGAGGATGAGTTGGGAGAAGATATCCAGGTTACCAACTGCATGTATCAGACTGGTGGTTACAAAGATTTTTGCAGGAGACATAACTTTGGACATTATCTGCAAGTAGATATTTTAAATAAACTACAGGCCAATGCTTAGAAAAGAAGCCGAACCTTTCCCAAGTCTAGGGATTTGATCTTTAGAGTTCTGATAGAAAGGAAGGGCCAGGAAAGGAGCTAGAAGAGCAGTTTCCAGTAAATGAGAAGGCAAACCAGAAAAGCAGGGCATCATGGAAGCAGACAAGAGTGTTTCAGGCAGGAGGAGAAGGGGTTAACAGTGTAGAATTCTCCGAAGAGGACTAAAGGATAATAGTGTTATGCTGGAATCTAGGTAGGCTGAGTCTTCTGTATTGAATCATGTGAAATTGCTATTTTTGTAGCTAAAAAATGGTCAATAGTGATCATTTTGTAGGCTTTAATGTAATACATACTTGGAGAAGGCAATGGCACCCCACTCCAGTACTCTTGCCTGGAAAATCCCATGGATGGAGGAGCCTGGTAGGCTGCAGTCCATGGGGTCGCTAAGAGTCGGACATGACTGAGTGACTTCACTTTCACTTTTCACTTTTATGCATTGGAGAAAGAAATGGCAACCCACTCCAGTGTTCTTGCCTGGAAAATCCCAGGGACGGGGGAGCCTGGTGGGCTGCTTTCTATGGGGTCGCACAGGGTCGGACACGACTGAAGTGACTTAGCAGTAATACATACTTGGCTTGAAAGTATATATTTTAGGCTAACATCTATTAGGTGAGAAACGTCTGTAAGCACAATTGTAACCCATCCTCCCCACCAAATTCTCTTTGTCTTTCTGTTTACCTATTCTCTCAGTAAATTTGTATTCACTTGGCTTTTATTCTAGAGCTTTGGGAAGCCATTGAATGATGTGAAGCAGGGAGTGACAGATCTGATGATATTTTGTTTCTTTGGACTGTAAACTCAGGGACCTATGTATGTTTGCACACACAGCTCTTTGCCCAGCTAGTGATTGATAGCAGGGATTTCCTTTTTATACCCCCAGAGAGGTTCTTTCCTGAAAATGCAGCACAAATCCTAGTCTGAAAGTATTTGCCCTAATACTTTAAAGTATTATGGGTGTTGAAGTCCTACCTACAAATGATATGACCTCTTTGGTTTACGTATCATGGCTTTTATCATCCAAATGCTGGCATTTGCCATTTCAGTGTAGAAATGTCCAGAGTTACAGAATCAAGGCTGGTTCCCTTTGATGTCAGCACAAACCCTGGACTAGGTGTCTGGAATCCTGGCATCTATTGCAGCATCATGAGCTAGTTCACATGACCTCTGAAGGCTTAAGTTTCTCTATTTTTTCCCCTATTTGCATTATTTTTAAATAACTAGATTGAATAACTTCTTTTCGTTTTCTTCTAGCTTTAACAGTCGGTGCTCCTAATAATGATGTAATACTTCAGACAGACTATGACAGTTGTGGTTATATTTATTTATTTTTTAATATATGTTTTGTCACTGGCCAGTACCTGAAGGCAATGTTGACACACTTTGATTATTTACACCCCCCCACCCAATATTTTTTAATGTGAGCCAGTTTTCTCAGATTGCAAGATCTCACATAAAAATTCACCTTTCTGGTTTCTCTTTAAAAAAAAAATCAAGATCTTTGGCTGCATGGGGCTGATGTTCTCCAGGGTAGCCCTCCGCTGGATCTGATCAGTACATGCCTCCTGTTAGACAGGCATTCCACGTTCTAGTTCATGACCCTCACCATTCTGGGCTTTCTCCTACCCTCTGCACTCCCCCCCCCCCTGGTTTTTCCCAGTCCTTGTAGCTATTTGAGCATGATCGACCTGGGATGACCCAGGCTAGAAAACATCTCAGTGATGAAACTTCAGTATGAGGTGAACCCCGTACAGGTGTGCAGCTCCGTTTCTCATTTCTTTTTTGTGGAGGCTTCTGCGAGGTGGGCACATTTGGTCAAAGTATAGCCTAAAAATAGACATGCCAATTCAGGGAGCAGAACTTGACTGTGTTTAGTCACGGTTGTCACAAATGCCTCTGAGCAGTGTTTCTTCACCCTGGCCACTCGTTAGAGTTATCTGGGGAGCATTAAAAAAAAAAACTACATCCAAGTTTCACCCCAGAGCAATTGGATCTGAATCTCTGGAGGGGAGGCCCAAGCATCAGTATATATATATATTTTTAAATCAGATGTGCTGATGTACAGCCAGGATCGAGAAACACTGCCATAGAAACTGAGAACCCAGCAGTAAGGACTGACATCATGAGCCTCGAGAAGTCCGCAGAAGGTCTGGGAATTATCTGTGGCTGGTTTGCAGCCCGTGTGGAGTCACTAAAACCATGCCTAAGAACAGCCTCTGTCTTCAGAAGCTGGGCTGCCCATCTGTCTGGGGTTTCCATCACTCCTGGTGGCATTCACGAGATGCTTCCGGCATGGGTCCCTGGGCCATGGCTCTTTCTGCCTCTGCTTAGGTGAGTGTGCAGGGTGGGAAGAGTCCTAAATGGAGTGGCGAGCTGAAAAAAAGAAGGGAGAGAGGAGGGATGTTGGTGTTTTACTGATCTAAATGCCGATCTGCCTATTATGGGAAACTGTGGCTTCAATAGCTTAGCTTTTAAGATGATTGATGAAAAAGCACAAACAACCCAGTGGTAAAACAAAGATGAAAACATAAGAATGTGCGTCTGAGAACTGCTGCTGGTCCATTGGTTAGGATTCTGAGCTTCCAGTGCTGGGGACTCGGGTTGGATCCTTGGTCATGGAAATAAGATCCTGCAAGCCTCATGCCCCTCCCACCCCATCCGCCCCCCTCAAAAAAAAAAGAAAGTGCTTCCATTTGAAGTGTTTCCTTTCTAGTGTCCCCATTAGGGCTACTTTGATCTGGAAAGTCTGAAAAATGACTTCCTTTTCCTAGTATAGTTAAACAAATAGAAGACTAGGGGGAAAGTCCACAGGAATGCCAGACCACTGTTCCCAAAGTTCCCACAGAGAAATTATTTTTCCAAATGACCTAGGATGATAGGGTGAGAAGAAGTGCTTGCAAGAATAGCTACTCAATGACATTCTCTGCGTCTGCCACGCCAGTAATGTCAGAACAATAGGCTTTGAATCTGAGCCCAATATGGAATTGAAAAATTGCAGACTTAGGGTTTATGATGAACACAACCCAGCTGGAGCATTGACTGAACAATGGCAGGATGGTTTGGTGGAGCCAATCCGGCCGGCTGTGGTTCTGCCACAAGGGAACGATGAGTTTTAAAGGACACAGCCTAATTTCTCTCTGCAGCTGGGTGTCATTGACTAATGAAAATATATTGGCACGCTGCTCACGGGTTATTGTTCCATGTAACTGCACCTCTTAGCTGGGGATTTGTAAGCAGGCCATGATTGAAAGCAATATGACTGGGCTCGGTTATTAAAATATTCCAAATACAGCCTGCCCTATTTATTGGAAACAAAGTTTGACAAGATTATGTTGATATGAGGAGCGGATAATGAAACATCACCGTGCATAGGCACTGCCAGTGTCAACTGGGCAGAATTACAGTCCTTAAATATTTATACAGGAAAATGAAATGCAACTATTAATACTTCCAGGAAGTGATACAGCATGAGAGGAGAGAGAGACATGAGGAATAGGATCCAGGGCTACTTGTAACAGGCCAATTTATCATTTTTATAAAATGGCTGCATGTCTCATTTGCAGGAAGTCTTCAAAGAATGGGAAAAAGCATAACTACCTCTAAAGCTCTCAAAATTAGGCATGTTTAAACAAAAGTGTCCAAAAACCTGATGACTACATTTGGGTTTTAAGAAGGACTTCATTTTTAGGAGGGTTATGTCTTTTGGACTGATTTAAGCTTGAGTCCATTTCTTCAGTCATTTTAAAAGGACAGTTAATTAACTTGGATGATATAATTTTGTTTTACTTTGGTATTATTTTGGGGAGAAATCTCTTAAGAGCCAATGAAGGCAGATGTCCAGACAGGCATATTCACTGTGAAAAGCAATGAGAATGGCATTAGTTTAAGAATCAGATCTGGTTTTACTCCAAGGTTTGCCTCTAGTTGGACTTGGGGGGTGGAGAGGAGGATTTAATAATACCTTAATTTTTCTCCAAGTGTTTTAGGAATGCATGCCTTTTTTTTTGTTTTTTTAAAAAAATATTTATTGAATTTATTACAGTATTGCTTCTGTTTTGGACTTCTTGGCCCTGAGGCATGTGGGATCTTAATTACCTGACCACAAACCGAACCTGCACCCCCTGCATTGGCAGGCAAAGTCTTAACCACTGGACTGCCAGGGAAGCCCCAGGAATGCATGTCTTATAGTCAGCAATTTTACCCATTTCTGAAGTCTGACTTCTTTTGAAGTTTACATCCATTAATATTTGAGGAACCAGCAAGGAGCGCTGTGAAGAGCTAGAACTTTCCTGAATTCTGGGGCCTTTGGGTTCTGCCCACTGAATCCTCTCTCTTCAGTTCTCCCATCTCTCCCAGTAGCTCTTCCCTCACTCTATCACGTAGGCCTCCTGCTCTTCAGGCTCTCTACACCTCCTCTTTTCTCATTCTGCTCCTTAATCTCCTCATTCTCTGCCCATTAGAAACCCCCTCTCCAGCGTGGGCAGCCCAGGAAGAATTTTGCAGGCTGGAGGTCTTCCTCCCTGCTGTTGAGTTGTAGGTTGATGGAGCAGAGTCAATTGTACTTTCCTTAAAACACTTCTCTGAAACCAAAATGAAAACCACTCCACTGATATTTAGCAGAAGCCTTCAAAAAGCTGTTAAAAGCATCACATTCAATACAAAAATGCTCTGAACTATATAGTTGTAAGAAACACATTTTGTGTAAATCAATACATTTGATTAATCAGTCATTTGGCATACTGCTCATCTGCTGATTTAATTTTCAATGAATTTGTGCTAGAGTGAAAACTGAACTCTTCTTTTTGTTTTTCCCCTTTTTTCATCTTCCGACAGGCTCCTTTTTAAAAAACTGTCCTCAGTTAACATTTTGTCTGTTGCTGATTTCTGGTATTGAACTGAATAAAGTAATTGACAGGGATGTGTCTAAAATGGAAAAGGAACATAGTTTAATTGCAGTGACTTCCAGAGTATGTTCCAGTCAGAGTTTTCCAAAGCCTTTTCAAGAATTTGGTTCGAGAGCAAAGTTTGATTCAAGAGCATTCTGAGGTTGCAAGGGGAGTTATTAAATACTGTTACCACTTGCAATTACTTTTCTGAGTCAGGATTTTCTTAGTACCGTGAAATAAAATAAAGAAAAATTGCATGCTGAGACTGATTTGTTGGCATCCATAATTCCTGATTTCAAAAATTTCCAAAAATCTCATTTTTCCTCTTTGATGTTAAAAGTAAATGCTGCACATAATACCCATAAATAATTTTCTACTAATAAAATGCAGCTTTTATCAGTTACATATATTGAGGTTAAATAAGATTTGGTTCAGAGGAAAAAAATGGCTCCGTTGTTTAAAAATGTTTGAGAACTTTTGATAATATAGAGATGAGAACTCTGGACTGGGGAAGTTAAGACTCTGTTTCACATTCATACTCCACCAGTGATGGGCTCAGTGACCTTGAGAAAATCATTTAAAAAGACACGTGCTCGGGCCTAGTGCACTGGGAAGACCCAGAGGGATCGGGTGGAGAGGGAGGTGGGAGGGGGGATCGGGATGGGGAATACATGTAAATCCATGACTGATTCATGTCAATATATGACAAAAACCACTACAATATTGTAAAGTAATTAGCCTTCAACTAATAAAAATAAATGGAAAAAAATTTGGAGGCTTTAGTTTAAATCTATGAAATGAGAGAATTGAATTCTTTCATTTTGAAAGAACAAGAAAACAAACAAAAATAACCTATGTGAGGATTAAGAACCCCCAGAGATACTTGGATGTTTAAAAAGGTTGGTGCAGGGAATTTCCCTGGTGGTCCAGTGGTTGGGACTTCGCCTTTCAGTTCAGGGAGTGCAGGTTTGATCCCTGGTCAGGGAGGTAAGATCCCACATGCTTCTCAGCCAAGGGACTGAAACATAAAATAATAATGATAATAATGAAAATTTTAAAAGTTGGTGCAAAGAGATGTCTAGTATGCGACAAATGTGGAGGAACAATCTTAGTCTCAGATTCATCTCCTGCAGCTCTGCAGTATGCTTTATCTTATCCAGTGGTCCTGCTTACCATATTGCTCAGAAAAATAAGAGGCCAGTGTGGAAAATTCGTAAATACCCAAGGCTGCTATTGTATGGTATATTCTCTTCTTATCCGTGAGGACCTTCAAGTTGACTTTCATGAGATACTGAACATGCCTGGTATGATGTTCATACATCCCAGGTTTATAAAAATCTCTCATCTATAGCACACACTTTTTCCAAGTAAAATTCAGATACCTCATGAGTGTGACTTCTAGAGCAATCTTGAGCAGAAAATAAAGTCTCATAAGCATTTGGATTCTTCCACAGCCTACCCTACTTGCTCTCTAAGCAGCCTTGATTCAAATTCCAGTCTTATATTATCCAAATTGTAAGTTACTACATACCTCGATCTGGCAGAAGCATTCTAGAAGTGTCAGAACTGTCGATACTAAATCCTAGACTGCTGAGGGTCTGCTGGGTAGGCGGTACCACTTGATGTTGAAGGCTCAGACTCCAGATGTTGAAAGACTCCAAGTTGAAGTACAGGTCTTCCACCTATTGCTTGTGTATCTGTGGGCAAGCTAGTGAACCTCAGATTCACCCACGGTAAGATGGGAATAATAAAGCTCAAGGTCCTAAAGAAGTATCTTGCTAAATAAGCTAAAATCAATAGGCTGAATAATTGATTTGTTAAATAACAATGTTTTTCAAGTGACCCATTAGCCTAACCTACCAAATTCATCAATTTACCCTTAAATGTACATCCTCATATTAAATCTTTATAAAACTCACTGAGCTTAATTCTGAGTGGATGGTCCTAACAGAGTAGTCAATTTGTTGCAAACTAAGACGGATAGAGTGGTTTGTATTTTTACAAATATATTTAATATTCAGAAAAGTGTGTTTTCATTATACAGCATTTCAAAAGTCCAAAGGGGATTTTTTTCTCTGTTTCTATTGAATTCCTTTGGATCTCCTGGTGTGCCATTTTCTCTTCCACCCATCTTCTAACTTTTTTTTTTTTTTTTTTACCATTTTCCCCATCTTAATTTCAAGTAGTAAATCAGGTTGTATTTGGACTTTTGGAGAGTAGATATTTGGCCAATTAATTTTCAGTGCATTGGGCTGCTTCTATCAAGTTTCACAGATATTTATTAATTGCCTATGATGTACTGAGCATGACTCTGGTTATCCTGTGAAGACAAGACAGGCAGGGTGTTGCTCTTAAATTTTCCATCCTGGTGGAGGAGAACAGTAATAAAAACAAAAGGTGATAACTGCTATGAAGAAAATAGAACAGGTTGTCAGAATAGACAGTGCTATCATGCTGGGACTGGAGGTTGCTTTCTTAGGTTAGGTAGTTGGAGAAAGCTTCCAGAAGGTGAGGATGCTGAGCTCAGGAGATGGCCTTTGTAAGGAGGGGGAATTCTGAACCATGGGGCAGGAAGTGATTGATGGGGTAATAGGAGAATCCACAGCGGTGGCCAGAGACAATATTGGCTTGCTTTGCTATTGTGGTTGAGGCATGTGCAGCCTAAATGCATCTCCTTTCATTGTGGAATGCTTGGTTTACCATACAGCCATTCACATAAAGATTGGATGTTTGTGGATGTGTTGTTTTCTGCTCTTCTGTCCTATAAATATTGCCTGTAGTCAGGAACATAGCAGCACCGGGGGAACAAAAGATACATATATATGCAAAACAATCAATCAAGCTGGACAGTTTTGGCAAAAGGTTTCCAGAATACACTTTCATTGATATAGTTTTAAACTGCTGTAGCAGCATTTTAGTGCCTGATTAATGGGTTCATTTACTTCAAAGGCTGCTTCAAACCATAACCTCTTTGAAAAAAGAAAACATATTAAAAAGAAGCTTCAGAGGAGCTCGTCAGCATTATTCCGTTTACAAAACTTTCTTGTACTAATCTTCACTCTAACGAAAACTTCAGTGGTGACTGATGATATGGGACCTTAAATAGGAAAAAGCCTTTATTTTAGTGTAAAGTACACATATACTGCCTACAGGATAAAATGAACAGTGAGACAGAAGAAACATACCATTAAAATAACTTTGAAAACATCGGTGGGGGATGATATGGAATCATGTCTGCTCTTGACTGTAAAACTTGGCTTCCAAATAAATCACAAGAAGGCTGAAGAGCCGTCTGGGAGGTGATCAGATGAAGCATCAAGTCAGTGTCAGAGAAGGTCAGTGAAGCTTTGGTGCCATTTGAGGGTCTCTGAGAAATTTTAATAGCACCACCTGTAAGCTTGATCTCAGGGGGATTGGAAACCTGCCTGAGTGTCTGTGTCACCTGGGAAGCTTGTTTAAAAACAGATATCTGGGCCCTATCTCAGATATGTGGGTCACAGTCTCCTGAGTAGGGATGATAAAGACATAAACAATACTTTCCAGGTGATTCTGGTGCAGTGGGAATACAGCCTTCTATTTATAAATTGTCATTGCACATTTAAGAGGCAAAACCAAATCCTTGGCAGAAAATTCTAGAATAGTTAGCAGAGTGTCTTTTCAGAGAAAGATAACAGGTGGCACCTGAGCTGGCAGTGAGGGTGGACATGGTAAGAGGCCAAAACAGCAAGGATTCTGAAGCCCCAGGTGTTGCTTCAGTGGAACCACTCTGTTTTTATGTCTTAAGCTGTATTTTAAAAAATGATGAAATATTCTGATCTTGTACTTAGTAGTACTAAGGTAATATGCACTCGGCCAAGTTGTGTATAAGAGCGGAAGAGCTGGGGATAGTAGTGTAAAGAGATTTCAGGCTGGATTGAATTCCTAGCAAACAGAAGTGTTGTGGTTTCTCATTTTCTTTATTAAAAAATTTTTTTTCCATTTATTTTTATTAGTTGGAGGCTAATTACTTTACAATATTGTAGTGATTTTTGCCATACATTGACATGAATCAGCCATGGATTTACATGTGTTCCCCATCCTGAACCCCCCTCCCACCTCCCCCCCCACCATCCCATCCCTCTGGGTCATCCCAGTGCACCAGCCCTGAGCACTTGTCTCATGCATCCAACCTGGACTGGCAATCTGTTTCACACTTGATAATATACATGTTTCGATGCTGTTCTCTGAGAGAACATGGTTTCTCATTTTTACATCACCATTTTCCCTCTGGTTGTCCCAAATCCTGGTCTCTGCTTGTAATTAAACCAAGCTCGTGACAGGGCAATTGTCCACATGAGTGGGTCAAAAAATATATATATATATATTGAGATCCAGGCAAGGCAACACAGTTCTTGCTGAGTCATCAATGAATGATGTACAGGATGCTCCTCGTGGGAGGTCTCTGCTGCTTGGTGACAAGTAGGATAATTATTAGAGCTCCTTGGTGCAGGAGTGAAGTTGGGGGTGGGGTGCGGTGCTCCCATACTTTGTTGGATAGTTTTGGGCACTGGCTTAACTTCCTTATGTCTCCCTGGTTCTTGCAATGGGTGACTCCCACTTGACCAAAGTCTGTGATATTTCTTGAGTTCTTTGCAGTAACTTGAAGAGTCTAGTCCTCTAACCCCTTTCCCAACCAGCCTGGCTCCTGGGTAATGTTTCCCTCTTTTTCTCCATTGTCTGGGCAACTCTTTGTCTTGTCCTCAGAATGAAGTAGTCTGGCCTTTTCTCCACTCTGACTAAGGTATAAACTTTATGTCTTGTTTCTTCAGAGTTTGCCTTTTGAATTCTAATTTTTTAATTGAAATATAATCGATGTACAGTGTTGTACCAATCTATGCTGTCCAACACAGTGGCTCAGTTATATACATGTAGAATTAGGGTTTATCACAGGATATTGAATATCATTGCCTGTGCTGTACATATACAGTGGGACCTTGTTGTTTATCATCCTGTATATGATAGTTTACACCTGCTAATCCCACACTTCCAGTCCTTCCCTCCACCCCCTTGGCACAAGGTTTGCCTTCTTAATTTCAGAATTCCTATCTTTTACTTATCAAACATTTTGAATTTCAAGACAGTATCTCTGTGATGAATTTCAAAACCAAAATTTTGATTGAAATTCCCTGCATTTGACTGTTAGATCTCCCCAAAGTCTCAGTGGCCATGGTATATTTTTATTGGATGGAGGGGTAGGGAGTGATGATTAAGTTACCAAAAAAAAAAAAAAAAGCTATTTCTTAGAATGATCAGCCTATTGATTTGGTTTATTCATCAAAATATTACACCATTGTGATATGGACCACAGATTGAAAACAGAAGGAATATTTTGATAATGTGGCAATAATTTTTTAAAGCCCAGAATAGTAAAAACAATAAACTAGAGAAGAAATGAGAGTGTCCTAATGTTGAGGATTTTGAAATGAAGAGACATTTTATGAATGAAACTTTGGATGGGTTGAAGGATAAGGCCAAAGTCATTATGCCAGGTCCTGATGTTAGACTAATGTAGAAGGCCATGTATGGAAAATCAGTTCCAAGAATCAGAATTGTTACTCTCGTGTGAACCATGTATGCATATGCAGTAATATGTCTGATATGTACATACTATAGATGGCAGCAAGGTGGCTATTGTCAGTCACTGACTTGTGGGTATAGTAGGAGGAAAGATAGGTGAATCTCTTGTATTGTCTCTTTATGGGTAAATTTCCATCTGCAGGAAAATTGTTATTTAAGTAAGGCTGTATGCCATGATCAGAAGAATTAGCTCAAAAAATGTTTTGAGTACTTGCCAGGGAGTATAATTTTGAGTTCAGTAGCATACAGTGCCTTTTGATAGCTTGTCCAAGACCAGCAATATCTGTAGGAGGATTATTTGAAAGACATGGACATAATTCTCAGTGAGGCTGCAGCTGTCGTTTGGGATATTAGAATTCTATATTGTGTGTGACTTTCCTATGCATTGTAGTATGTTAAAATCCCCAGACCTTGCTCAACAAATTGTGCCCACCTCCCATCATTATAACAGTTAGCAGTTGCCCTCCCTCGGTTCCAAAGCCATACCCCACCCATGGCTAGGTACCACTGCTAGAAAATCTAAAATATACTAATTGACAACCTAGAGAACTGAGTACCCAAATCAATTATATAAGAAATCAACAGAATCCTAGTTAGTATTAATTTTTTTAAAAAAAATCATAGCTCTGTGAAACTTTTCAGTGTTTACCAAAAGGATATATATTTTAAAAATTGTATTGAAGTATAGTTGATTTACAATGTTGTGTTAATTTCTGCTTACAGCAAAGTGATTCAGTTACACACACACACACATATATATATTCTTTTCCATTATGGTTTATCATAGAGTACTGAATATATTAATAGTTCTCTGTGCTTTACAGTAGGACTTCATTGTTTATCCGCCCTATATTTAATAGTTTGCATCTGCCCAAAGGGATATTTTTATCAATAGAATTAATCTCTGATCTTTCTGAGACAGTATTGTCTTCTGGTCTCAGCCGCAGTTGGGTTTTGTGAGCAAATGGTTTCTTTCTTCCTTGTACATTCTGTGAAACTTGAAATTGCATCCATATTCCTATTGGCAGTTGGCAATCTCAGAACCAAAAGTACTGGTCTACCTCTGGCATGAACACCAATGTGCTCCAGTCTTATTAATGGCTTCTTGTTAGTTTCTTGTGATTAGTTACCTTTGGCTCATATATTTTCTACTTTTAATGGGATTTTATTTTGCTACTTTACAGGAACATGTATAAATGTCTTGAAGTTCTTTTTGGATCAAGGTAAGCTAACAATATGTACATACATTCACCTATATAATAAAGTTTATGTTGTGTAAAAGTTGTGGGATATAAATTTAAGCATATTTGTGATAGCCAAACAATTGTACTTTCTAATTACTAGCAACAGTTGGAAATTAAGATAAAACTTAATAGAAGAGCTAAATTAGGGAATTTAATTCTTATAACAGCACAGTTGTTTGTTTAATTTGTTAATTGTCTTTTCCTGGTACACAATCCTCATACATTAAAAATAGTGTAACTCCATGCTTAGTAGGAATCTTGTCAATTCTATTGCCTCCTGTAGTTATCTAAATTTGAGCAGAGTCACAAACTTAAGGGATAGGAGAATTTATACTGTGGCATGTGTTTGCTAATAATGTTAATTTATTATTTTCACAAATTATTATTTATATTTAAAATGAAATGTTGGCCTCATTATTTTTAGTCACTTATAGCTCTAGAACTTCAACAGCTGCAAAGATACACTACCTTTCCTTTGGAGGTGTTTGTAAACATTATTTCTGTTTAAGAGGTGGGAACATTTGTGGAAAGCAGCAACTGGGTGGTTAAAGGGTTAAAGTGAAGTCACTCAGTCGTGTCCGACTCTTTGTGACCCCATGTAGCCTACCAGGCTTCTCCGTCCATGGGATTTTCTAGGCAAGAGTACTGGAATGGGTTGCCATTTCCTTCTCCAGGCGATCTTCCCGACCCAGGGATCGAACCCAGGTCTCCCACATTGGAAGTAGACACTTTACCCTCTGAGCCATCAGGGAAGCTCTTCCTCCTGTTGGAACACACTCTGAGCATGGTAAATTTTACTAACTTAATCACTACTGGCATGTACCATAAAACAGATGAATCAAGTTGAAAATATAAATACTCAAGCAATAATACACGATGTAGTATGCTTAAATTAAATGTTCCTGAATGTCAGAATGCTTTTATTTACAAAGATATCTGTGTCTTTGGTAGGAGACTGTTCGATATTGATTTGAAAATATAATGGTTCGAACTCTATACTGAAGAATAATAATAAAAAAAACCCCAAACCCCAAACTTCCCTTACAGCCTGGAAGTTAGGTGCTCAGAAACAGAAGAAAGAGAAAAGCAAAATATTTGAGCTAGAATTAGGCAAGACTTCGACCTGAAAATGTGCATACATGTGTGTATGAATGCATGTGCACATGTGTGTATGAAAAAACACGTGTGCCTGCACAGGTTTTCTCTCATTGTCCCGCCACCTAACATTGAAATGGTGTCTTTGATTTGGACAGAAAGAACATGACTGAAAAATACAGCTTTGAAAATCCAAATTACAAGTTACAGGCTGTTATTAGGATGTTAGACTAGACAATGGCAGAGGGACAAGGCAAACAGGTCACAATGAAATTCAAGAAATAAAAAGATACGCTTCCAAGAGAGAACTCACTAAGCTGCTGACCCTGATTTTTTCCCCCCTAATAAAGTGATTTTTGAGAGGCTGCTCAGCCAGCAAGGTAAACCATCCTCACAATTTAAAAGTGCCAGTCATCTGTAAAGCCTGAAGCCGAGACAGAAGGAAATTTGTGATGAAAAATAGGATTATCACTTAAAAGTCAGAAGATAAGAGAGAGACAATGGAGCTCCTATAGCCAAGTTAATTAATTAGGGGCTTGGACTCTACTTCTGGATTTTCCTTCTCCTGAAGCTTCTCTCTTCTCTCCTTGGCTGTCTTTTCACCATTAAATGGCAAAA
This sequence comes from Cervus canadensis, assembly GCF_019320065.1. Classification (NCBI taxonomy): domain Eukaryota; kingdom Metazoa; phylum Chordata; class Mammalia; order Artiodactyla; family Cervidae; genus Cervus; species Cervus canadensis. The sequence continues at coordinate 25,264,618 of NC_057419.1, forward strand.
AAAAAAAAAAAAGAAAGGAAAGAAAGGAATATACTAACCAAGCCTATATTGTACCAGTGGTTGGCCCAAAGCAGTGCAATTCAAAGGTAGAACAAAATAGTCAAGTTTTGCTGTTTATCTTTCTAGTTCAAATTTTCATAATCAGATAATGACCACTTAATCATCTGTCAATCGGTTGAATATAAGTGCAGCACTTGTGTGTGCAAGTGTGGGTTTGAAGCCTGGCTGGGATGTCTGCAAGTTGAATTGACCTATTTTCTTAGAAATAAGGACAGCCAGTGAAGCAGAATCTATCAAGGTGGGGTTGATAGACAAATTACCCAATTGGACAGATGTATTTGTGTGTATGGACATTAGAATGGGGAACAGCATTAATCATTCTGCTTGTGTCACTCACCCTGAAAAATCTTTGGATATGCTATGGTAATTTTAAAACAGTAATGATCATTTTTAAGGTAAGTATGTAATTTTTGAGCAGTTATAGATTTACAGAATTACTGAAAAGACAGTGCAGAAAGTTTTCATATACCCCATGTCCAGTTTCACCTATTAGCATCTTACATTAAGATGGTATATTTGCCCATTAATAAGCCAGTATGCATGTATAATCATTAACTAAATTCCGTACTTTATTCAGATTTCCTCAGTTTTTCCTCTAATGTCCATCATCTGTTTTAAGATCCCTTCCAGGATACCACATTACATTTAGATGCCATGTCTCCTTAGACTCCTGTAGGTTGTCATGATTTTTCAGACTTTGCTTATTTTTGATGACCTCGCCAGTTTTTAGGGTTCCTGGTGAGGTATTATGTGGAATGTCCGTCAGTTTGGATGTGTTTGATGTTTTTTCATGATGATACTGGGGTAGTTTTTTTTTTGGAAGGAAGATCATGGAGGTAAAGTGTCTTTCTCATCATATTATAAGTACATGCTGTGAACATGGCTTCTCATTGTTTATGTTGACCTTGATCACCTGGCTGAAGGAGTATTTGTGTTTTTTCCATTGTAAAGTTAGTCTCTTTTCCTTCTTTTTGCATATTGTCCTCTTTGGATGAACATCGCTATGAGTAACATGTACTCGAGTGCTCTGCTTCCTTAAGGGCTGTGTATCTACATAAACTCTGGAATTCTTCTCCTTGGTAGATGAACTGTCCCCCTTTATTAAGTCCTTTATTCATATCAGTGTAGATTCATAGATATTTATATTATAATTGGGATGACAAACCAGTACTACTTTATTTTGTTGTTCAGATTGTTTCAGTTCATTGTTGTGACTGTGGGGTGGTTTTTTTTTCTTTCTTTTTTTTTTTTTTTGAGCATTTGTAAGTATTCTGGCACTATGAAATGCTCCAGGCTCATGTGGTGGGCTGACTGATTTTTTAAAAATATTGAACCCAACCTTGCACACCTGTAATAAATCCCGCTTGGCTGTAGTGTATGTAGTTATTTTTTGATTTGCTAATACTTTGTTGAAGATTTTTGCATATATGTTAGTGAGATACTAGTTTGTTTTGCTTTCCTGTTAATTTCCATGAAATTAAAAGATGCTTGCTCCTTGGAAGAAAAGCTATGACCAACCTAGACAGCATATTAAAAAGCAGAGACATTACTCTGCCAACAAAGGTCTTTCTAATCAAAGCAATGGTTTTTCCAGTAGTCATGTATGGATGTGAGAGTTGGACTATAAAAGAAGCTGAGCACCGAAGAATTGATGCTTTTGAACTGTGGTGTTGGAGAAGACTCTTCAGAGTCCCTTGGACTGCGAGGAGATCCAACCAGTCCATTCTAAAGGAAATCAGTCCTGAATATTCATTGGAAAGACTGACGCTGAAGCCGAAACTCCAATACTTTGGCTACCTGATGTGAAGAACTGACTCATTGGAAGAGACCCTGATGCTGGGAAAGATTGAAGGTGGGAAGAAAAGGGGACGACAGAGGATAAGATGGTTGGATGGCATCACTGATTCAATGACCATGAGTTTGAGCAAGCTCTGGGAGTTGGTGATGGACAGGGAAGTCTGGCATGCTGCAGTCCATGGGGTTGTGAAGAGTCGGATACGACTGAGCGACTGAACTGAACTGAATGTCATCTGGTCCATAGTTTTCATTTTATATAATGTCATCTTGTTCTTAGGGAAATGATGGCCTCATAGAATGAGTTAGGAAGTGTTCCCTCCCTCTGGGAAATATTGGTATACATTTTTCCTTAAATGCTTGGTTGAATTTATCAGTAAACCATCTGGACCTGGTGACTTCTTTTTTTTTGAAGACTATTTTATTCATTCACTTGCTTTAATGACTCATCTAAACTGGTTTGTATCTATTTCTACTTGTGTGAGTTTTGGTAGTTTATGTGTTTCAAAGAATTGGTCCATTTCATCTAAATCATCAAATTTGTGGACACAGAATTGTTCACAATTTTCCTATATTATCCTTTTATGTCCAGAGAACAGTAGGGATGACCCCTCTTTCATTCCTAGTGTTGGTAACCTGAGTATTTTTTTTTCCTTGGTTAACTTGGCTAGAGGTTTAAGAATTAAACATTTTTTTCCCTAAGAACCAGGTTTTGGTTTTGTTGATTTTTAAAATCTATTTTCCAGTTTTCAATTTCATTGATTTATGCTCTCATTTTTATTATTTAATTCTGCTTTCTGTAGGCATAAATTGCTCTTATATCTACAGTTTCCTAAGGTGAAAGCTTAGGTTTTTGTGCTTTTATCGTGTTTCTTTTCTAATGTATGCATGTAATGGTATAAATTTCTTTTTTAAACCCTGCTTTTGCTGCCTCTTGAAACTTTTGCTAAGTTGTATTTTCATTTTTACCATCTGAGCCATGTGGGAAGCCTCTCAGATGGTAAAAATGGGGGGCTTTGCAGGTGGCTCAGATGGTAAAAATGAAAATACAACTTTGAAAATATTTAAAAATTTCTCTTGGGACCACTCTGTGACCCATGTGGTATTTAAAAGTCTGTTGTTTCTATTTCAAAATATTTGAGGATTTTTCCAGCTATCTTTGTTACTTATTTCTAGTTTAATTCCACTGTGGTCTGATAACATACTTTGTATGACTTTTATTCTTTTAAATTTGTTAAGGTGTGTATTGTGATCCAGAATGTGGTCTTTCATGGTGAATGTTTTTGTAAGCTTGAGAAAAATGTGTATTTTGCCATTGTTAGAGTTTTTTACGGATGTCAATTAGATTGTTGATTGACAGTACCATTCAAGTCAACTATATTCTTACTGATTTTTCTGCCTACTCAATCTAGCAATTATTGAAAGGGGAGGTGGGGGCTGAAGTCTCCAACTATAGTAGGGTTTTCTTTTATTATCCTTTCAATTTTATTGAGTTTTGCCTCATTATTTTGATGTTTTATTGTTAGGTACACACATGTTTAGGAATGTTATATCTTCTTAGAACATTGATCCTTTATTATCATGCAGTGCCTGTTTTTATCCCTGATATTTTTCCTTGTTCTGAAATCTGCTTGGTTTAAAATTCATAAAGCTACTCCAACTTACTTTCTTTTGATTAAAGGTGCATCTTTTTTATCCCTTTGTTTTTATCCTATCATTTTTGTTTAAAAAGTATCTTTTTTTGTAGGCAGTATATAATTGGGTCTTGTTTTGTATCTAGTATGGCAATCACTGTCTTTTAACTGTTGCATTTAGACCATTCACATTAAAATAATTATTAATATATGTGAGCTAATATTACCTACATTTGTAACTTTTGCTTATTACCAGAGGTTTCTTTTTCTGCCTTCTCTGATTTTAATTGAGCATTTTATAAAATTCAGTTTTTTTTTTAGAATTCAGTTTTTATCTCCTCTATTAGTGTAGCAATTATATGTCTTTAAGAAATTTTTAGTGGTTGCCTTACAGTTAAAAATATTCATTTTTAACTGATATAAGTATGCCTTCAGATAACAATATTGCATTTCTTGTGTAGTGCAGACACCTTATGACAATGTATTCATAATTCCTCCCTTCCATCCCCTGGGATATTTTTTATCCATATGCTGTAATCACACAATTCATTGTTACTATTATAACTTTAAGCAGAAAGATATATATTAGATCAGTTGAAAAAGACATTTATTTAGCTTCATTTATTCCGTTTATGATGTTCTTCCCTTCTTTGTGTAGAGGTAAGCTTCTGATTTCAAAGATTTTCTTTAGGCAGAAGGAAAATTACCATTTCTTGCAGGACAGAATTCTCTTACTTGTTGCTTGTCTGAGACAGCCTTTAATTTTCTTCATTAAAAAAAGGTGTTTTTTTTTTTTGGAGTATAGTTGCTTTACAATGTTGTGCTAGTTCCTACGGTACAGTAAAGTAAATCAGCTGTCACATACATATATCCTCTCTTTTGAATTTCTATCCCGTTTAGGTCACCACGGAAGAGTAAACAGAGTTCCCTCTGCTATACAGTAGGTTCTCATTAGTTATCTCTTTTCAGCATGGTATCAATAGTGTCAATCCCAATCTCCCAATTCATCCCACCCCTCCTTTCCCCTTGGTTTCTGTATGTTTGTTCTGTATGTCTATATCTATATTTCTGCTTTGTAAGATTATCTACACCAATTTCTTCAAATTGCACATATATACTTTAATATACAGCATTTGTTTTTCTCTTTCTGACTTACTTCACTCTGTATGATAGTCTCTAGTTCTATCCATATCTCTACCAATGATGTGATTTTGTTCCTTTTTATAACTGAGTAATATTCCATTGTATATAGGTACCACATTTTCTTTATCCATTCCTCTGTTGATGGACATTTAGGTTACTTCCATGTCCTGGCTATTGTAAATAGTGCTGCAATGAACATTGGGGTGCATGTGTCTTTTTGAATTACAGTTTTCTCTGGATGTATGCCCAGCAGTAGGATTGTTGGGTCACATGGTAGTTCTATTTTTTGCTTTTTAAGGAACCTCTACACTGTTCTCCATAGTGGCTGTATCAATTTACATTGCCACCAATAGTGTAAGAGGGTTCCCTTTTCTCCACACCCTCTCCAGCATTTATTGTTAGTAGATTTTGTGATAATGGCCATTCTGACCAGTGTGAGGTGATACCTCATTGTAGTTTTGATTTGCATTTCCCTAAAAATTAATGATGTTGAACATATTTTCATGTGTTTGTTTGGCCATCTGTATGTCTTCTTTGAAGATACATTTATTTAGGTCTTCCACTCAATTACTGACTGGGTTATTTTTGGGGGTGGAGTGGAAAGAGGAGTCTTATTTCCAAACCCACAGGACAAAGGTCTAAGGTCCCTTTTTCCCAGCATCCCACCCAACCCACCCAGAATTCCAGGGGAAGGTTTTCAACTCCCCTGGACAGTGTTTTCCAGCTTCACACTCTTGGCTGCTTCTCCAAACAGCTCCCAGAAACTCCCAAACTCCAGTTTAGAGTTGTTACAGTTGCCCAAGTTGGCAATTTTCTCTTCTAGCCCACAGTTGCTCAGCATGAGTTGCTCAGCAGCTGCTGGGTGATCAGGACCCTTAGCTTGGAGGGGTTCAGCGACTCCTTCCCACTGTCCACCAGATACTGGTGGCAGTTCTTGATCAGGGTCTCACTGGTATTCTCCACGTCACTGAATTCCTGGGCATCCTCAGAGTTGAGTGACCAACAGTGTCCCAGGGTGCTCGATGCATTCTGTCCTGTGGTGAGAGTTTTATCCTATAGCCAGCCCCAGAGAAGCTGATGGCTCATGATCTGCTAACAGTCACTGAGAAAGGACTGGAGGTGATTGGGTTGTTTTTTGATAGTGAACTGCATGAGATGTGTGTATATTTTGGAGATGAATCTTTTGTCATTTGCTTCATTTGCGGATATTTTCTCAATTCAGAGTATTGTCTTTTCATCTTATTTAGGATTTCCTTTGCTGTGCAAAAGCTTTTAAGTTTAATTAGATCCCATTTGTTTATATTTGCTTTTATTCTCATTACTCTAGCAGGTGGGTCAAAAAAGATCTTGCTGCAATATATGTCAGTATTCTGCCTGTTTTCCTCTGAGAGATTTATAGTGTCTGGCCTTACATTTAGATCTTTAATCCATTTTGAGTTTATTTTTGTATATGGTATTAGGGAATGTTCTAATTTCATTCTTTTACATGTAGCTTTCCATTTTTTTTCCAGCAACACTTATTAAAGTGTTTCCTCCACATCTTTCCTCCATTATATATTCTTGCCTCTTTTGTCATAGATTAAATGACCATATATGGCCTTTATTATGTTGAGGTGTGAGGGTTTATATCTGGGCTTTATATCCTGTTCCATTTATCTTTATTTCTGTTTTTGTGCCATTACTATACTGTCTTGATCACTGTAGCCCTGTAGTATAGTCTGAAGTCAGAGAGGCTGATTTGATTACTCCAGCTTCATTTTTTCATTTTTTCCCCTCAAGATTGCTTTTGCTATTCTAGGTCATTTTTTGTTTCCATACAAATTGTAAAATCATTTGTGCTGGTTTTGTGAAAAGTACCATTGGTAATTTTATAGGGGTTGTATTGCGTCTGTGGATTGCTTTGATTAGTATAGCCACTTTCACAATATTTATTCTTCCAATTCAAAAACATGGCATATCTCTGGATCTGTTTATGTTGTCTTTTATTTCTTTCATCAGTATCTTATCGTTTTCTACATATAGGTCTTTTGCCTCCTTAGGTAGGTTACTCCTAGGTATTTTATTTTTTTGTTGCAGTGGTAAATGGGATCATTTCCTTAGTTTCTCTTTCTGATCTTTTGTTGTTAGCTTTAAGAACGCAAAAGATTTCTATGTATTCATTTTGTAACTTTACTAGATTTTCAACTTTACTAAATTCATTGATTCACTCTAGTAGTTTTCTGGTAGCATCTTTTAGGATTTTTTATGTATAGTATTATGTCATGTGAAAACAGTGACAGTTTTATTGCTTCTTTGCCAATCTGGATTCCCTTTATTTCTTTTTTTTCTCTGATTGCCATGGCTAGGAGTTCCAAAACTATGTTGAATAATAGTGGTGAGAGTGGGCACCCTCGACTTATTCCTGATCTTAGAAGAAATGCTTTCAGCTTTTCACCATTGAGAATGTTTGCTGTGGGTTTGTCCTACCTGAGGTAGGACAACCTACCTATTATGTTGAGGTAGGTTCCCTGTAGGCCCACTTTCTGGAGGGTTTATTTTTTAATCAGAAATGCATATTGAATTTTGTCAAAAACTTTTCCTGCATCTTTTGAAATGATCATATGGTTTTTATTCTTCAATTTGTTAATATGGTGTATCACACTGATTGATTTGCATATATTGATGAATCCTTGTATCCCTGGAGTAAATACCACTTGATCATGGTATATGATCCTTTTAATGTGTTGTTGCATTTGGTTTGCTAGTATTATGTTGAAGATTTTTGCATTCTATGTTCATCAGCGATATTGGCTTGTAATATTTTTTTGTGGCATCTTTGTCTGGTTTTGGTATCAGGTGATGGTGGCCTCACAGATTGAGTTTGGGAGTGTTCTTCCCTCTGTAGTTTTTGGGAAGAGTTTGAGAAGAATATGTGTTGTTAGCTCTTCTGTAAACATTTGATGGAATTTGTCTGTGAAGTCATCTGGCTCTGGGCATTTTATTATTGAAAAGTTTTTAGTCACAGTTTTAATTTCAGTACTTGTGATTGATCTGTTAATATTTTCTATTTCTTCCTGGTTCAGTCTTCTTTTTTTCCTGGTTCAGTCTTAAAAGGTTGTACTTTTCTAAGATTTGTCCATTTTTTCTGTTTTATTAGCATATAGTTGCTTGTAATAGTCTCTTACGACTTTTTGTATTTCTGCAGTGTCAGTTGTAGCTTCTCCTTTTTCATTTCTAGCTTTATTGATTTGAGTCCTCTCCCCTTCTTTTTTCTTGATGAATCTGGCTAAAGTTTTATTGGTTTTGTTTATCTTCTGAAAGAACCAGCTTTAAGTTTTATTGATCTTTACTGTTGTTTTTTTCATTTCTATTTCATTTATTTCTGTTCTGATCTTTATGATTTCTCTCCTTCTATTAACTTTGAGTTTTGTTTGTTCTTTCTTGAGTTTCTTTAGGTGTAAGGTTAGACTGTTTGAGATTTTTCTTGTTTATTGAGGTAGGATTGTATTGCTAGAAATTTCACTTAAGAACTGCTTTTGCTGCATCCCATAGGTTTTGGTTTGTCTTTTTTAAACAAATATTTATTAATTTTTTGGCTGCATCAGGTCTTAGTTGTGGCATGCAGGCTTGGTTGCAGTTGCCCTACAGCATATTGGATCTTAGTTCTCCAACCAAGGATCGAACTTGCACCCCCAGCATTGGAAGGCAGATACTTCCCTGGACCACTAGGGAAGTCCCAGGTTGTCATGTTTTCTTTGTCATTTGTTTTTAGGTATTTTTTAATTTCCTCTTTGATTTCTTAAATGATCTCTCAGTTACTTAGTAGCATAATTTTTAGCTTCCATGTGTTTGTGTGTTTTTACAGTTTTTTTCCCCTGTAATACATTTCTAATCTCATAGCACTGTGGTCAGAAAGGATGCCTGATGCAATTTCAATTTTCTTAAAATTACCAAGGCTTGACTTGTGGCCCAAGATGTGATCTATTCTGGAGAATGTTCTGTGTGCACTTGAGAATAAAGTGTATTCTGCTGCTTTTGGATGGAATGCCCTATAAATTAAGTTTATTTGGTCTAATGTATCATTTAAGGCCTATGTTTCCAGAGTAATTTTCTGTTTGGATGATCTATCCATTAGTGTAAGTGGAGTGTTAAAGTCTCCCAGTATTATGGTTTTGCTGTAGGTTTCCCCTTTTATGGCTGTTAGCATTTGCTTTATGTATTGAGGTGCTCCTATGTTGAGTGCATATTTATAATTGTTATATCTTCTTCTCGGATTGATCCCTTAATCATTATGTTGTGTCTTTCCTGGTCTCTTGTAACAGTTTTTATTTTACAGTCTGTTTTATCTGATATGATAAAACAATCCCGCTTTCTTTTGATTTCCATTTACATGGAATATAATTTTCCATCCCTTCAGTTTCAACCTGTGTCCCTAGGTCTGAAGTGGGTCTGTTGTAGACAACATGTATATGGGTCTTGTTTTTGTTTCCATTTAGCCAGTCTGTGTCTTTTAGTTGTAGCATTTAATGTATTTATGTTTAATTATCAATATGTATGTTCTTATTATTACCATTTTCTTAATTGTTTGGGGGTTTGTTTTCATTGGGTCTTTTTCTTCTCTGTATTTCCTGCCTAGAGAAGTTCTTTTAGCATTTGTTGCAAAACTTGTCTGATAGTGCTGAATTTTCTTAACTTTTGCTTTCTGTAAAACTTTATTTCTCTGTCAAATCTGAATGAGAACTTTACTGGGTAGATTAATTGCTAGTTCATTTTTGAAGGCAGAGAAGGCAATGGCACCCCACTCCAGTACTCTTGCCTGGAAAATCCCATGGATGGAGGAGCCTGGTGGGCTGCAGTTCATGGGGTCGTGAAGAGTTGGACATGACTGAATGACTTCACTTTCACTTTTCACTTTTATGCATTGGAGAAGGAAATGTCAACCCACTCCAGTGTTCTTGCCTGGAGAATCCCAGGGACGGGGGAGCCTGGTGGGCTGCCGTCTATGGGGTCGCACAGAATCGGACATGACTGAAGCGACTTAGCAGTAGCAGCAGCATTTTTGAAGGATAATTTTGCTGGATATATATTGGTGGTTATTTTCTTTTAACAATTAAAATATTTCACTTTACTCTTTTCTTGTTTTCATGGGTTCCTATGAGAGGTCAAATGTAATATATATTTTTTGTTCTTCTAGAGGTGTTTTTATTGCTAAATTTCTCTTAAGTTTCCCTTATTGTTAGGTTTTCTCTTTGTCTTTGGTTTCCTACAGTTTGAATAGGATATGCCTAGGGGTGTGTGTGTGTGTGTATGTGTGTGTCTGTCTGTGTGTGTGTGTGTGTGTGTATTTCCCTGCTTGGTGTTCTCTGAGCTTCTTAGATCAAACTTGCTGTCATTAATTTCAGAAATTTCTTAGGCATTATTACTTGAAAAATTTATTCTGCTGTGTTCTGTTTCTTCTCCTTTTGGTATTCCAATTACACAAGTTGTATCTTTTGAAATCCCCCCCAGTTCTTGGATTTTTTTTTAACTTTATTTTTTGGGGGGGACTTCCCTGGTGGTCCAATGGTTAAGACGTGGTGCTTCCAAGGCAAGTCATGTATGTGGGTACGATCCCTGGTTGGAGAAGTTAAGATCCCACATGCCATGTGGCATAGCCAAAAAATAGGAGAAAAAAAATAAAAAGTCTTTAAAAAAATAGAAAAATTTTTTCTGTTTGCATTTCAGTTTGGGAAGTTTCTATTGACCTTCAAGCTTACTGATTCATGCCCTGTTTTGAGTCTAGTGGAGTCCATTGAAGGCATTACCTGTGTCCCTTGCAGTGGTTTTGGTTTCCAGCATTTCTTATTGATTCTTTACAGATCTCTTTTTACATTACTCATCTGTTCCTACTTGTTGTCTATTCTTTCCATGAGCATGCTTATCCTAATAGTTATTGTTATATTTTAAATACCCTGTCAGGTATGTCCTTCTGTATCACATCTGAATCTGGTTCTGATGCTTCCTTTGTCTCTTCAGAAAGGTTTTCTTGCTTTTTAACATGACTTGTACTTTTTAAAATTAAAAGTTGGATATGTTGTATTGAGAATAGGCACTAAGGTAGAAAGGCCTCTGGTGTCGGGATTTAGGTTAATCTGGATAGAAACTGGGTTTTGTTTCCTGTTTGCAATGGCTTTAGGTGCCAGAAGCTTCAAAATTCCTCTAGTGTCTTTGCTTTTGTCTTCCCTGTTGACTTTGGACTTCTCCGAGCCTCAGCGAAGATGTATTTCAGCTCTTGCAGTGTCAATCTACTATATTATACCACAGCTCTGTTGGTATGATGATAAGGTGTGGAGGTGGTGAAGCTTTTTTATAATCTTCCAATGAAATCTCAGTCTTTTAGTGAACCTGTGACTCTGACCTATGATCATCACAAATATTCCTTCCCGTCTAGCTTTCCCCCTTCCCAATTATGTGAGGGAGGAATGCTAGAGAGGGGCTAATGAGAATATCTGGGATAAGACATTGGTAAAGTCTTTTTCCCTGAAAACTAGGCCTTTGTTATGCAGAAGGCTCTGGACATATTGTACTAAGATTAATGCTCTCCCTTCCTGAGGCATGAGGGGATATTTCTTGGCTCTTCATCTTGAGAACCTAGTGGGAATCCTGGAGATAAAGCCCATGGAAGTGTGGAGCCCCTCTTGACTATAGCCCCCAGGAGTTGTTCTGTCTCAGGCTTGTGCACACTGCTTCTGACAGTCCACCCAAATCACTTGTGACTGTTCTAACAAGCTTATGGCTCCAGGGGCATCTATTTCAGGTAAGCAGGTTGTGGCTGTGCCTGTCTTGATTTGCCTATCTCTCCAGACTTCATCCTGATGGTTTACCTTGAAAACCCCATTCTCTGACAGGTTCCAGACAAGTCATTGATTTTTAGTTTGTCCAGCTTTTTCTTGTAAGGATAAGAGTTCTAAGCTCTTTACATGCCAGATCTGAAACTGGGACACATAAAATGATTATTTTTGAGAATGACATTATCACAAGTCTTAACATGTCAGAAAGATATTTTCCTATTTCACAGATAAACAAATGGGGCTTCAGTGAGGTTGAGTTATATGTCCAGGATGCTATGTCTGCAGATGTAAATGGTTCTAAAATCTCTATATGCTTTAGTTTCTTTGAAAATAGCTAATAAACCATATGTATATGCTTACATATTTATAAACATTTTTACAAGGATGTTATTTATTTTTATTTTTGGCTGCACGGGGTGTTTGTCGCTTTGCATGGGCTTTCTCTAGTTGTGGCAAGCAGGGCTACTGTTTGTTGTGGTGCTTGAGCTTCTCGTGGTGGTGGCTTCTCTTGTTGCGGAACATGGGCACTAGGGCATATGGGCTTCAGTAGTTGTGGTGCAGGGATTTAGTTGCTCCATGGTGTGTAAAATCTTCCCAGACTGGAGATCGAACCCATGTTTCCTGCATTGACAGGCAGATTCTTATCCACTGTATCACCAGAGAAGTCCTATATGCATGTATATTGAAACGTTTCTTGTTCTTAAATTTCGGTCTACATTTTGGGCACCTCAGGTGTAGCAGTTGGGTAGTAGTACAAATAATTCAGGCACTTAATTTCTCAGTATATTTTTTCCCCCAGTTCATGCTCTCATTCCCCCTCCCCCAGCCTCCACCAGGGGTAATCGTTTAAAAATGGTTAATATGTATTTTTTTATTGAAGTAGGCTCTAGTAAAATGTGTGTGTATTTTAATTTACATAATTTCTATTTTCTCATATATTTTATTCAGCTTATTTCTTTTATTCTCAGTGCTGTGTCTTAAGATATGTCCATGTTGCTCTGGGTATACTTGGTGGGTTGGTTCAAACTACACTGTAGTGCTCTAGCTTTATTATTTTTATAAAAACCTTACATACTCATTATAGAAAAAGCTTAATACCAAAAAGTGAAAATAAGGGAATACTCATCACAAGAAATTGCATCCCAGGATAACCAGAATTACCATTTTGGTTCCTATAAGATAGCTCTTTGCAATACTAGAAATGCATTCTGTGTATTCATTTTACTTATATGGGACCACTTGCATGTGTTATTTTATTACTGGCTTCTTTCATGCATCTCTATTTCATGAACATCATCTTATGCAACAAATATAAACCTATGGCACAGCTTTTAATAACCACACAGTACTCCATTGTATGGTTGTATGTACATAAGCTGTTCCCACATTTGTGGATATTTTGCTTTCATTTCTTTTTATCTAGTATTATAAACAGCACCTCAGTAAACAGCTTTCTGCAGACCACTTTTCCCACTTCAGCAATAATCTCTTCAAAAGTAAATATATTCTGTCCTCTGAGTGGGTTGGTCCAGGTTTCACTCTGCTCGTGAAGTTCATGCCTTGTCTACTGCTTTATGTGGCCCAAAAACATAGGAGTTAAAGTGACCTCAGCTACTGAATTATGTGAGTTTATGAATGTTGGCAGTAGGGGAAGAAGTCACAAAAGAAAGGAGGCCATTTTTTATGAGTCTTGCTCCAGTAAGCGGTACTATGGAGAAAGGTTTATGTACATGTGTAAATTGTGTTGAGCCATTGGCTTCTGTTGTGGGCTATCTCCCTAGTTATGGCTCTGCTCCAGGGTCTTCAGGGGACCCTGCAAGCTGACCTGGGTTTCTTGTATCCTGGTGCTGACTAGACAAAAACACCCACCTCCCATCTCTTACTTTGTGACAGAATAAATGCTAATAAATAAGCTCTCAGAAATTAATAGTTTGCATAATTTGATTGAAATTAGTATTCTCCAGTAACCTTTATTGAAGTAGAATCAGATTCTGTTCTGAATGTTGTTCTTGATGCTAACTGTGCCAGAATTATTTAAGGAATAGTACTCTCCTAGTATTTACAACTGAGAGAGATGTATGCCAAGAAACCTCTTTGGTTTATCTGCTTTTCCAAGATATTTTGGGCCAAGATTTGAAAACTCAAGGAATTTTGACACATATGTTTGTATACTTATTCTTAAATGAACCAAATATTTCCTCGTTTCAATTTTTAACATGTTTGTTTCTTGATAGTTTATGGAACTCTTAATTCAGAGTTCTGATAAATCAAACTTTCTGGGCACAACTTTGCTTTTTTGGGTGGATGGGGAAAAACATTTTTGTACAATAGGAAAAGGAAAACACTCTTTTTTTTGTCATAGTGGAGGTAAGCATGGGATAGTAAAGTACTTCACGACAAACTGAGTTTAGCATCACAAGCTATTTTAAAACACCTAATTACCTGTAACTAAGATGCTAGTGAAAAAAGCATTTTGTTATGGCAGTTTAACTTACTGTACTACATGGAAATAATTAAGCTTTATTTTTAGAAATATTTAATGAAATACTTCAATGTTTTTATTATTCCAGAGTAAACAAACTGACAGTTGGAAAACTGCTGATTTTGCTATTTACTTTTAATGGTTTATTTTTATCCTAGGTCTCTGTGGCAATATTACGTTTATGATGTTACTATTTGGATCATACTTACTGGACCAGTTTTAATGAGATATAACTGACTTATAACATTGGATAAGTTGTAGATGTACAACAGAATGGTCTGCTATATCTATTTATTGCAAGATGGTTACTGCAATTAGTTTAGTTAATATACATCATCTTAACGTAGTTAAAATTATCTTTTTTCTTATGACAAGAAGTCTTAACGTCTCTTCTAGCAACATCTTTTTCCATCCTCATGGTGATCTGGCCTGTGCAGAGCTCTGCTGCTCCCGCCATGGTCTGTACTTGTTCAGCTCAGAGGTAACTTGAATCAGTTTAGCCCCAAGGGGAAGGAGATTTTCCCTTCTAGTGGGAAGTTTTTTTCCCAATGAGGTGCATAATCTGACTCGTAATGATCATTCTTCTTTTCATCTGCCAACAGTGGCCTTTCTTTCAGTTCAGTGGTTTTCCTCTATTGAGGGCCTTATGCCACCTTCCTCTAGGAATTGGCAGCCATGACTATGGGTGTGTCATAGCCCTGTCATATCTTCAGTCACGTGGCCGGACACATGACCTCTGCTCTCCCTATGTCAGGGCCAGTCCCTTGCTTCCCTGCTGGAGAATTCCTAGGTTATCCTGGGATTTGGCCAACAGTCCCCAAATCCCCTTTGTGCTATTTGCCATGGGCTAGAGGAGCTACTCCACGTTCAAGGTCAGGAGGGGCGGCCATGAGAAGATACCCCTCGTCCAAGGTAAAAAGCAGCACCTGCGCTTGCTGGAGCAGCCGTGAAGAGATACCCCACACCCGAGGTAAGAGAAACCCAAGTAAGACAGTAGGTGTTGCGAGAGGGCATCAGAGGGCAGACACACTAAAACCATAATCATAGAAAACTAGACAATTTGTTCACAGGACCACAGCCTTGTCTAACTCAATGAAACTAAGCCATGCCGTGTGGGACCACCCAAGATGGTCAGGTCATGGTGGAGAGGTCTCACAGAATGTGGTCCACTGGAGAAGGGAATGGCAAACCACTTCAGTATTCTTGCCTTGAGAACCCCATGAACAGTATAAAAAGGCAAAATGATGATAGGATACTGAAAGAGGAACTCACCAGGTCGGTATGTGCCCAATATGCTGCTGGAGATCAGTGGAGAAATAACTCCAGAAAGAATGAAGGGATGGAGCCAAAGCAAAAACAATACCCAGTTGTGGATGGGACTGGTGATAGAAGCAAGGTCCGATGCTGTAAAGAGCAATATTGCATAGGAACCTGGAATGTTAGGTCCATGAATCAAGGCAAATTGGAAGTGGTCAAACAGGAGATGGCAAGAGTGAATGTCCACATTCTAGGAATCAGCGAACTAAAATGGACTGGAATGGGTGAATTTAATTCAGATGACCATTATATCTACTACTGTGGGCAGGAATCCCTTAGAATAAATGGAGTAGCCATCATGGTCAACAAAAGAGTCCGAAATGCAGTACTTGGATGTAATCTCAAAAACAACAGAATGATCTCTGTTCGTTTCCAAGGCAAACCATTCAATATCATGGTAATGCAAGCCTATGCCCCAACCAGTAATGCTGAAGAAGCTGAAGTAGAAGGGTTCTATGAAGACCTACAAGACCTTTTAGAACTAACACCCAAAAAAGATGTCTTTTTCATTATAGGGGACTGGAATGCAAAAGCAGGAAGTCAAGAAACACCTGTAGTAATAGGCAAATTTGTCCTTGGAGTACAGAATGAAGCAGGGCAAAGGCTAATAGAGTTTTGCCAAGAGAATGCACTGGTCATAGCAAACACCCTCTTCCAACAACACAAGAGAAGACTCTACACATGGACATCACCGGATGGTCAACACCAAAATCAGATTGATTATATTCTTTGCAGCCAAAATGGAGAAAGCTTATACCGCAAAAAACAAGAGCCAGGAGCTGACTATGGCCCAGATCATGAACTCCGTATTGCCAAATTCAGACTTAAACTGAAGAAAGTAGGGAAAACCACTAGACCATTCAGGTATGACCTAAATCAAATCCCTTATGATTATACAGTGGAAGTGAGAAATAGATTTTAGGGACTAGATCTGATAGACAGAGTGCCTGATGAACTATGGACGGAGGTTCGTGACATTATACAGGAGACAGGGATCAAGACCATCCCCATGGAAAAGAAATGCAAAAAGGCAAAATGGCTGTCTGAGGAGGCCTTACAAATAGCTTTGAAAAGAAGAGAAGCAAAAAGCAAAGGAGAAAAGGAAAGCTTTTCACATTTGAATGCAGAGTTCCAAAGAATAGCCAGGAGAGTTAAGAAAGCCTTCCTCAGCAATCAATGCAAAGAAATAGAGGAAAACAACAGAATGGGAAAGACTAGAGATCTCTTCAAGAAAATTAGAGATATCAAGGGAAAATTTCAGGCAAAGATAGGTTCGCTAAAGGACAGAAATGGTATGGACCTAACAGAAGCAGAAGATATTAAGAAGAGGTAGCAAGAATACACAGAAGAACTGTACAAAAAAGTTCTTCATGACCCAGATAATCACAATGATGTGATCACTTACCTAGAGCCAGACATCCTGGAATGTGAAGAAAAGTGGGCCTTAGAAAGCATCACTACAAACAAAGTTAGTGGATGTGATGGAATTCCAGTTGAGCTATTTCAAATCCTGAAAGATGATGCTGTGAAAGTGCTGCACTCAATATGCCAGCAAATTTGGAAAACTCAGCAGTGGCCACAGGACTGGAAAAGGTCAGTTTTCATTCCAATCCCTAAGAAAGGCAATCTGAAAGAATGCTCAAACTACCACACAATTGCACTCATCTCACACGCTAGTAAAGTAATGCTCAAAATTCTCCAAGCCAGGCTTCAGCAATACATGAACCATGAACTTCCAGATGTTCAAGCTGGTTTTAGAAAAGGCAGAAGAACCAGAGATCAAATTGCCAGTATCCGCTGGATCATCGAAAAAACAAGAGAGTTCCAGAAAAACATCTATTTCTGCTTTATTGACTATGCCAAAGCCTTCGACTGTGTGGATCAGAATAAACTGGAAAATTCTGAAAGAGATGGGAATACCAGACCACCTGACCTGCCTCTTGAGAAACCTGTATGCAGGTCAGGAAGCAACAGTTAGAACTGGGCATGGAACAACAGACTGGTTCCAAATAGGAAAAGGAGTATGTCAAGGCTGTATATTGTCACCCTGCTTATTTAACTTATATGCAGAGTGCATCATGAGAAACGCTGGGCTGGAAGAAGCACAAGCTGGAATCAAGATTGCCGGGAGAAATATCAATCACCTCAGATATGTAGATGACACCACCGTTATGGCAGAGAGTGAAGAGGAACTAAAAAGCCTCTTGATGAAAGTGAAAGAGGAGAGTGCAAAAGTTGGCTTAACGCTTAACATTCAGAAAACTAAAATCATGGCATCTGGTACCATCACCTCATGGAAAATAGATGGGGAGACAGTGGAAACAGTGTCAGACTTTATTTTTTTGGGCTCCAAAATCACCAAAATCAGATGGTGACTGCAGCCATGAAATTAAAAGACACTTACTCCTTGGAAGGAAAGTTATAACCAACCTAGATAGCGTATTAAAAAGCAGAGACATTACTTTGCCAACAAAGGTCCGTCTGGTCAAGGCTATGGTTTTTCCAGTGGTCATGTATGGATGTGAGAGTTGGACTGTGAAGAAAGCTGAGCGCCGAAAAATTGATGCTTTTGAACTGTGGTGTTGCAGAAGACTCTTGAGAGTCCCTTGGACTGCAAGGAGATCCATGCAGTCCATCCTAAAGGAGATCAGTCCTGGGTGTTCATTGGAAGGACTGGTGCTGAAGCTGAAACTCCAATACTTTGGCCACCTGATGCGAAGAGCTGACTCATTGGAAAAGACCCTGATGCTGGGAGGGATTGGGGGCAGGAGGAGAATGGGACAACAGAGGATGAGATGGCTGGATGGCATCACTGACTCGATGGGCATGAGTTTGAGTAAACTCCGGGAGTTGGTGATGGACAGGGAGGCCTGGTGTGCTGCGATTCATGGGGTCGCAAAGAGTCGGACACGACTGAGCGACTGAACTGACCTGAACTGAAAGTTCTTCAGGAACTTGGGCACTCTGTGCCTCAGTTTCCTAATTTGTAAAATAGGGATGATAAATGTTCACATTAAAAGGTTGTTGTGAGGACAATAATAAATAAAAAACAAGTTAATATTTACAAAGCACTTGGATCAGTGCCTTAGCCGTAGGAAGGGTCATATGAAGGGATTTGTAATACCAGCAAACTTCTGAGAGCTCAGAATGATCAAAGCTGGAGTCCTCTGTGGTTCACAACCCACTGTGACCCTGATTACTTGAGCAATTATAAATATTACTCTAAAATAACCATTTTGGAATACTAATTTGATCATAAATGAAGGCCTTTTAAATGGTCATTTAAAAGAGACTGTATATTAGGATTAAGAATATGTAAATACAGTAGATTTTGTTTTTGTAACCTGGGGCCATTTGATTTTTAAGATAAAATTATTTATATATTATTGATCAGTGTATTTCTATGAGCCTTTATGCTCCCATGGGCCAGAAAGTGGTTTCATTCATGCCCACACCTACCCACACACACGCATAATTGCTCCTGTCTCTTAAGGGAATATTTTCTCCAGCTCTCCATGTGCTCTTTTGTGTTTTCCTGTGTTTTTCAATCATTAGTACAACAAATAATCTGATGTAAGAAACATGCTGTGCCAATAAAATATCCTCACATTCCCTACAAATGATTATGATTATCTTATTTAGAAAAGAGAAACAGAGGGTGAAAACATAAACTGCTTTGCTTATATCACGACTATAAACAAATCAACTGGGCTGGTAAATTAGCTCCCTTGAATTAAAGGGTGCCTCCTCCTTTTTTGCATCTGTTACCCACCTACCTGTACAGGTGTGCCATATTGGTTTCCTATCACTGCTGTACCAAATTAGCACAGACTCAGTGGCTTTCAACAGCACAAATGTATTATCTTACAGTTCTGAATGTCAGAAGTCTGAAATAGGTCCTCAGGGCTGTGTTCTGTGTAGGAGGCCCTCAAAGAGAATGTGTTCCTTGCCCTTTTTCTGCATCTAGAGGCTGCCTGCATTCACCACCTCATGGCTTTGGCCTCCATTTTCAAAGCCAGCAGTACAGCATCACCAGTCTCCTCTCACTCTGACTCTCCTGTCTCTTCTCCTTATTTTTTTTAAACTTTATTTTGCACTGGGGTACAGCTGATTAACAATGTTGTGATAGTTCCAGGTGGAGAGCAAAGGGACTCAGCCATACATGTGCGTGTATCCATTCTCCCCTAAACCGCCCTCCCCTCCAGGCTGCCACATACCATTGAGCAGAGTTCCCTGTGCTGTCCTGTAGGTCCTTGTTGGTTATCCATTTTGAATACAGCAGTGTGTACATGTCCACCCTGAACTCCCTAACTATCCCTTCCCCCCATGCTCCCCCCCCCCGGCCTCTTTCCCTTGTGATCACATTGGCCCACCCAGATAATCCATGATCCTCTCCCTATCTCAAGATCCTTACATTAACCACACCTGCAAAGTCCCTGTTGCCACGTAATCATGACATGGTGATGAAGCACATTTGCAGGATGTGGACGTCTTTGGAGGGATGTTCTTGTGCCTTGTACGTACCATAGGTGTTCTCCCAAATAAGACCGCTAGTGCCATCTGTGCCTTTGGCTCTACTCTACCTAAGAGTTTGTGGCTCAGCTGGTAAAGAATCCACCTGCTATTCTGGAGACTTGGGTTCGATCCCTGGCTTGGGAAGATCCCCTGGAGAAGGGAAAGGCTACCCACTCCAGTATTCTGGCCTGGAGAAATCCATGGACTGCATGGGGCCGCAAAGAGTCGGACACGACTGAGCTACTTTCACTTCATTTCACTACTTAAGAGTTTACAGATAATCAGTGTGATCAATTCCTACCAGTTATTCTCCTCAATTTCCCCGCCCCGCTCTTTGACCAAAAGCATTTACATATATTTAAACGAGTCAGATAGCTTTTACTTTTTTTTTCCTTAAATGATGCAAACACCTTGAAATTCTGTGGGAAGAGATTTAATGAGAAAGACACCCCCATGCTCTTGAGTCTGTCTCAGACCACTACATGAAGGAAGCAAAGCTCAAAGATGAATTCAGCCAAGAGTTACATGACACCAAGTGAAGACACAGGTCTTTGCAGCCATTTGAGAAAATTAGATATGATTTTGTCCTTGGGATTGTTCCTGGGAGAAAACTTAAGAATGTGTACATCTGAATTAGCAAATTTAGAAAGTGGCCAGAGAGAGGTCTTTGGGGGTAAGGACGGAGCCTTCCTGGCCTCTGCATTTCCAGTCCTGAGCATAAAGCTTGGTAGGTTGGAGTTGGTTACTAAATGATTAGTGAATAAATAGCTTGTTGAAAGTAGCCAAGGAACAGCTCAGGCCTTGGGAAAGATCTGGCCTTTGAAATACGATCTGTGGGAAAAAATGATGGGTTTAATATCCGCAGGAAGAAGTGAAGCACCACATTGAGTTCTGTTTCTAACTGCTGACTCACATAGCCATTCTTCACCAACTCCTGCTCCCTTGGTGCAAAAGAAACCTCTGGTATCACCCTCCTCTGTCCTTTTTTGCAAGATGAAATAGCAGAACTGCTGCTTTGTTTATTTTGCTCACATATTACTATTGTTTAAAGCACGATTTTCAAATTCATTTCTAGCTAAGTGGATTGATTTTTTTTTTATTACTCATGCTGGGCAGTTGACAGTAATGATTTATTGCCTCTCTGGGATTTCGGCAGCTCCTTACAACTCGTGGTTTAATTCACAGTTTCCCTAATGGCTTTAGTGTCTGGTGTTTGCTCGAAGAGCTCCTGTGAAGTGAGGTGCCCTTGGGAGTGGCTCACTCCTGGCCCTGGGCTCTGGCCTTTGTTCTCTTTGCCCAGCTGTGTGACTGTGGTGACGAGAACTTGGAAACCTGGGAGACCTGCCACCTTCTCCTTTCCGAGGAGCTGCAGCCATTGCAGTTCTGGGAGCTGAAGTCCAGTCAGCTTAAAAGGAGGCCTCGGTGGAGCTGAGACAGTGAGAGGAGTCACTGTATCTTAGAGAGATGGCTCACTTTCCACACTTGTGTCAAAAATAGCAGCCTACTATACCAGCCGGGTAACAGGTGTTCGTCCAGGCATTGGCAAACTCCAGCCTGAGGGCTAAATTTGGGGGAGTACCTGTGGTTGTGAATTAAGTTAAAGTAGAACACAGCTATGCCCATTCATTTACCCAACACTAATGGCTGCTTTTCATGCTGTGTTGGCAGAGTTGTCACACAGAGACAGTGTGGCCTATAAAACCAAAATGGTAAGGCCTTTTTAGAAACTGTTTGCCGATCCTTAGTCCACTTAATCTTTATAATATGAAGTAGATTTTCTTTTTTTTCATTCATTTTTTTCCCCCTTTCTTTCTGGCCATGCTGTGTGGTTTGTAGGATCTTAGTTCCCTGACCAGGTATCGAATCTGGGCCCTTGGCAGTGAAACTGCAGAGTCCTAACCAGTGGACTGCTAGGGAATTCCCTGAAGTAGATTTTCATAATAGCAATACCATTTCATGTAAGAGGAACTTGAGGCTCTGAGATGATAATGTAATGTGCCAAGGTCTTAGAGCTACTTAGAGGGGGAGAGGCAGAATTTTAACTCAGGTTGTCAACCATACACTGCCCTGGAAAGTTACTTGGAGAATGTGGTAATTGCTGAGCCTGTCACATTATTATGTCCTATTACTTTCCATCCTCACAAGGTTTTGCTTTGTGAAATCTTTCCAGGTTATGTAATTGTCAGTTGTCTAATGGCTTCATAGTACTTAGATTTTTAGCTCACTACTGTCTACTGACTGATCAAGCCATTCGTTGGTCTGGACTACTGGTTCTCACCCTTGGCTCCACAGTGGAGTCACTTCAGGAGCTCTGAAAGTACTGACACCATGTCCCATAACTCCCAAGTTCTGTCGTAATTGGTCCAGCATACAGCGTGGACATGGGGACTTTTACAAATGCCCCATGTGACTCTAATATGCAACCAAGGTTAAGAATCACAAGTATAGACACTTGTAACTCCAGCCCTAAAAGATGATGGTCATAAAATAAGGTCTTCTTTAGTAAGCCCTGTTGGTGACCCCCAACTGCAAGAAATATTCTGTACACTATTTTGTGATGATGAGGACAGTTACATTACATTCTGGAATTAATCTTTTTATCTGTACAATTATGCTGATATATGTGTGTGTGTGTGTGTGTACGCTTCCTTGAGTGACTGAGCACCAGCACATATGTGTGTGTAAACATTTTTTTTTTTGCCCTGGGGGAGAGGAGACACTCAGAATTGGAGAGAAATAGTCAAAAAATTGAACATCTTCCTTTAAAAAGTTAGAATGGCTTTTTATTCGAGTGTGTTCATTCGAGAGCTGTAGTACGCTTCTACGAAATGTATATTTTGAGTTTCTTCATGTTTTAACCTTTACTGAAGGGCAAATTAAATAATGGCTGATTGAGACTCACGAGGTCTGTTCACTGATGGCTGCCTCATGGAATTACCTCATAATCATTCCTAGCAACTGCAGAGCAAGCCCTCACGGGGGACCCGGCGGCCCTGCTGGTGCCTCCTCTCCCCGAAAGTACACCTTCATCACAGTGCCTGGGAAAACAGAATCACAGCCGGGACACCCCATAAATATCTCATGCCTCGGATTCTTTCCACTGTTTCTATTTGCACTGATGATGGAGCCAATGTTGTTAAAACAGCGTGAGACTGAACACTTACCCACGAGCTGAGTTCCACAAGCTGTCTGTACCGGCTGGTACATCATTCCAGTCAGAATAATGAAATTATTAAACATCAGAGAGGTTTACAAGATTTTTCTGCGCTATCAAAGGTCACACATATTTCTTAGAGGCTGCAAGAGAGAAGTAGGGTATGTACATAAAATAGCAGAGGTGTCAGGCAGGTTTATGTCTGCACTGAAGTGGCTCCCCCTTTTCCTTTCTTAGGCATGACTGTCAAAGGAGCACAGGCATTGCTCTGTGCTCTGACTTGTGGAAAGGAAATGTATGTCCTAGAATGGAACATGGGAGATTTATGGGATGTTAACGTGTCAAGTCTTGGTAACCTCTCAAAAAGGCCACTTGTGAAGTCAGACTGTCATCAGTCACAGAAACCAATGCATCCGTCTTCTGAGAAATCCCTCAGAAACATCTTCCAGAAAGATTATGAAAGATGAAAAATCTCAATACAGTTAAAAGTTATTCCATGCATGTGAATTTTTGCTGCTTCTGGCAACTTCTGAGCTCTCGCTCGATTGAGAAATGACAGAATGATACATGCATAGAATCTATTGAAGAAAATGCTAAAATTGATTAAAGGCAACTGTTTAAGGGTTGATGATTGCATATTTACGAAATTTACCCATCAAAATGGGGCCACACTAAGCGCATTTGTTAAAATACACTCCTACAACAGTAAGGGACAGACTTGGGCTCAGTTTGCTAAAGTTAGATAAAACTTCTAAGATCAGCCCAGCAAACCAGCCTGACTCGAATATTGTAGAAAAGTGGTTTATAATGTCACCAAAGGCAAGTCTATACAATGTTGAAAGATATAGGTGGAAAAGAATCTAATCAGAATCTAATCAAATGTTAAGTCTAATGGTTAACTGGAGATTTTGGTCTTTGGCGTCTTTTGTGTGTCAGACACAGTCAGTGTTCAAAGTTGGGGACATGTTTTGTTTGGGGATATGTTTGTTGTTACATAGTAAATGAAATTGAAATTTCAGCTCATATGTACTGCTTTAACTGAATCAAACCACCTTTGACTAACTGCATCAATTTTATAGGTAACAGAATATAAGAACCCAGAAAAGGTGGAGTGCAGATCCTCTTTGACCCTGTGTTGCTTGATTGGATTCCCTCAAATTCTGCGCAGTTGCTCACATTTCCCCATTAATCCTGTGCATCACAGGCCCAAACAGTAAATATCTTCATGACATAGCAAAAAAGCATTTATGAAAAGAGTAGTGATTAAGAATGGATGAAAACAACAGATAAAAATTTGAAGAGCTTTCACGTTCTGTGTCCTATTGTCCTTCCAGTCCATGCAATGGGCTGGAAAATCAGTCCCCATCTGAGCTCTAGTGGATCAGGCCACTTACTTATCTCTGAGTCATTCACTGAAAGAAGAGTTCATGCAGCATATCATCACACTGTAGAAAATTTTAAGTTCCAATACTGGCCACTTGATGCAAAGAGCTGATTCATTAGAAAAGACCCTGATGCTGGGAAAGTTGAGGGCAGGAGGAGAAAGGGGCAAGAGAGGATGAGATGATTGAATGGCATCATCAACTCAATGGACATGAGTTTGAGCAAACTCCAGGAGATAGTGAAGGACTGGGAAGCCTAGCGTGCTATAGTCCCTGGGGTCACAAAGAAT
This sequence comes from Cervus canadensis, assembly GCF_019320065.1. NCBI lineage: Eukaryota > Metazoa > Chordata > Mammalia > Artiodactyla > Cervidae > Cervus > Cervus canadensis. Next base: position 25,289,198 of record NC_057419.1, read on the forward strand.
TGGACATGATTGAGTGAGTGACTGAACAGCACACAACAATACCTGAATGACCTAGTCCTTTTCCCTACATTCTTCAATTTAAGCCTGAGTTTTGCAGTATGGAGCTTATAATCTGAGCCACAGTGAGCTCCAGGTCTTGTGTTTGCTGATTGTATAGAGCTTCTCCATCTTTGGCTGCAAAGAACATAATCAATCTGATTTCAGTGTTGGCTGTCTGGTGATGTCCATGTGTAGAGTCATCTCTTGGATTGTTGGGAAAGGCTGTTTGTATGAACAATGTTTTCTCTTGACTCCGCTTTATTTTGTACTCAAAGGCCAAACTTGCCTGTTGTCCAGGTATCTCTTGATTTTCTACTTTTGCATTCCCAAGGACATTTTTTTTTGTAGTTCTAGAAGGTCTTGCAGGTCTTCATAGGACTGGTCAACTTCAACTTCTTTGGCATCATAGTTGGGGCATAGACTTGGATTACTGTGATGTTGAATGATTTGCTTGGAACAAACCAAGATCATTCTGTCATTTTGAGATGCACCCAAGTACTGCATTTAAGATTGCATTGTTGACTATTAGTCTCTTCCATTTCTTCTAAGGAATTCTTGCCCACAGTAGTAGATATAATGGCCATCTGAATTAAGTTTGCCCATTCCTGTCCATTTTAGTTTACTGATTCCTAAAGATGTTGATGTTCATTTTTGCTGTCTGCTGCTTGACCACATCCAATTTACCTTGATTCACAGGACCTAGCATTCCAGGTTTCTATGAAATATTGTTCTTTACTGCATTGGACTTTACTCTCACCACCACACACATGCACAGCTGAGAGTAATTTCTCCTTTGGCCCAGCCTCTTCATTCTTTCTGGTGCTATTAGTAATTGTCCTCCGCTCTTCCCCAGTAGCATATTGGACACCTTCTGACCTGGGGGGCTCATCTTCCACTGTCATATCTTTTTGCCTTTTCATACTGTCCATGGGCTTTTTGATGCATAACACTGGAGTGAATTGCCATTTCCTCCTCCAGTGGACCACCTTTGTCAGAACTCTCCACTATGACCTGTCCATCTGGGTGGCCCTTTACAGCATAGCTCATAGTTTCATTGAGTTACACAAGCCCCTTTGCCATGAAAAGGCTGTGATCCAAGATGGGGATATATAGAGCTTATAAATAAATTTACATCATCTGAGGATATGTGTTAGCAGCATTCTTATGGATAGGTGTGTACAGTCAAAATGTTTGGAGGTCACTTGAAAACAACGAATGACCAGGAATCACTGTGCAGAATAAGCAGAGCCCAGACTTTCTTTTCACCCTTTCTTTAAAGGCAGCTGTTGGTCTTTCACAGCCCAGGTTAAACTGCTCTCTGGTAAGCAGGGAAGCTTTATTCTCTGATAACTTTGACCGAGACTTAAATTGTTCATATCCCTGATAGCTGATAACATTCCCTGTCTGATACAGTATTTGATTGTTTTCGTAACACTGGCCTTTATTGCTTTCTGGTGTTTTCATCTGCAAAGGTCTTGTCTTTCCAAGTAGACATAGGTTGTTCTGGAGCTAGACTGAATCTAGTACCTTTTTTATGACATAGGGAGTATCCCATGGACATTTCTGCACTGAACCCTCTTTACTATTTAAGGTGTGGTCAAAGGACCTGCAGCATCAGCATCACCTGGGAGCTTCATACCAATTTGCACTGTCCTTTCACCCTTGCACGCTTCTCTCATTTCTCCAATGTTTCTCAAATTTTAATGTGTGTGAACCACCTGGTGGGTGGAAGGATCTTGTTAAAATGCAGATTCTGACTCAGTAGTTCTCGGTGAGACCCAAGATTCTGATTTTAACAAGTTCTTAGGTGCCTCTGGTCTGGGACACACACATTCAGGTTGAAGGCCCTAGAACTGTACTGTCCAATATCATAGCCCCAGCCACATGGACCTGTGGGGCCCAGGATACGTGGGATTTTGAAGCTTAATGTGGAAGGAATAGTGGAAAATATCTCATTACTAATTTAAAAATATTGATTATATGTTGCAAGGATGATATCTCAGATATGTTGGGTTGAATAAAATACTGTGTCACATTTAACTTATCTCTTTTTTACATGAAAAAAATTTAATATGTTTTTTATTTGGCTGTGCTTTGTCTTAGTTGCAGCATGTGGGATCTAGTTCCCTGACCAGGGATTGAACCCAGGCCCCCTGCTTTGAGAGCACAGAATCTTAACCACTGGACCACCAGGGAAGCCCTCTTTTTTACATTTTTAGTGAAGCTACTAGAAAATCTGAAAGTACATGCACAACTCATATTTCTACTGGAGAGTGCTGCTCTAGGACTCCCCTAGTGCTCTTTACCACAGTTATCCATTGAGAGTCCACCTCCAGTTCATTCTGCTATGGTAGCACCAATATAGGGGGAGCTGAAAGAAAATTTCTAATGATAAATTACAAGATCATCCTCAGAGAGGTGTTTTTCCTCAGAAAAGTATATACTGTAGCAAAGCTGTTTGTTACTCAACATTTTGAGATTTTTGTCAGCATTTAGGATTTCTGTATATATGTGTGATTCATAACATAGGCCTCCTCCTACATGAATGAATATGCATGTAAAGTATTAGAGTAACCATCTGTGATTAGCTTCTTGACAAATACAGATTATGGATGAGAATACTGTTATATCCACATTATAACGTAATTGTCCTCCAGTTCTTGGATGGTCTCCGTTTTTTCAGTTTTTTTTTTTCACATTTCAGTTTTGCAAAGTTTCTTTTGAAATGTCTTCATGCCCAGTGATTCTTTACTTGGTTGTGTCATGAGCCCTACTCATCAACCCACTAAAGGTATTTTTAATTTTTGTTAGTGTTTTTGATTTCTAGCACTTTTTGATTCTTTCTTAGAGTTTCCATCTCTGTGCTTACATTACCTGTCTGTTCTTGAATGTTGCCTCCTTTTCTCATTAGAGTGCCTGGTGTATTAATCATAGTAATTTTAAGCTCCCAGTCTGACAATTCTAACATCATTCTCATATCTGAGTCTATATCTGATGCTTGCTCTGTTTCTCCAAATTGTTTTTTTTTTTTTCCTTTTACTATGCCTTGTTGTTTTTTGGAATGCTGAATATGATGTGTTGGGTAAAAGTAACTGAGGAGGTAAACAGAGCTTGACATAGTGGTACGGTGTGAGGGGAGGGGAAGTGTTTTGAGTTTTATGACTCAGTCTCATTCTCTAAGTAAGCTTGGTGCCCTGGACTGTGAACTTCACCAGTCCATCTTAGTTACCCACTCCCACCCCCATCTCTTTAGGTGAGATAAGAAGGCCAGAGAGGCCTAGATTTGCTTGGCCATCTCCCCTCAAGCCAGCTAAACCCTGGCAAAATGATTTCTGATAAAATCATTTCTTTTAAGGGCAAGCCTTAAGAGCAGAGTGTCCTGGTGTATTTCAAAATGCCTACTTTTCTCCTCCTCTTGTTGGAAGCACCCAGAGATTTTCTTGTTTTCACCATGAGAACCTGCTAGGGCTCCTGGAGGTAAAATCCAGAAAAGTGTGGGAACCCCATAAGGCTTGGCCCCTGGGAGTTCTTAATTCTCAAACTTGTCCACACTGAACTTCTAGCAATTCATCATTTACAGTTCAGGCTTTCCTACTCCACAGGGGTTCCTTTGGAGATTCTGCTCATGAGTTTATGCTCTGGTGCACCGTAATTTTCTATATTTGCCTGTCTGCCTCTCCAGTTTTAGGGGGAAGTAGTTTGCCCTCTGACTGAAGTTCTTTGGTGGATATAAGAGAAGCCATTTTCAGTTTATTAAATTTTTTCTTGTTGTGTGGATGGGAATGATGACTTCCAAATGACTTACATGCCAGACTAGAAACCAGAAGTTACCAAAATGTATTGTATAGCTAGGAAAGACCCAGGTGTAATTTGCAGAATAAAGCAAAATTTTCGTCAAGGTGAAATGTTGGCTGGGATAAGAAGATCAATGTCAGATTAGTGATTTTGATTCAAGAATGAATTTTTCATTTGTTAGTCATTATTCTTAAAATTGGTGGACACATGTACCATTTTTTATATTATTTACAATTATGGTCTATGTTAGAACTATGAATAGTTGGTGGACACATGTACCATTTTTTATATTATTTACAATTATAGTCTATGTTAGAACTATGAATAGCTAGTGTTTTTTAAAATTAACTATATATCTTGATTTTGATGTTTGTTTTTCTTCAAAACAGTCTGCTGTTCAAAGGGATCTAATGTTCATTGTTAGTGGCAGAATTGAATATGGTATTGCAAAACATTTTGGATGTTCTTTTTTAAGGCTTCGTAGTCATGTGTGTGTGTGTGTGTGTGTGTATTGTGTTGAGGGGGAGGAATTTGGAGGGTAGTAGATAATCATAGGTTTTGGATTTTTTTCAAGTTGCCATACATCTAGATTTTTGGTTAGTGCTAGTGCTGGCAACCAAGCTGATTTTTTCATCTTGAAAGAGTAAATCTCCTAGTATGATGTTGGGCAGGTCATTCAGTCTCTTTATGTGTCAGTTTTTTAATTTATAAAGTGGAATTAATAACTACCTGCCTGTTCATACTGTTGTGAACATGAAATGGGTAAATTTGTGTACAACACTTAAAACTATGCTTAGCAGATAGTGAGTGCTATATGTGAGCTCTTATTTTTGTTCTTTTTGAGCTTTGAAAAATATATTCCTAAAATCCTCCTACGTATGGCAGGAAGGATCAGGCTCATGGGCAGGCTCACTTAGATCCACTGTTCCTCTGCTGTGTGCCCGCCTTAGTGTGTTGATTATGGGCTGGTGCTACATATAGGTCCATTCATCCTTTCAATCACTCTCTCATTCAGCAAATACATATGGGGTAGCTATTCTGTATCATACACTAGAGTAGACTCCGAGAAGATGATAGTAGACAAGACGCTGCTGAACCCTCAGAAAGAGAACACCTGTGTGTTAGGAGAGGCCAACTGATTGACAGATCCTTAAGATGCACCGAGATATGTCCCCTGTATGTAGGTGTGGGAACAGTGGTGGCTCCAGAGTTTGTATATAAATGGCAATCTTATTAGAAAGGGAAGGGGCTAGACACTCATTTTAAAATTCTATTAGCATTGCAAGCCTATCATGTCAGTAGCTTGAGAGTGGCTGATAGATGCTTCCTAGAGAAAGTGTTGGATAAAATGAGACATGAAAATATGAGTAGGAGGCATCTAGGCAGGGAAGTGAAAGTCGCTCAGTCGTGTCTGACTTTTTGTGACCCCATGGACTATACAGTCCGTGGAATTCTCCAGGCCAGCATACTGGAGTAGGTAGCCTTTCCCTTCTCCAGGGGGTCTTCCCAAGTCAGGGATCGAACCCGCATTGTGGGTGGATTCTTTATACCAGCTGAGCTACAAGGGAAGCCCAAGAATACTGGAGTGGGTAGTCTATCCCTTCTCAGCTGATCTTCCCAACCCGGGAATTGAACCAGGGTCTCCTGCATTGCAGGCAGTTTCTTTACCAACTGAGCTATCAGGGAAGGCAGGTAAAGGTATTTGCCAAATATGTATAGTTTGGTTATCTCTACCATATAACTCACTACCCCAACACTTAGTCTTCATTGCTGTGCATGGGCCTTCTCCAGTTGCAAAGAGAAAGTGCTACTCTCTAGATGCAGTGTGTGGGCTTCCTGGGCTCTAGAGTACAAGCTCAGTGGTTGTGGTGCCTGGGCCCAGCTGCTCCGTGGCATGTGGGATTTTCCGGGATCAGGGATGGAATCCATGTCCCCTGCATTGGCAGGCAAATTCTTATCCATTGTGCCACTAGGGAAGCTAGAACATTTTTTTTTTAATGGTCATGGATTCAGTGGGTCAGCAGATGGGGTAGGGCATGATGGAAAGGGATTATTTTTGTTCTACAATTTCTGGTTTTTCATCTGGGAAGACCTCATTGGCTGGGTGACTTGCCAGCTGGTGGCTGGAATCACCTAGAGGCTTTTCCCTTCACATGTCTAGGGTAACTCAATAGCTGGGCTAAGAAGGACTGTTGACCACAGGACCTGGACATGGCTTGGGCTGCTTACAGAGAGCATCCAAAAAGGGAGAAGCTACAATGCTTCTTATAAATTGGCCCTTGGAAGTCACACAGATGCCTTGGTGGCCATGTTTGAAAAGTTCACTTCATCACACCATACTAACAGAGCCTGGTGTGTTTGGGAAAACAGCAAGTTCACTCAGATTGGAGCACAGTAGTCCCTGGACAACTTTATTTTTCTCCTTTTTTAGGAACTGTATTCTACAGAAGGACATTCTTTTGATTCCCTAATAGACAGCCTGTTAGATTGGAGAGTCCATGGGCTATTGAATCATCAAGGCCTGGTTCACTTAGTTTCTTTTTTTCTGTATTCATTGTACAGATTTAAGAGAGAAATAATTTTATTATAAATAAAAGACATATAACATTTTATATATTGGGTAGTAGTTTTGCATTCCCTTTTGTTAATTTTTAAAGCAGTGAACATTTAATCTTTCTCTCTAAAACACAATAAAAATAAAGTTATTGCTTCCTTTGGGAGCTTTGATTGATTTTTTTTTTTACTTTCTGAGTGTCCACGGTCCTCACAGGAATATTCTCTGTTTTACCTCTGGTGCTTCAAAATGGATGAATGTGTAGATATTCTGGTGAATATAGTTTTCACTTTTATATCTTTTTTTATTTTTCAGTTCTTGAAAAATGGTATTAATATACTATTCTTATGATGTTGCTATATTTCTTCAAAATGTTTTGTGGAATTCTTCCCTTCTAATTCTGATAAACTAAAAAACCTGCCCTTTGAACAGTGAAAGAAAGAAATATTTTCTTTCAATGGCTCTTGAGTTAAATAAGTTCTTCTAGCCTTAGTATAAAACCTCAGAGGACTTGGAATAGGGCAGATCTCTCTGACCTAGAACATGGAGGGCTGCTGCTGCTGCTGCTGCTAAGTCGCTTCAGTCGTGTCCAACTCTGTGCGACCCCATAGATGGCAGCCCACCAGGCTCCCCCGTCCCTGGGATTCTCCAGGCAAGAACACTGGAGTGGGTTGCCATTTCCTTCTCCAGTGCAAGAAAGTTGGAAACAGGTGAAAGTGAAGTCACTCAGTCGTGTCCGACTCTTCTTGACCCCATGGACTGCAGCCTACCAGGCTCCTCCGCCCATGGGATTTTCCAGGCAAGAGTACTGGAGTGGGTTGCCATTGCCTTCTCTGATGGAGGGCTGAATTAGAAATATTTTGCATCCTTTTTATACAATGGAAAAAAGACAACCTCTTTAACAAGTGGTGCTGGGATAACTGGTCAACCACTTGTAAAAGAATGAAACTAGAACACTTTCTAACACCATACACAAAAATAAACTCAAAATGGATTAAAGATCTAAATGTAAGACCAGAAACTATAAAACTCCTAGAGGAGTACATAGGCAAAACACTCTCCGACATAAATCACAGCAAGATCCTCTATGACCCACCTCCCAGAATATTGGAAATAAAAGCAAAACTAAACAAATGGGACCTAATGAAACTTAAAAGCTTTTGCACTACAAAGGAAACTATAAGTAAGGTGAAAAGACAGCCCTCGGATTGGGAGAAAATAATAGCAAATGAAGAAACAGGCAAAGGACTAATCTCAAAAATATACAAGCAACTTCCTGAGCTCAATTCCAGAAAAAACAAATGACCCGAATCAAAAAAATGCGGCCAAAGAACTAACAGATATTTCTTCCCAAAGAAGACATACAGATGGCCTAAACAAACACATGAAAAGATGGCTCAACATCAACTCGTGATTGAGAGAAATGCAAATCCAAACCCACAATGACGACGGGTACCATTACACGTCCGTCAGGATGGGCTGCTACTCCAAAAGTCTACAAGCAATAAATGCTGGAGGGGAGTGGTGGTGGGAGAAAAGGGAACCCTTTTACACTGTTGGTGGGAATGCAAACTAGTACAGCCACTATGGAGAACAGTGTGGAGATTCCTTAAAAAACTGGAAATAGAACTGCCATATGACCCAGCAATCCCACTCCTGGGCATACACACCGAGGAACCCAGATCTGAAAGAGACACGTGCACCCCAATGTTCATCGCAGCACTGTTTATAATAGCCAGGACATGGAAGCAACCTAGATGCCATCAGCAGACAAATGGATAAGGAAGCTGTGGCACATATACACCATGGAATATTACTCAGCCATTAAAAAGAATTCATTTGAATCAGTTCTAATGAGATGGATGAAACTAGAGCCCATTATACAGAGTGAAGTAAGCCAGAAAGATAAAGACCATTACAGTATACTAACACATATATATGGAATTTAGAAAGATGGTAATGATAACCCTATAGGCAAAACAGAAAAAGAGACACAGAAATACAGAACAGACTTTTGAACTCTGTGGGAGAAGGTGAGGGTGGGATGTTTCAAAAGAACAGCATCTATACTATCTATGGTGAAACAGATCACCAGCCCAGGTGGGATGCATGAGACAAGTGCTCGGGCCTGGTGCACTGGGAAGACCCAGAGGAATCGGGTAGAGAGGGAGGTGGGAGGGGGGATCGGATGGGGAATACGTGTAACTCTATGGCTGATTCATATCAATGTATGACAAAACCCACTGAAATGTTGTGAAGTAATTAGCCTCCAACTAATAAAAAAGAAAGAAAAAGAAATATTTTGCATCCTTTTTATTGTGCATTGTTTTGGAATTTATTATTTTGATTGGTCGTCTTTATGTATATTTTCATTACCTCTGCAAAACACTGTTCAAATGCAAGACTCTGAATGTCATGATATTCATATTATTCCTTTATATGAAGAAATAGTTAATTTTAACCTGACTCTGCACTTTTAATTCTATAATGTATAACCCTGAACCTTTTATAGTTAACTCATCACTTGAGCTAGAAGCCAATAACATTGCTGAATGCTCTCCATGACCCAGATTCACCCCAGACATTTACCATATTTGTGACCTCTACCTCATAAATTTCTTTCAAATACATTATTTCCTACTGTGCACATGTGTTTTCTCTCTTTCCTTCTCTGTCTCTGTTTCTCTCTCTCAGCATCTCTTCCCATAGTCATGGGAAGAACAAGGCTTTTGGAACCACAGAGTGAGTCCTGGGCTTAGTCTCGGCTCTAACACTGACCTGAGGTGAGCTTGTCAAACTCTGATTCTCAAGTCTGTATCTGTAAGTTGCAGGTGGTAGTGCCTACCTTGTAGTATTTTGTGATAATTAAATGAGCTAGGCGTTACAAAGTATCTGGAACATAGTGGCCCCACCCTTGATTATAAATGTTGGCTCCCCTCTTACATCCTCATCATTTCTCTCCATAACTATTGGACTGAACTCCAATCAGGATTGCTGCCTCGTTAATTTCTTTTGTCTGTAACTAAGCACAGATCTCTCATGACGTTTGAAACCTTTCATGATTTAGCAGCTGTAGGGGTTAAAGCAGTTGCTTAAAACAACCTTTTGATTTTATATCTCACAATTCTGCGGGTTGGATGGTTCTCCAGCTGGTTTCTTTGGGGATCTCTAAAGTCAGATAGCAACTGAGGCTGCTGTATCCATGATGACTGAATTTGTATATCTGGCACCTTGGCTTGGACAGCTCTGTTCAGTAGGGACACTAGGGACCCAGGGCTCTATGATCTCTATCTCTCCACCTGGCTTTTCTTTGCGATGTCTGCAGCATGGTGACCAGGCCTCTTATGTGATAGTCCAGGTCTCTGAAAATTATAAAACAGAAGCACTCAGGTCTTCTTAAAGCTGATGTGTGGAACTACACAGGTCACTTCTACTGCATTTTACTGGATACAAAGGAGCCCCAGGGCTAGTCCAAATATACTGTGGGAGAAGATGACACAAGAGACTGTTTATGGGGAGGTCAGGTGCATTGAGGCGCCAGTTACCAAGCCACGAATTCCTTTTATTCCTTAAAATTTTTATCTTCCACATTTCTTGCCAGTGTACTCTATACTCCAAGTATACAAAGGCTCTCAGATAGCTGGGGTATGTACATGTAAGAGGTAGGGTACACTGCTTTGCAGATGCTACTACCATGTCTGAAATGCCTTTTCTTATGTAGATGTAAAACTTCTCCATTTGTGCATGCATGCTACGCCGTTTCAGTCGTGTCTGACTCTTTTTAACCCCATGGACTGTAGCCCGCCAGGCTCTTCTGGGATTCTCCAGTTAAGAATACTGGAGTGGGATGCCGTTTCCTCCTCCAGGGGATCTTCCCAACCCAGGGATCAAACCCTTGCCTCTTATGTCTCCTGCACTGGCAGGCGGGTTCTTTACTACTGGCGCCATCTGTGAAGCCCCCAAAACTTCTCCAGAGCTAAAATGTTTACCTCGTCTGTGAGGTCTTCCTTAACTCACATGGAGAGCCCTTCCTATTGTGCTCTCTGGGTATATTTTATAATAACCTTACAGCACTTGTCAGCTTGTTGGAGTCTGTCTCTCAAATCGTATTTGAGCCTCTCAAGGGCACGGCTCTGTCTTTTTTACTGACTGATACCCAGGGTTTTAGTCTGGATTCCTCCAGAAACAGACTTGAGACAAGGCTTTGAATGCAAGTAGGTTCTTTGGAAGGTGATTCCGAGAAGCTCAGTGAGTAAGTGGGAAGAAGGCCGGCAATGGAGAATGTATTAATGAGCAGGTTGCTATTGCAGGCTCCTTGGGTTGACCTCACTGGGGACTTGTGGGATGCTTTACAGAACTCTTGTCAGACCTGTCTCACTCAAGGGTGAGGATGTTGGTATGTTTATCCACCAACTCCCATCCTTCATTGATTGAGGGCTTTCAGCTCTTGGTGTTTGGACCTGCACTGTAGTTGAGCTTAGCCCAAGAATACCCTCAGGTGCAAAATCAGGTGGTTGCCAAAAAAAAAGGCCTGAGTGTGCAAGGGCATGGGGAGATCTAAGGAGGGGGTGGATGGGACATCTAGAGCTTCTACAACAGCCAATCTGAAAAAATTGCATGTAACCAAGAAACATAGGTTGAATGACATCCATGAACCATCAAGGGAAGCTCGTAGGAGTTGTTTTGGTGAGACTCAAATCAAGAAGAATTAAAGTACCTTTTCTTAAATATATTTTGTTTGAGGACACATCTTTGAAAATCAGAACTTGTAGTGTCTACTAGTGTACTCAGTGTTCTTATTTTCCCTCTCTGGAATACTTTCAGCTTTCCTGAAAGGCTAAAATATCCCACACCACATTATCAGAGTATTAATACACAGCAGTAGCTGGTGTCTTGCTTTGGAATGCATTACATCTGAGATGCGATCCTTCCACTCTAGAGGAAGGGGCTTGAGGGATTTGGACAGGTTACATTGGAGGGAGATTGGTGAAAGATCTTGGCACAAGTTGCAATAATACATGTACTGAGGCATCAGTTCATGTTACTTGAAATTTATTATTTTTTTTCAAAAATTGTTTATTTTAATTGAAGGATAATTACTTTACAATATTGTGATGGCTTTTGCTATACATCAACATTATTGGCCATAGGTATACATATGTCCCCCCCATCCTGAACCCCCCTCCCACCTACCTCCCCACCCCATCCCTCCAAGGTTGTTACAGAGCACTTTTATTTCTATATTTAGTTTTGTCATTGATGAATTTCTGTCAAGATTCTACTCCATTTTATTTTTACTTTTTTATAGTCATTTCCTTCAGGCCACTTGTGTCCAGAACCTATAAAGTTACTTTAAAAATTATAAACAACAATTCAGAAAGTTAATTCACATAGAGTGGAACCTCCAGAAAAGAATGATGTTGAGAAATGATATATTTATTAATGTTCAGACAAGCACAACTCCCTGGACTTATTCAACACAGTTGGGAGGATGTGACTTGATTTATAAATGAATCTGTGCAGTAAAGGCTTTTAAAGAAACTGCAACTCTCAAACTTGGGTGAATGTCAGAATTATCTCGAAGCTTGTCCCAAATAAGGAACCCACCCTCCTGTAATATATATTTAATATGCAAACCAGATCAGTCTGAAGATCTTGCAGGTTTGAGAATTGCTATATAAAAGGCATGTAAACTAGTTAGCCTGCCAGAATGAAGTTTCAGTTCAGTTCAGTACAATCGCTCAGTCATGTCCAACTCTTTGTGACCCCATGGACTGCAGCACGCCAGGCCTCCCTGTCCATCACCAACTCCGGGAGTTTACTCAAACTTATGTCCATTGAGTCAGTGATGCCATCCAACCATCTCATCCTCTGTCATCCCCTTCTCCTCCTGCCTTCAATCTTTCCCAGCATCAGGGTCTTTTCAAATGAGTCAGCTCTTCGCATCAGGTGGCCAGAGTACTGTCTGCCTAGATTACTAGCTCCTTGTGGCCTGAGGCCATGTTTCATATTGACTTGGCTTCCCCTATAGCACCGGTTTGGGGTTGAGTATATAGTGAGCCGTCAGTAAGTACTTGCTGATGACAACTAGTTTTTAAAACTAGCCTATTTGTCCTATACATGATCAGTGGAGGAAAGGCAGTCTAAGAAATGGGAGATCTGGTATAACTATTAAACATTTCTGCTGTGGTCTTGCTGGATTTGCAATTTGACATTTTGATGGAATGTTGAATTGTTCACCTAATAGTAGTGGAAGGGACCTACCATGTATTAAGTGTCTTTCAGTGACAAATGCTTTCTATGGGTTATCTCATTTAATTCTCACAACAATCCTATGCAGAAGGACTATTATCCTCATTCTGTATATGGGAAAAGGCTTCACTGGTGGCTCAGTGGTAAAGGAATCTGTCTGCAATGCAGGAGATGCAGGTTTGATCCCTGGGTCGCGAAGATCTCCCAGGGGAGGAAGTGGCAACCCTTTCCAGTGTTCTTGCCTGGGAAATCCCATGGACAGAGGAGCCTGGGCTACAGTCTATGGGGTCACAGAGTCGGACATGACTTAGTGAGTAAACAACAACAACAACAGATATAATAAAAAACAACAATAAAAAAAGCATTATTTAATTTTTTAATTGGAGGAAAATTCTTTACAATGTTTTGTTGGCTTCTGCCATACAACAGTGTAAATCAGCTGTAATTATACATATATCACCTCCCTCCCCTCCCCTATCCCACCCCTCTAAATCATCACAGAGCGCCAGGCTGGATTCCCTGTGTTACATAGCAGCTTCTCACCAGCTATCTATTTTTCATATGGTAGTGTGCATAGGTCGATGCTACTTTCTCCATTTGTCCCACTCTTTACTTCTCCCACCATGTCCATAAGTCTGTTTTCTATGTCTGTGTCTCCATCCCTTTCCTACAAAAAGGCACATCAGTCTCATTTGTCTAGATTACATGTATGTGTTAATATACTATATTTGTTTTTCTCTTGCTGACTTACTTCACTCTGTGTAACTAGGCTCTAGGTTCATCCACCTCATTAGAACTGACTCAAATGCATTCCTTTTTATGGCTGAGTAATATTCCATTGTATATATGTACCACATCTTCTTTATCCATTCCTCTGTTGATGGGCATCTATGTTGCTTCCATGTCCTAGCTGTTGTAAACAGTGCTGCTATGAACACTGGAGTACATGTGTCTTTTTCTAATATGGTTTTCTCAGGATATATGCCCAGTAGTGGGATTGCTGGGTTGCATGGTAGTTTTATTCCCAGTTTTTGTTTTTAAAGAAATTTCCATACTGTTCTCCATAGTAGCAATGTCAATTTACATTCCCACCAACAGTGCAAGAGGGTTCCCTTTTTTCCACATTCTCTCCAGCAATTTTTGTTGGTAGATTTTTTGATGATGGCCATTCTGACTGGTGTGAGGTGATACCTCATTGTGGTTTAGATTTGCTTTTCTCTAATAATTAGTGATGTTGAGCATCTTTTCATGTGTTTAATGACCATCTGTATGTTGTGGATAAGTTTCTATTTAGGTCTTCTGCCCATTTGGAAAAACAATTTCTAGAAGTTAAATAACTTGTGCAAAGTCATACAGCAAGTAAGTGATAGAACTGTGATTACAGTCCAAGTTCCCCTAGTCCCTTCCAAGCAAAAGTCCAGTGTAAAGTGGCACTTTATAGGGCCATGGGGAAGAGGAAAAGAAAAGTTTGGTTCTTCTTTAGCCTGACAGAAGTGGGGTGAAGTCCTTGGCTATAAACTGAGCTATAAGAAGCAACACATACTAGCTTTTAAAAAAACTGGAGTTGAACAAAATGAATGGAATAAGTAAAATTGAGATGGAAAAAAAATTGAGATGAGTGAGAGTTTGGAGCAACTACAATAAATAGAATTCTCATGTTCAAGAGGGATTTAGAAAGGTATTAGGAGGTAGCACTGCAAGAGTTGACACAAGAAGACGTCAAGATATATATGGGGATTTCAGTTCTATTGGAGGTCAAAGTAAGAATATTTTTTGAGTAGCATCAAAGAGAACATGAAAAGTTGTCTCAGAGATAAGAGAAATGTGAGAATTGCAAGGCATGGATCATTCCAAGATTGCTGGCTTGGGACCTTTGGGGATAAAGGGAATTAGGACTTGTTACATTTAAAGTCCATCCTGCAAATTGTCCTGAAGCAGAGAAGGATGTCAAAGTCATGCAGGTCATCTGATAAGAGACCAGAGTATGTGCCAAGGGGTGTGCTTGAATCACATGTTACCATAGCCAGAGTTGCATCCTTAGTTGCTGTTCATCGTGAGAAATCTAAGTGTAAAGTTAGCAAGGAACCAAAAGAACACTTGCTCAGAAGGATGGGCAGAGTGTCCAGAGCTTTAAAGAATGTCAAAGGCATATTTCACTTCATGGTTCTCTTGCTATTTATAAAAGCTGTCCCTTGCATTTTATAGCAGTGGTCCATGCTTTCTCTTCTCTGTCACCTCCTTCCCTCCTCATGTTTTGTTTTGTTTCTCTTATATAATAGAAAAAAACCCATGTCTGATGGCAAATTTGCCTCCCAAGGCTCAAAAGAGGATGTCATCTGGGGTGATCCTAGAGAAGCCAGGTTAAGTGGATTCTTATAATTTCTTCTGGTGTTTACTGACAGGATTGCTCATGAAACCTCTTTCCTTGACCCCATCCCTTCAGTATATAGAATATTCCATATTCATTTCACTGTCTGCCTGAATTTGTTCCCTCTTAATGTGTTTCCTTTTTTGGTGCCTGGGAGTCCCATGGCTCTAGCTGGAGAATTTCATCATAAAAAAGATAACCTTTTCTCTTGCTCTTAAAAACACATCATTTAAACCTTCCTTGACCTGATGGGGGAAATCTGTAAGGGCATGAAGTAAAGAAAACCACTCAGAACAGATGTTTGAGGAGTAAGAATTGGCTCCTGGAAGGTTACAGTGGTAAAAGACATGTCAGAGGCAGAACAGTTGCTAATTCATCTGCCAATTAACCAATGAAACTGGAAACTCTATGAAGGCAGGATCCACATTTGTGTTCTTCATTGCAAAAATTTTCTTCTTTATAGAAAAATTCCTGGCACGTAATAGGTTCTCAAAAATTATTTGGTGAATGAATGAATGAAGACCTTCAGTCATAACCACTATATACCATTACAATAATTTAGATCCATGAGGATGACCAATTCCACATTCACGTTACACTTAGAGTCTTGTTTTCTACCTGTCATTCACCTTCTTGTGTTATTGTCATGTATCCCTCTCACCTTCTTTATTTTAAACATCATAAAGGGCAGGGACATCAATAAATGTCACTATCCTCAAGATCTCAATTCCTAGCATAATGATCTATATGTAGTAGGAAAGTAGCACATGTTTTATAAATTAAATAACTTCCATCATAATAATATGACTTCAAAAGGAAACTTTTAGACATCTGCAAGCAATATTCTAAGAGATTTTTGGATCAGCCTTGAAAAGATAATAGAAACCGACCTTGAACTGATAGATACTACTACTCTCCAGTGGAAACTAAAAATTCTAGCTGGATACTGATGATGACTGGTTTATTGGCATCTTAGTTGAACAAATGTAGGTTAAATTTTGAAAGGATATATTCTAGTAATAAAAGCTGGCAGAAGATCAGTTTTTGATGGTCTAAAGCTTCTACAGTTGGTGAAATATTTGCAAGAGTATTGGAAAGATATGACAGTTCAGTTTTTTAAGGAAAGGATTTAAATCACATCTCTTCCTGGGGCAGACATGGATTACCACTTCCAGAGGGGATATATTAGGGTCTACTAGATACGTGATGTTTTCTGCTTATTGCTTGTTTCTATAAATATGTCTTCTAAATTATGCCACAAGAGGAATGACAAAAATCGGCTTGTGTCAAACAATAGAAATAAAACGTATGGCAGATCAATATACCAATCTGCTGCCTGATTTCAGCAGAGGTCAAAGTGTACAGATGGCTAGTAATGTGGGGGGCGCTCAGAGATGATTACATCAAGAGGAAGTCAAGTGGTTGCTTAGGGTCTTGATTTTTGAGTCAGACAAGTTGGGTTCCGATCCTGATTCTAAAACATACTGCTGATGTCACCTCATTCAGGTTACTTAACCACCTCGTGCCTCAGTTTCCTGCTCTGTAAAATGAAGATAACACTGATAGTTCTCATCTCATCAAGTGTCATGAGGGTTATGTGAGTTAATATCTGTGAAGCACTCAGTACCTGGCATGTAATAAGGCCAGACATGTGTTTTCTGTGATCATTAGCTTAAGAACTCAATTTACACTGAGGAAACAGAGGTCCAGAGTCATGAATTACTGCACATGAGCCCACAGAGCCTGGGCCAGATCCAGAACTTAGCTCTGCTCAGCCCCAGTTCAGGGCTCTTTTTACTCTGCCATGACACCTTGCTATGTAAATGAAATGATACCAGTAAACCCCAAGACATAGAAATTTCTTTCTTTCCTTTTTATGGCTGCACTGGGTCTTTGTTGTGGCACACAGGCTGTTTGTTGCAATGTGTGGGCTTCTCCGGTTGCAGTGCATGGGCTTAGTTACCCCGTGGCATGTGGGATTTTAGTTCCGCAACCAAGGATTGAACCTGCATCCCCTGCATTGGAAGGTGGATTCATAACCAGTGGACCACCAGGAAAGTCCCTGTAGGAATTTCCTGAATGTACCATTTGTTTCTTTTTTTTATGGTAACAGTCAGTGATAGTTATCAATAGTATCAAGAACTGTTAATACATATTAATCCTTTGGCCTTAGGTGTTGTTGCAAATAAGTTGGTTGGTGCCCGCTCTTCTTTTGTCCACTCCCTGGACCAGTGTATGTTGTTAGCATCCTTCTTTGGGCATCTGTGACTTGCTGCTTACAGGCTTCTCCCTGACCTTTGCAAGGGAAGGCCAGAAACATCCAAGAGTGAATGCCCCCCTCAGGAATAGTCCTCCCTATCAATGATGGAAAGGGTTTGAAGAATAAATACCCCGACCCCTTGCCCTTCAGATGAGCTAACACTGAAGCTTATTCTTCACTCTCTCAGGAGCCCCAAGTGGGATTCAGCCTGAAAAGCAAAAGGTACACACTTGCTCACTGACAGCACTTCCAGAATTGGTTGCTAGCTTTTCCCATCTCATTTCCCTTCTCTACTGGTGTTTTCTGGAATCACCGTTAGATGAATTACTGCACTGGGCAATAAGTTCATTCAGGTTTTTATAACATTATATGGAAAAACCTAAACGAACTTTTTGGCCAACAAAACTTGTTGTTGTTCAGTCGCTCAGTCATGTCTGACTTTTTGTGACCCCGTGCACTGTAGCACACCAGACATCCCTGTCCTTCACCAACTCCCAAAGCTTGTTCAAATTCATGTCCATTGAGTTAGTGATGCCATCCAACCATCTCATCCTCTGCCGTCCCCTTCTCCTCCTGCCTTCAGTCTTTCCCAGCATCAGGGTCTTTTCTAATGAATCAGTTCTTTGCATCAGGTGGCCCAAACATTGGAACTTCAGCTTTAGCATCAGTACTTCCAATGAATATTCAAGACTGATTTCCCTTAGGATTGACAAGTTTGATCTCCTTGCAGTCCAAGGGACTCTCAAGAGTCTTCTTCAGCGCCACAACTCAAAAGCATCAATTCTTCAGTGCTCAGCTTTCTTTATGGTCCAACTCTCACATTCATACATGACTACTGGAGAAACCATAACTTTGACTAGATAGACCTTTATCGGCAAAGTAATGTCTCTGATTTTAATATGCTGTTTAGGTCTGTCATAGCTTTCCTTCCAAGAAACAAGCATCTTTTAATTTCATGGCTGCAGTCACCATCTGCAGTGACTTTGGAGCCCAAGAAAATAAAGTCTATCACTGTGTCCATTGTTTCCCCATCTGTTTGCCATGAAGTGATGGGACCAGATGCCATGATCTTCATTTTTTAAATGTTGAGTTTTAAGCCAGCTTTTTCACTCTCCTCTTTCACCTTCATCAAGAGACTCTTTAGTTCCTCTTTGCTTTCTGCCATAAGGGTGGTATATATTTGAGGTTATTGATATTTCTCCTGGGAATCTTGATTCCAGCTTGTGATGCATCCAGTCCACCATTTCTCATGATGTACTCTGCATAGAAGTTAAATAAGCAGGGTGACAATATACAGCCTTGACATACTCCTTTCCAAATTTGGAACCAGTCTGTTGTTCCATGTCCAGTTTTAACTGTTGCTTCTTGACCTGCATACAGATTTCTCAAGAGTCAGGTAAGGTGATCTGGTATTCCCATCTCTTTAAGAATTTTGCACACTTTGTTGTTGTGATCCACACAGTCAAAGACTTTGGCGTAGTCAGTGAAGCAGAAGTAGATGTCTTCCTGGAATTCTCTTGTTTTTTCTATGACCCAACAGGTGTTGGCAATTTGGTCTCTGGTTCCTCTGCCTTTTCTAGATTCAGCTTGAACATCTGATAGTGCTCAGTTCATGTACTGCTGAAGCCTAGCTTAGAGAATTTTGAGCATTACTTTGCTAGCATGTGAGATGAGTGAAATTTTGCAGTAGTTTGGACATTCTTTGGCATTGCCCTTCTTTGTGATTGGAATGAAAACTGTCCTTCATATTCCAGTCCTTTGGCCACTGCTGAGTTTTCCAGATTTGCTGGCATATTGAGTGCAGCACTTTAACAGCATCATCTTTTAGGATTTGAAATTTCTCAGCTGGCATTCCATCACCTCCACTAGCTTTGTTAGTAATGATGCTTCCTAAGACCCACTTGGCTTCGCACTACAATATATCTGGCTCTAGGTGAGTAATCACAGCATTATGGTTATCCGGGTCACTAAGATCTTTTTTGTATCATTTTTCTGTGTATTCTTGCCACCTCCTCTTAGTGTCTTCTGCTCTGTTAGGTTCATACCATTTCTGTCCTTTATTGGGCCCATCTTTGTGTGAAGTGTTCCCTTGGTATCTCTAATTTTCTTGAAGAGGTCCCTAGTCTTTCCCATTGTATTGTTTTCTTCTATTTCTTTGCATTGTTCACTTAAGAAGGCTTTCTTATCTCTACTTGCTGTTCTTTGGAACTCTGCTCAAATCCTTGTCTCTTGGTCAGCTTGACCTCAGGAATGATGCTTAGAAAGAAGTAAGAAGTCTATTTCTTCTATGTTCTGGGGATGACAAAGTGAATATGAAAGTGTTAGTAGCTCAGTTGTGTCTGACTCTTTCCGACCACATGGACTGTAGCCCGCCAGGCTCTTTTGTCCATGGGATTCTCCAGGCAGGACTACCAGAGTGGGTAGCCATTTCCTTCTCCAGGGGATCTTAACTGAGGGATCAAACCTGGGTCTCCTGAGTTGCAGGCAGATTCTTTACTATCTGAGCCAGAGAGATAAACCCAAATGACTGTTTGGCTTTCTAGAAGATGCAGGGGAAAAAAAATCCTAGCTGTGAGGCCCCTCAGGGAAAAACAGCCATGTTTTCAGAGTACCTTTTTTCCCATCCATAACAAGCTGGGCCTACTTAGAAATATAAATTTCTCAGCAACTTTGAAGTCCTGAAGGAAACTGGAAATGTTTGAACAAATAAAAATACTTACATGGCTTATATAATTTTTAACACCATTCACAGATCTAAAGTCACTTTGTTAATTTAGGAACATAAAAATGCATTATGTATAACTTGGTTGGCTCCTAAAAGTATTATGTTTGATATCTTGAGAGACGTGAAGCCCTAGAAAATTTGAGGAACAAAAAGAATATTTTGAAAGAGAATCTCGAAATGCCAGGTTTAAATTAAATTCCAAGATAACTGTCTAAGGTAGTCTTATAGGCTGCTGGTACTGGTGGGGTCATTCCCCCTGTCCTGGAATTGCTACAGGAGATGGATTTTCAGGGATGTTTCGGGGCCAGAAATGCAAGTAGGAGACACTGGAATTCTTGGGTGTGTTGGATGTCTTGATGACTTGATTGAAGGCCCTTGGGAATTGGAGAAGGAAATGGCAACCCACTCCAGTATTCTTGCCTGCAGAATCCCATGGGCAGAGGAGCCTGGCTAGCTACAGTTCATGGGGTCTCAAGAGTCGGACATGACTTAGTGACTAAACCACCACCTTGGGAATACCTCAATTGTTCCTTTATGATGCAATATCAAGTCCAAAGAGTGTGCCCTAGATACTGCCTGTGCACCTCAGTACAGCTGTTCACTCTAGCTGCCCACTTCCCCCATATTCATAAATGCATTTATAGTACAGAGAAATGTAAAGAAAAGACAGCTATGTTGAGATGCAGGTGCTGGGTAGACTGTAAGAGCCATACACTGGCTAAGGAACTTGGTTCCTGACACCAGCATCATAGATTTACAAGCACGTTCCCTTGTAAAATCAAAGGACAAAATCAGTTGTCAAAGGATACTCCCTGGCACAGGGATTGGTTTGAATGTGGCTTCTTTGGCTAATGGTTGACAGAAGCCTCTCCTCTTGGATGTCAATTGAAACTTGAAGTCACTCTTTGAAATCAGCCTTTTAAAAAATTTTTATTTATTTTTCTAATTAAAAGATAATTGCTTTACAGAATTTTGTTGGTTTCTGCCAAACATCAACATGAATTAATCTTAGGTATGCATATGTCCCCTCCCTTTTGGACCTCCCTCCCATCTCCCTCCCCATCCCACCCCTCTAGGTTGATACAGAGCCCCTGTTTAGGTTCCCTGAGCCACACAGCAAATTCCCATTGGCTGTCTATTTTACATATGGTAAAGTTAAGTTTCCATGTTACTCTCTCCATACATCCCACCCTCTCCTTCCTCCCCACCCCACCTCCCTGTGTCCATAAGTCTGTTCCATATGTCTGTGTCTCCATTGCTGCCCTGCAAATAATTTAATCGGTACCATCTTTCTAGATTCCATATATATGTGTTAGTATATGATATTTATCCTTTTCTTTCTGACTTACTCCACTCTAGATAATAGGCTCTAGGTCATTTATCTCTAGGTTATTTATCTTTGGCTTCACTGGGTCTTCATTGCTGTGCATGGGCTTTCTCTCGTTGCAACAAGCAGAGGCGACTCTCTGGTTGCAGTGCATGTGGTGGCTTCTCTTGTAGAGGATGGGCTTCACTGCACATGGGTTTCAGTAGTTGTGGCTCACGGGCTCAGTAGTGGTGGCTTAATTGCCCTGCAGCCTGGGGGATCTTCCTGCACCAGGGATCAAACCCATGTCCTCTGAATTCACAGGCAGATTCTTAACCACTTGACCACCAGAGAAATCCTGAAGTCAACCTTTGAAAGAGCATAGGCAGAGCTGAGAAAATCACCTAGAGTTTAAGAGGAAAGTAGAGCCAGAGGCATGATCAAACCTGTACCTGAAACCACCACTATCTATGTACTTTGCAGTTACTTTAGCCTCTAAATGCTCTTTAATGTTTTAGCCTATTTTTATGAGGACTTCTGTTTCTCATACCAGAAGGCTTTCTCATGGACATACTTAAGCATGAGAAGAGTGTGACTACTGGAACTTATTCTTTGAAAATAATAAAATTGTTTCTTTAACTGTATCACAATAACAAGCTCTGCCCTTAAGCCCCATTTTTATGGACTTTTCTGCAGTTGATGTTAAATATGCCTGAGAAATCTGAGCACCATTGGAAATTTAGCAGCGGTCAAAGTTCAGGGGTCTTCTTGAAGTGGTGGTTTGGTATGAACATAGGGGAAGATACTGTATAGCAGTCAATCACAGTTGATTATTTTGCAAGCACAGTTTACAAAACTAACTGGCTCCGTCCAAGTTTGAATAAGCAAATTAGAATAAACAGTTTTACCTGGCAGAGATACCTATTTTATGTTGGCAATTGGCCATTCACTTGGCATGTAGTTTAAGCATCCAACAGCTGCTGTTCTCCCACTCATGGGGCCTTTCTTTTCAGAAGATAATTACTTCAACTTGACAAAGAGCTGGGATCTGAGCTGGGTTCATTCAAGACCAAGGGTGTACTAAAATCTTAGGGATCACTGTTTGAAATAGTGATGGGAACTCTTGGATATCTTTTCTCTTTGAGACACCTAGTAAGCATTTTCCTCTCAGAAGTGAGGAGTGTATCTTAAAAGATTTCCCCTTTAGGTATTCATTTAAGAGAGTATTTAAACTTGTTGAATGTGACCTTGTGCCGTGATGAAGAATTTTCTCCTGATAAGATGTTAGCAGTTCATAGAATACAGAACAACATGAAACATGGTTGGCTGTGTGCATAATTATTTACTTATGCAGCATGTTTCATTCTATCAGTCTCTCTGTCTAGAATGCCTAGAACAATCACCACACTTCAATGCATGCATGACAGATGTGTACGCATTCTCTTTGTCTCAGCTTATGGTTCTTCCTCCAGGAAGTCTTTAACCACCACCACCACCACTCACCCAGTAAAAGTTATGTGCACAACATTCTGTAATTGATGAGCATAGCATTTCACTTACTCTGTTGGAAATGCCTCTTGTCTTTATCCCCAACTGTGGTGGACAGTCTTTTTTTTAAAAAAATTTTTTTTTATTTGTTTAGTTTTGACTGTGCTGGATCTTTCTTGCAACGCATGCCTGCTTCTCATTGTGGTAGCTTCTCTTGTTGTGGAGCACAGGCTGTAGGGTGTGTGTAGGCTTCAGTAGTTGTGGCTCCCAGGCTCTAGAGCGAGCGAGCACTCAATAGCCCTGTGGCATGTGGGATATTCCTTGATTTTCACACGAGTGGTGGAAAGATGAGTGGGCAGCATGCTTGGCAATTAGGGCTCTTGAGCTGTAAGTGATTGTTCAGCCTTCATCATCTCTTTTGATTGTCTCTTTTCCTTAAGATCTACACATGACACTTTGTTTTTTAAGTTACTAGGTGCTGTAAATAAGTTCATTCTCAAGAAATATCTATTGAGATGCTGTGTGAAATCATTTTATGACAGATTTTTAGATGGAGTACTTAAAAATGTTAAATTCCTCCTTCTTCTTTTCCCTCGTCCCTCTCTCCCTCCCTCCTTTCTTTTCCAAATATTTATTAAGCATCTAATAGGTGCCAGAGTTAAAAGGTTATACAAGTCTGACAACTTCCTACATCTCAGAGAGAAAGAGAGAGTGTGTGTATGTGTGTTTACCAAAATACATAGGCAAGTAAAGAATAAAAAATAACCATTTTACATATTATGATGAAAATAGAGTGCTATGATTGGAGTTAGTGGGATTAGTGGGAATTAGTGGGTGAATTCATTAGGCTGGATGAACAGTAAAAGTCTTTTCATGAGGTTACAAACTGGGACCAGAAAGAACCAGTCATGCACAGATCGGGTGGAAGAGAACTGTAGGCAGAGGGAATGGTTAATGCAAAGCTTCTGAAGTGAAAGTGAGCTTGGTGGGTTGAGGAACAGCAGTGAGGTCACTGTGATTCATTGTATTGGGAGAGGGGCAGAGGGTAAGTGGACAGGATCGTAGACATGAGCAAGGACTAGGTCATAGGACCTTGTAAGCCATGGTAAAGAGTTGTTAATTAATTCTAAATATTAACACAGTGAGTGGGTAGCAACTAGATTGCCAGGAAGACAAATGACAATGGTTTGATTTATTATTATAGAAAATATTCCTGGATGGTAGATATAAATATATATTTTTCTGTTTGTGCTTCTGAAATAGTTCATATTTTTAAGATAATTCTTACTGCTGTGTACAAAACTATTTGAGGGAAAGGATGGAGGTAGGGTGATGAGGCAGGAGGCCATCATACAATTACAGGTATCAGAGGTAGCTAGAACGAGGGTTGTAGCAGGTGTGAGGGAGAGACCTAGACAGATTTAGGATGTGTTCAGAAGCTTGAGTGGGTAAAACTTGCTGATGGATTGGACGTGGAGCTTGAGAGAAAACACAGGAATCAGAGATGTGCTTTGCTTTGAGCAACTGGTGTAGAAAATGCTCCCATTTACTGAGATGGGGAAAACTGCAGGAAGCACAGGTTTTGGTAGCAGTAAGGGGATTAGAGGTTTTCTTATGGCCATCTTAAGCATGACATCCCCATCAGATCTTCAAGTGGAGTCGTCAGGAGTGGATATAACAGGCTGAGAATGGAGATCGGGGATCATCAGCTTATCAGTGCCCTTTAAGGCCAAGGATGGAGTAAGATCTCTCAGATAGAGGAGAGAAAGGGACCTGGGAGTGAGCCATAGAACACGCCACTGTACACATTGCTGAGAGGAGGAGAAACTTCGAAGGGAGATCACCAGTGAGATAGAGGGGCAACCAGGAAAATGAGAAGCTGAGAAAACCACAAGAAGAAAATATTTCAAGTTAGAGGTAATTTTGTCTAAACCATCAGGTTTTAAACATTTTTAGGCCATAATATATTTTGTAGGATGGTGAAGCCTGTGGAACACCTCTCAGAGAAAAATTTTTAAATGCACAGAATTACCAAGAAAACTGGATTCCCAGGTGGCTCAATGGTAAAGAATCTTCTTGCCCACACAGGAAAGATAGACTGAATCCCTGGGTCAGGAAGATCCCCTGGAGAAGGAAATGGCCACCCACTCGGTATTCTTGCCTCGAATTTTCCATAGATAGAGGAGCTTGATGGGCTACAGTCCATGGGGTCACAAAGAGTCAGTCATGACTGAGTACAAATGTGTTCCAAGAAAACCAATTATGTTGAAGTAGAAATCAGTGGAGAAATAACTCCAAAAAGAATGAAGAGATGGAGCCAAAGCAAAACCAACACCCAGTTGTGGATGTGACTGGTGATGGAAGTAAAGTCTGATGCTGTAAAGAGCAATGTTGCATAGGAACCTGGAATGTTAGGTCCATGGATCAAGGTAAATTGGAAGTGGTCAAACAGAGGATGGCAAGAGTGAACATTGAAATTTTAGGAATCAGTGAACTAAAATGGACTGGAATGGGTGAATTTAACTAAGATGACCATTATATCTACTATTGTGGGCAAGAATCCCTTAGAAGAAATGGAGTAGCCATCATAGTCAACAAAAAAGTCTGAAAGGCAGTACTTGGATGTAATCTCAAAAACAACAGAATGATCTCTGTTCATTTCCAAGGCAAACCGTTAGATATCACAGTAATCCAGATCCATGCCCCGACCAGTAATGGTGAAGAAGCTAAAGCTGAATGGTTCTATGAAGACCTGTAAGACCTTCTAGAACTAACACACCAAATAGATGTCCTTTATGTTATAGGAGACTGGAATGCAAAAGTAGGAAGTCAAGAAACACCTGCAGTAACAGGCAAATTTGGCCTTGGAGTACAGAATGAATCAAGTCAAAGGCTAACAGAGTTTTGCCAAGATAATTCACTGGTCATAGCAAATGCTCTTCCAACAACACAAGAGAAGACTCTACACATGGACATCACCAGATAGTCAATACTGAAATCAGATTGATTATATTCTTTGAAGCCAAAGATGGAGAAGCTATACAGTCGTCAAAAACAAGACCAGGGGCTGACTGTGGCTCAGATTATTAACTTCTTATTGCCAAATTCAAACTTAAATTGAGGAAAGTAGGGAAAACCACTAGACCATTCAGGTATGACCTAAAACAAATCCCTTACAATTATACAGTGGAAATGACAAATATATTCAAGGGATTAGATCTGATAGAGTGCCTGAAGAACTATGGATAGAGGTTTGGAACATTGTATAAGAGAAAGGGAACAAGATCATCCCCAAGAAATAGAAATACAAAAGGGCATTTTTGTCTGAACAGGTTGTCTGAGGAGGCCTTACAAATAGCTATGAAAAGAAGAGAAGTGAAAGGCAAAGGAGAAAAGGAAAGATATACCCGTTTGAATGCAGAGTTCCAAAGAATAGCAAGGAGAAATAAGAAAGCCTTCCTCAGTGATCAGTGCAAAGAATTAGAGGAAAACAATAGAATTGGAAAGACTAGAGACCTCTTCAAGAAAATTAGAGATACCAAGGGAAAATTTCATGCAAAGATGACACAATAAAGGACAGAAATGGTATGGACCTAACAGAAGCAGAAGATATTAAGAAGAGGTGGCAAGAACACAGAAGAACTGTACAGAAAAGATCTTCATGGCCCAGATAATCACAATGGTGTGATCACTCACCTAGAGCCAGACATCCTGAAATGTGAAGTCAAGTGGGCCTTAAGAAGCATCACTATGAAAAAAGCTAGTGGAGGTGATGGAATTTCAGTTGAGCTATTCCCAATCCTAAAAGTTGATGCTGTGAAAGTGCTACATTAAATATGCCAGCAAATTAGGAAACTCAGCAGTGGCCACAGGACTGGAAAAGGTCAGTTTTCATTCCAATCCCTAAGAAAGGCAATGCCAAAGAATGCTCAAATTACCGCACAATAGCACTCGTCTCACACGCTAGCAAAGTAATGCTCAAAATTTTCCAAGCCAGGCTTCAACAGTATGTGAACCATGAACTTTCAGATTTTCAAGCTGGCTTTAAAAGAGGCAGAAGAACCAGAGATCAAGTTGCCAACATCCATTGGATCATTGAAAAAGCAAGAGAGTTCTGGAAAAACATCTACTTCTGCTGTATTGACTATGCCAAAGCCTTTGACTGTGTAGATCACAGCAAACTGTGGAAAATTCTTAAAGAGAGGGGAATACCAGACCACCTGACCTGCCTCCTGAGAAATCTGTATGCAGGTCAAGAAGCAACAGTTAGAACTGGACATGAAACAACAGACTGGTTCCAAATCGGGAAAGGAGTACATCAAGGCTGTATATTGTCACCCTGCTTATTTAACTTCTATGCAGAGTCCATCATGAGAAACGCTGGGCTGGATGAAGCACAAGCTGGAATGAAGATTGTTGGGAGGAATATCAATAACATCAGATATGCAGATGGTACAACCTTTATGGCAGAAAGCAAAGAAGAACCCAAGAGCCTCTTGATGAAAGTGAAAGAGGAGAGTGAAAAAGTTGGCTTAACACTCAACATTCAGAAAACTAAGATCGCAGCATCTGGTCCCATCACTTCATGGCAAATAGTTGGGGAAACAATGGAAACAGTCACAGACTTTATTTTGGGGGGCTCCAAAGTCACTGCAGATGGTGACTGCAGCCATGAAACTAAAAGACGCTTGCTTCTTTGAAGAAAGGTTATGACCAACCTAGACAACATATTAAAAAGCAAAGACATTATTTTGCCAACAAAGGTCCATCTAGTCAAAGCTATGGTTTTTCCAGTAGTCATGTATGGATGTGAGAGTTGGACTATAAAGAAAGCTGAGTGCTGAAGAATTGATGCTTTTGAACTGTGGTGTTGGAGAAGACTCTTGAGAGTCCCTTGGACAGCAAGGAGATCCAACCAGTCCATCCTATAGGAAATCAGTCTTGAATATTCATTTAAAGGACTCATGCTGAAGCTGAAACTCCAATGCTTTGGCCACCTGATGCAAAGAACTGACTCATTTGAAAAGACCTTGATGCTGGGATAGATTGAAGGCTGGAGAAGGAGTCGACATAGGATGAGATGGTTGGATGGCATCACTGACTCAATGGACATGAGTTTGAATAAACTCTGGTAGTTGCTGACAGACAGGGAGGCCTGGCCTGCTGCAGTCCATGCAGTCACAAAGAGTCGGATGTGACTGAGTGACTGAACTGAACTGAAAGTTATAATGGGCTTTCTAGGTGACTCAGTGGTTAAAAATCCTCCTGGCAATAGAGGAAATGCAGGTTCGATCCCTGGGTCAGGAATATCCCCTGGAGAAAGGAATGGCAACCCACTCCACGATTCTTGCCTGGGAAATTCCATGGACAGAGGAGCCTGGCAGGCTGCAGTCCATGGGTTCACAAAGAGTTGGACATGACTTACCGACTAAACAATAACAGTTATATCAAAAGCAAATTTGATGGCAATATGTTTTATTAACATATTCTATAAATATATCTAGTGGTGAGTTAATAAGTATTGTAATCTCTTGGTAGTGGTGAGCAGATATGGTGTTTTTAGATCTGAAGCATCTTTAATATGTAAGATGTAATTCGAAAATGCAATGTGAAAATATCTATGATTTTGTGATAAAGGCACAAGTACAGCTAATAGTATTGTGGTTTGTTGATTATATTTAAAACTTAAAGAAAAGCTGCATTTCAGTTAATGATGAGTGAAAGTACATATTTTTTTCCAGGCTAGTTCCCAGACTCTCTAATTTCAAAATCACCAGTCTAATGTTAACAGGTAAATCTTCAGAAATGGCACACAGTGATGTGGATTCTTGTAAACAGTGATTTATTTTGCCATCCTTGTTTAATTTTGAGCAGTACCCATAGCTTGTCGATGTTCTAGCTCACTGTTAGAAGAAATAAAGAAGAGAAAGAAAGTAACATTAGAAAGTCACTGTTAGAAAGCAAGATTAAAAGGGCATAGGAGCAATGGCACAGGAGGTGGGTGGGGTGGGGAGAGGAATGCTGAATATTCTTTTTTGTAGTTACTTAAGTTGAAGAGCATTAATATTCATTAAGACGTCTAATATAAAAACAGGTTTTGCATTGAATTCATTAGGGCAGAAAATTTAAATTTGCCTCTACTCCCATTATTTGATATTCAGAATACTTTATAGGGAAAAAAGGATAAGCAGTTGTATAAAGGTGTTCCCTTTGTTCTTTTTTCTATTTCCTCCTTTAAAGTTCTAGAATATCTACCATATTCCCCTCTACCTATAATTACATACTGATATACAAAATATAGGTATAGGTGCAGGTGTCTTTAAAATACAAGGCCCAGTTTATGAGTGTGCTGTGAATTTTGGAATTTCAGCGGTATACTGTCAAGAAAATATTTGTTTGTTGACTGCTGGATAGAAATTGTTTCCTTACTTACCCACCGTGTCATGTATTTCCTCAACAGTGAAAGCCTAAACATCTAGCTCTGTACAAATATATCCAACATATCACTGATACCATAATGAAAAGCCCTTCATATTCTTTTTTGCTTGTGTTATAGTCTATAGTGCAGTGATAGGCTAACTGTGGCTTGTGGCCTATTAGTGTACAACTAGCAAGTTGTGAACACTATGTATATTTTTAAAGGGTTGTAAAAACAAACACCAAAGAGGAATGTGCAACTGGGACCTGATGAGGACCGCACAACATAAACTATCCGGCCCCTTTTAGAAAACATGTGCTGAGCCCGCATATTGCATGTGTGTGTGTGTGTGTGTGTTTGTGTACACACACATGCACATGTGTATGCCTTGGAAAATTTCTCCAGCCTACTTCTTTAATTTTTTAATATTTACTTCTTTATTTGGCTGTACCAGGTCCTGGTTGTGACATACAGGATCTTCGATATTTGGCATGTGAGATATTTAGCTGTGGAAAGTGAAGTCTTAGTTGGAGCATGTGGGATCTAGTTCCCTGACCAGGCATCAAACCCAGGGCCCCTGTGTTGGGAGTGTAGAGTCTTAATCACTGGACCACCAGGAAAGTCCCTCAGACCCCTTCTTTAAATAACAGATTTAGTCCCCTTGACAAGTGTTCAGACTTGGCCAGTTCTGGTATGCCGTCAGCAGCATAACAACTATGACTGGTTCAAGGAGTGCGCATGTGAAACCAGCAGGGGCCTTCAGTGTCCCAGAGAACTGATGTGTAGATGTATGGGGTAAGCTCTCTTTTCACTGGGGTTGCTCAGCTGAGAGGGCATAAACCTGCTCATGCTGGTGGACATCGTGCAAGAGCGTCTGGAACCAGACAGAATGGAGTTGATGTGCACAGTGAAGGGGCTGATAGATCTAGAGGAGCAGGGCAGGGACCAAAGCACTTGCGCTCTGATGCCTGAGGCTAGATCCATTCTTCTCTCTCTGTATTATCTGAGTCAACAATTTCCCTTTGTTGTTTAAGCTTATTGGAGTTGCAGTTCTGCCACTTGTAAGCAAAATACCTCTTTGCAATTCAAATACGTCACAGCTCATCCAAAAGTTCAATAAAAAACCTTTCTCTTTCTTGATTACTAGGAAAGCTGCAGTGATCATGTACATAGTTACCAATTACTGGACACTCTCAAAGTTCTACCCACAGGGCAGGTTGGTTTACAACGTTAGGGAGGACATGTATTAGTGCCACATGGGTAGAGGGGGGAACAAAAACTGAGAGTTTAAGTAATTTGCTTGAGATCTCACAACTAAGTAGGTTGCAAAGCTGAGGTACCATCCACATTCCTTGTGACCCCACATTTTGTATAAATTTTCCTGTGGTCATGGCATTTGCAGTGATCTGACAAAATAAAACCTTATCATGCTGTTTCCTCTGAACACAGCACAACAAATTAGTATCTCTTTTTGCATTGATAGTTTACAGTTTAAATGGAATAACATTATTTTCTCATTACATATAAATACAAAAATTGCAACTACATGTCAATAACTTGACAGTTACTGCTTTAGGGACTCAACACATCATAAAGTGATATGAAATGTAGTGTGCCCCATTATTTGGCTGAGAAATATGTGCCTTTGAAAATGTAGGGATAATTTCTAGCCAGCTGTCTTAGCCCAGATTTCCTAGAGCCTGTAGCCAAGATTAAGTGCCAATTCTTTTTTTTTTTTTTTTTTTTTTTGGCTGTGTTGGGTCTTCATTGTGGTGAGCAAGAGCTACTCTCTACTTGGGGTGTGCAGGCTTCTCATTGTGGTGGCTTCTCTTCTTGCAGAGCATGGGCTGTAGATCACGTGGGCTTCAGTAGTTGTGACTCCTGGGCACTAGAGCACAGTCTCGGTAGTTGTGGCACATGGGCTTAGTTGTTCCATGGCATGTGGTATCTTCCCTGATCAGGGATCGAACTCATGTCTCCTGCATTGGCAGGCGGATTCTTTACCCTGAGCCACCAGGGAAGCCCTAAGTGCCAATTCTTAACTGGCGAGATACAAAGCCAAGGCAGCAAGAGTGAGCATGAAGGAGGTAAGGCAGGGAAGACGCGAAGCAGTGCAAGGTGAGGTGTGCCAGCGCTTTGCAGTGAGCCACAAAGGAATCATTTGGCAGACATGTCCATTTAGTCAGAATGTCTGTGGATGTTTCTTCACAAGCTGTGTGGATAAATTGTGCCTTCAAACCGTTCATGGAAGGGACGGTAGAGAATTTGTGTGCTAGGCTCCCTCCCATCTCCTGTTTCACGCTGGTTAGAGTTTGTCCCAAAAGAAGTGAACTCGCCCACACTTCTAGGTTATCCTGATCCATTGCCATCTGAGAGGATGCTCTATCCCATGCCCTGTGGAGTGGAATTCCGTCCTAATCCAGTGAGGGAGGAGCCAGAAACACTAGGCAGATGGCTGGACACGGGGCTGTGTGGCAGAGGCTAAGGCAAGGCATCCACCATTCCTGAGGCAAGTAAACTGATGGACCGAAGAAAGCAGAACCACACGGGCCCAAGAGGAATTGATGGGCCACAGAAGTGCCTGAGGCAGGGTGAGCAGTGGTGGACCCAGGTGGCAATGGCGCTGAGACATTCTGACTCTGCACAGGAGCGTGGTATGATATAACCATTAATAACCACCACAGAATGTACATTTTTAAGTTCTAATATATTGCGTCCAAAGACCGCAACTTGTTTAGGAAATGAGTGCTAGCTCACTTCATGCATGCGGTAAGGTAAGCCACTCAAATCTGCTCTTGACCAGATATTAAAGACTTTTTCCTCAGTTCCAAGAGAGGTGATTTATCTAAGTCTGAACATTTACTAAAGCTTAATTTAGGTTGATGCAGTAGACTGGTATTTCATTTTTAATGTGGTGAACCGTTATAATGAATTAGATCTTTCATCATGGAAACAGTAGCTTCCAATTCTTGAAGAAAGCCAGTGAGTGATTATTTAAACAGTGGCTTGTCTCTCAGAATACATTGCATTCAGGGTGTGTGTGTGTGTGTGTGTGTGTGTGTGTGCGTGCACGCATGCGTGTGTCTGCATGTGTGTGTATTTCTTTTTATCTCTCCACTACTAACACAGTTGACACCTGAAGAACTTTCTATTTTCCATCTCTGGCTTCTAATGGGGGCACCCATAAGATATCCATGGTGTCACATTGGTTTGGTCCTTTGTATCTGGAATGTGGAAAAACTCACTGACTGTTTCAAATAACAAAAGTATATTCTCTCTCATAGTCTCAGAGGTGAAACCTGAAAAGCGAAACATTTACAAAAGCACGATTTGATCTTTCACATGAAGGAGTCTAAAGTTGATAATACAGTTGGGAATGCACTCTTGTTGTTTTTATTTTCCCCTTCCTGAGCATTCTTCCAGCTCAGCTGTTGTGTGCATCCCTGACACTCCCTGAGCAGGGATCTTAAATGATGCCACACAGATTGTTCTGAGGCTGAATTGTGTGCAACAAATCTTGGGAATTTCCATTCATAGCAAACACATGATCCTCCTTGAGGGTCAAGAAAAACATCCCCATATTCACTTTTTAGAATATGTTCGTTTCTCTTATAAATCAAGTTGGAGCAAAATGGTTTAGGATTCTTTTTTGAGAAGATATGTTTTTGTGGACTTATGCTCTGTAGTCTTAATGATCCCTGTGGAGTCTGACATTTACAGCAGTATTTTGCCCAGTGGAAAAGTAGCCAGTGTTTAGTGCACGGATGACTGAAAAATCACAGCTATTTGTCTGTCCTTTAAAGACGATTGGGGTGGGGTGAGGTGGGCGGCAGGCATCGAGATGTAGTATGTGTCCCTATCTTAAAAATCACTCTATGTCTCCCTTCAAAAATCTCTTTTAGATTTTTTAAAAATTGAGCTTTAAAGTAACGCTGACAGTCTCTGTCATGAAGCACTGTTATTGTTGCCTTCTCCCATAAACTCTTGACTTAGTGAACCTAAATTCTGGGAATTGCTTTGGCCTAGACTTAGAAGATGAAGAGGTCAATGGCCACCAAACCAATTGACATCAGGATTTAGTTAATAAAACAACTTTCAGGGAATGGTCCCGGGTCAGATCCATTAAGGCTGATTGTTCAGATGCTTTTTCGCATCTCCATCCCCATCTGAAGCATAGTCACCTTTGTTATGAGGACTTCAGGACATGCTACAGCCTTTCAGTTGCTAAAGAGTCACTCAGATTTACTAAGGTGAAAAGAGAAGAGAACCAGTTTTAAAAGCTTGAACTACGTGAAAATAAAGTGGCTTTTCAGGTAAACTCTTGTTCTCTGCAAGCACTTCACTCCCAGAGCATTTTAATCTAAGTCTTGTTATTACTGTTAGGAACCATATGCTTTATTTGCACTATCCTATGTGTTAAAGTCTTCCACCATGACAGACGAGGTCAACCTTCTGGTTGGCAAAACATGACCAATATTCCTTTGTAGCAGAGTGTTGCTCTTTAGACTCCGAGAAGCTCTGTTCAAAACACATCGCTCTGCTTTTAAGCCTCAAATTACGGCCACTACTGCCATTAGTGCAGAAATGATGGTGTTATTACTTACTTTCTAAAGGAAAAAAATATATGGGAAATGGAAGAAGGCAAAAAACATTGCTTATTTTATTTTAACACAAAATAAAGGATGGGTGAATTACCAGATAGATCTTGCCTCTGCGGTGGCAATTTTGCTCTACCATCTGGTATTAACATTCATGAAGAGATACCTATAATTCTCTAGGGCCCAGGAGCAATATCCCTTTCTATTCAGGTAATCCATCACTCTGAAGGGTGGGCAGATAATAGGAACGTATGTTTCATTTATCGCTCCCTGCCAGTAGGGGAAATGACAGTCATATTGAAACTTTTCAGTATCTTGCTTGCTGTACAGGAGTGGGTTATTTGCACAGGTTCCCATTCTACCTAGGTCGTGAAGAGCATCTATCTTTTCTGAGCACAAGAAAGGGAATGACCATCTGAGTTGTCTTGGGTTGGAGCACAAATTAATCTGTCTAGATTTGTGGTTACCAAGTGATCTATGTGCATGTGGTAGAAGGCTAGGTGGATAGGGACCTAGGTGGTATATAAGTATCTCAGATATGGGAAATATATATTCTTCAAAATCACCATTACCACCAAAGTTGAAAAATATGAATTGGGTTTGAGCAGGTATTGTTACTGGAAAAAAATGTTTTCTCCATTGAATTTCTAATAGTAACAAACCATGGGATGTTCAACAGTGTCTTCCCTCTTCCCCTCAAGTAAATGATGTGTTCTGTGCAGACCAGAATGATAGTGTTTTCATTCAACTACATGCCAGGAGTCTAGCATTTTGTACATTGTAAGACTTGGGAAGTTAGACCCTGGATGATTAAAGTTAGAAATGTAGTTAGAGGGTCTCTGAATTATTGTAGCTCTTGTCACACAATGAAACTCAAGAAAGTGGTCTCTTTCCACTACCACTTTTGTTGGCCTCTCTTCTTTTTCCCATTCAGATTTTTTTATATTCTACTAGCTTTACCCACGGAGAAGGCAATGGCACTCCACTCCAGTA
Source organism: Cervus canadensis (assembly GCF_019320065.1). Lineage (NCBI taxonomy): Eukaryota > Metazoa > Chordata > Mammalia > Artiodactyla > Cervidae > Cervus > Cervus canadensis. The sequence goes on from NC_057419.1 coordinate 25,323,994, forward strand.
CTCTTGCCTGGAAAATCCCATGGATGGAGGAGCCTGGTAGGCTGCAGTCCATGGGGTTGCTAAGAGTCGGACACGACTGAGCGACTTCACTTTCACTTTTCACTTTCATTAATTGGAGAAGGAAATGATGACCCACTCCAGTGTCCTTGCCTGGAGAGTCCCAGGGACGGTGGAGTCTGGTGGGCTGCCATCTATAGGATCGCACAGAGTTGGACACAACTGAAGTGACTTAGCAGCAGCAGCAGCAGCCTTACCCATGTGGCTGTAGATGAAATCCTTGGCAGGTACAGAAGCTCAGTGAGGTGAGGTAGCCCATAGGAGGGGACTCAGTTAATAAGTGTCAGCAGTGGAATTCAACCCGAGTTCTGTTTACCTTCTAGGCACCTTGTTTTTCTGTTTCTATATACTGATGCTAGAGGATACTTACATAGCTTGTATTTAAAAAGTAATCATCTGTAAATTCATTAAAACATGTACTAAACATGTACAGAGCTCTTAGCTAAGCACTGAGAATAAGATGAACAAGACATGGCTTTCCTGAGGTGTGGAAAACCACCTTCTAGTTAGGGCATCGTTACCAATAACAAAAACAAACAGTAATATCATAAAGAGCTATAGAATGGAGCCTCTGTCTCTGCCTGTGGAGTCTGGAAGCCTTCCACATGGGGGTGACATTTAAATTTGGTCTTGAAAAATAAATGGGAATTGGTGATGAAATGAGTCTTGGCATATAACTGTCTAGTGTGACCCACCATAGAGCCACCAGAACTTACACAGCACCGGGGAAACAAACTCTTGGAGGGCACAAACAAAACCTTGTGGCACCAGGACCCAGGAAAAAAGAGCAGGGACCCCACAAGAGACTGACCCAGACTTGCCTGTTAGTGTCTAGGAGTCTCTGGCAGTGGCATGGGTCAGCGGTGGCCTGCTGCAGGGTTGGGGACACTGAGTGTGGCAGTGCATGCATGGGACCTAATAGGGGACTGGAATGCAAAAGTAGGAAGTCAAGAAACACCTGGAGTAATGGGCAGATTTGCCCTTGGAGTATAGAATGAAGCAGGGCAAAGGCTAATAGAGTTTTGCCAAGAGAACGCACTGGTCATAGCAAACACCCTTTTCCAACAACATAACAGAAGACTCTACACTTGGACATCACCAGATAGTCAATACCGAAATCAGATTGATTATATTCTTTGTAGCCAAAGATGGAGAAGCTCTATAAAGTTAGCAAAAACAAGATGGGGAGCTGACTATGGCTCAGATCATGAACTCCTTATTGCCAGATTCAGACTTAAATTGAAGAAAGTAGGGAAAACCATTAGACCATTCAGGTATGACCTAAAACAAATCCCTTACGATTATACAGTGGAAGTGACAAATATATTCAAGGGATTAGATCTGACAGAGTGCCTGAAGAACTATGGATGGAGGTTTGTGACATTGTATAAGAGAATGGGAACAAGACCATCCCCAAGAAAAAGAAGTGCAAAAAAGCAAAATGGTTGTCTGAAGAGGCCTTACAAATAGCTATGAAAAGAAGAGAAGTGAAATATTATCAAGGGTGAAACAGATCACCAGCCCAGGTTGGATGCATGAGACAAGTGCTCGGGGCTGGTGCACTGGGAGGACCCAGAGGGATCGGGTGGAGAGGGAGGTGGGAGGGGGGATCAGGATGGGGAATACATGTAAATCCATGGCTGATTCATGTCAATGTATGGCAAAAACCACTACAGTATTGTAAAGTAATTAGCCTCCAACTAATAAAAATAAATGAAAGAAAGAAAAAAAAAAGAAGAAAAGAAGTGAAAGGCAAAGGAGAAAAGGAAAGATATACCCATTTGATTGCAGAGTTCCAAAGAATAGCAAGGAGAAATAAGAAAGCCTTCCTCAGTGATCAGTGCAAAGAATTAGAGGAAAACAATAGAATGGGAAAGACTATAGAGACTACGTCAAGAAAATTAGAGATATCAAGGGAACATGGCATGCCAAGATGAACACAATAAAGGACAGAAATGGTATGGACCAAACAAGAGCAGAAGATATTAAGAAGAGGTGGCAAGAATACACAGAAGATCTGTACAAAAAAGATCTTCATGGCTCAGATAATCATGATGGTGTGATCACTCACCTAGAGTCAGACATCCTGGAATGTGAAGTCAAGTGGGCCTTAAGAAGCATCACTATGAACAAAGCTAGTGAAGGTGATGGAATTCCAGTTGAGCTATTTCAAATCCTAAAAGATCATGCTGTGAAAGTGCTATATTCATTATGCCAGCAAATTTGGAAAACTCAGCAGTGGCCTCAGGACTGAAAAAGGTCACTTTTCATTCCAATCCCAAAGAAAGGCAATGCCAAAGAATGCTCAAATTACCGCACAATAGCACTCATCTCACACGCTAGCAAAGTAATGCTCAAAATTCTCCAAGCCAGGCTTCAATAATACATGAACCATGAACTTCCAGATGTTCAAGCTGGCTTTAAAAGAGGCAGAAGAACCAGAGATCAAATTGCCAACATTCATTGGATCATCAAAAAAGCAAGAGAGTTCTAGAAAAACATCAACTTCTGCTTTATTGACTACACCAAAGCCTTTGACTGTGTCGATCACAATAAACTGTGGAAAATTCTTCAAGAGATGGGAATACCAGACCACCTGACCTGCCTCCTGAGAAATCTGTATGCAGATCAAGAAGCAACAGTTAGAACTGGACATGGAACAACAGACTGGTTCCAAATCGGGAAAGGAGCATTTCAAAGATGTATATTGTCACCCTGCTTATTTAACTTATATGCAGAGCACATCATGAGGAACGCTGGTCTGGAAGAAGCACAAGCTGGAATCAAGATTGCCGGGAGAAATATCAATAACCTCAAACATGCAGATGACACTACCCTTATGGCAGAAGGCAAAGAAGAACTAAAGAGCCTCTTGATGAAAGTGAAAGAGGAGAGTGAAAAAGTTGGCTTAAAGCTCAACATTCAGAAAACTAAGATCATGGCATCCAGTCCCATCACTTCATGGCAAATAGATGGGGAAACAGTGGAAACAGTGACAGACTCTATTTTTTTGGGCTCCAAAATCACTGTAGATGGTGACTGCAGCCATGAAGTTAAAAGACTCTTGCTCCTTGGAAGAAAAGTTACGACCAACCTAGATAGCATATTAGAAAGCAGAGACATTACTTTGCCAACAAAGATCCATCTAGTGAAAGCTTTGGTTTTTCCAGTAGTCATGTATGGATGTGAGAGTTGGACTATAAAGCTGAGCACCAAAGAATTGATGCTTTTTAACTGTGGTGTTGGAGAAGACTCTTGTGAGTCCCTTGTACTGCAAGGAGATCCAACCAGTCCAACCTAAAGGAAATCAGTCCTGAATATTAATTGGAAGGACTCATGTTGACACTGAAACTCCAACACTTTGGCCACCTGATGCGAGGAACTGACTCATTTGAAAAGACTCTGATGCTGGGAATGATTGAAGTGGGGAGGAGAAGGGGATGACAGGATGAGATGGTTGGATGGCATCACCAGCTCAACAGACATTAGTTTGAGTAACCTCCAGGAGTTGGTGATGGACAGGGAGGCCTGGTGTGCTGCAGTCCTTGGGTTCTCAAAGAGTCAGACAGGACTGAGCTACTGAACTGAACTGAAGTGTGACCCTGAGCAAGCTGATTAGATTTCTCATTCTTAGTTTCCCCTCTCTTTATGATTATTATGAAGCTGAGATAAGATGTAGAAGCACTCTGAAAACTTTGAGATGCTATTCCAGGAAGTATTTTCCACAGTTATGGCTCATGTGGATAAGAGACAAGGCCTGATACATTGAACAAATAGGATGCATAAGCTATTTTTAGAAAAACCACCAGGCTTTGATGTTATTTGTTTGGAAAATTCATGGTCTCCAGTACAGCTGATGGGGTAATCACCAATTTTATATAACATATAAATAGGCATCTAAGCCATACTCACTTAATTTCTAGGAAATTTGCCTAGCAATCAGGAATGGACATCTGTACAAAGGGCACACTTTGTGAATAATTTTAGGCATCAGCTTTAGGGGAAGGCCTTTGCTTTGGGCCTAACTCATAGAATGTACATTTTCAGGGTAAACTAAGATCTGCCACTTTTACTTTCTTTTCATCATTCAGAATAATTGATGGTTAGTAAAAACAAGAAACAAACACAAACACAAACAAAATGGAACAGAAAAATGTTCCTGGGTCATGTGAGTCAAGGGGCTTCCCAGGGGGTGCTAGTGGTAAAGAACCCACCTGCCACTGCAGGAGACATAAGAGATGTGGTTTCAATCCCTGGGTTGGGAGTCTCCTGGAGGAGGGCATGGCAACCCACTCCAGTATTGTTGCCTAGAGAATCCCATGGATAGAGGAGCCTGGCAGGCTATGGTCCATGGGATCACAAGACTGAAGCATCTTAGCATGTACACATGCCTGTGAATCAAGGATATCACAGATGACAGAATGTTTTAATAATGGTAAAGTGCAAAGATGGTGGGAGCTGAAGTAAGTTGTTTTGCAATCTCCATAAATCAGAAAATATTTATTTAAAAGCAAACTTTCATAAATCACAGGCATGTCCAAACTTATGGTTTTCATGTTTGATAAATCAAGTAATAAAGGAACACACTGTACCAGATTGTGTGTATGTGTGTATGTATGTAGTTCACTTAATTTGTAGTATGAGACTGTGTCTTTGTATCTTTCTTCCAGGGGACTTTTTTTTTTGCATTAGCTTTGCATAATGTTAGCTTATTTATGATGAAGAACAAGTCCCACTATCAGTTAGCTATTGCTGCATAACAAAGTACTCCAAACTTAGTGGCTTAAAACAACATCTGTTTATTACTGCTCATGAATGTACAGGTTGGCTGGATGATTTTTCTGAACTGAGCTCTGGGCTCTGTGGGACTTATGCTTCTTTGTGGTCAGTCGTATGCCAGCTAGGAAAAAGTTGAGGTTATTCTGATGTCTACACGGGCAATTAAAAGAGATGGATGTGCTGGGGCTGTATCTTTCTCATTTGGAGGGAGGAGCAAATTTCACATTACATAAATCTGACAATGTGCGAGTGTAGTTAAATTTCTTATGAAAAGTTGATATGAGAGCAGTCATTGTTTTTGTTTCCATACCTCCATCAGTGAACTAGATCCCAGCCTGTGTGCATTACTTTGAGAAGCTTCATCCTGACAAACGACCTCATGAGATTGCCACGCTGTCTGATTTCCTTCCAGATTAAGCATTGTGGGGGTTTTTGGCCTATTTTGTTGTTGCTCCTGCTATTTGGTCTCCTGCCAAAGGCAGTGCCTTTGAGAGAGTTTCAAAACTTCAGTGATTCTCAATCATCAGTGCTGTAGGGAGTGAGCACTCCAGGAAACATGGTGGGGAAAGAGGAAAACCCTGGAAAGTTAAGGAGCCACAAGAAAGGAAGGTAAAAATGAAATGCAATCTGCTTCCATAGTTTTGCTCTAGGGCAGATCCTTAATAGACTGGGTCCACAGAGATCAGTCCTGTTCTAGATGTACAATTAAGAAGGTGGTTAGGATATCTCCTGAGACAGACTAGATGAATGTGGTGGAGACTGGTGGAGAAAACCTCCTAGATAGAAGGATCCTGGAGGAAAAGCAGAAGCTAGTTGATGCCAAAACAAGAGCAGTAAGCTCTGGGAACATTTGCAATTCTATTTTCTTTTCTCTTCTTTTGAAAGGGAATTGAATGTTTAATGGGATAGGCTTGAGTATTATACAGAAAAAAAGAAGGAAATGGCTGCTTCTTATAACCTCCTACCAAATCCTTCTGATTGTAATTTGGTTTCATAATTATATTAAATCAGGTTGTAATCCCTTAAAAACTCAGCACTCTTTACCTACTAATAGTGCAATCAGTCTAAATGCCATTTATAGTTAGTTTAAAGCAGAAAACAATATTTAAGACCAATTTTCAGTCTCAATTCATGAAAAAAAGTCCCATCACTCTATCTTATTTATAATAAACCCATTCGAGTAGATCCAGGCACAGTATAAACAAGTGATGGAAAATCCCTAGGAGGTTTTGGCTCATACATTCTGAGCAGACATGCTCTGGAAAACACAGACATTCTCAGAAAACTGCAGTCTGCTGGAAATGCCAGGAGATTTCAGGAGACCGAACTCTTCATGAAACCTTGGCAACTTGCATTGTTTTTGCACAGAGAATGGGTTAACGCTTTATCAGACTGTCTGTGTGTCCACCTATTTTTTTCTATGTTTCAAATGGATACGATCTAAGGACATAAGAGATCTGCATGGGGCTCGGGATGCAGACTGATCCAGATTGTGACCTATGAGAGCTCAGCTCGCTCAGGGAGCTGAGGAGGGAGGCCAGGCGGCATGGGAATGACGGCCCAATGAGATGGATGGAGCAGTGGAAAGTGCAGAGGCCATAAAGCTAGAGGGCCTGTCTGAATCTGGGCTATACCATTAGAAGTTGTATAACCTCAGGCAAACTACTGAACCATTCTAAGTTTTAGCTTCCTTCAGTAAAATGGAGAAAAGCATACTTCTCTGCAAATGCTGCCAGGATATTTGGCTTAGATAATATTAGTAAGCACATGGAACATAGCATTCTGCCCTTCCTTCCTTCCATCTTTTCTTTCTTTCATTCAGGAAATACTTATTGAGCACTGTGCCAAATGCTGTCAGTATGCTGTCTGTGTTCCCATAGACCCCTTTATAATGACCCCCAGCGTGTTTTTACTCCCAGAAGTCAGCACCTGTGCCTGTTTGTTGAAAGGTTGCCCCCAAGCTGCCAGAACCCACTTTGCCTGAAGAACCAAGAGGGCCTGGGAATTTATAGCCCCTAGTGGGCATCCCTTAGCCAAAAATTAATAGATGAGAAGGAATAAATGTTCCAGTCATCATGCCGCCTCCTAGGGACAAGTCTGAAGTTAGACTGTCTCCAGAGCCACTTGTGGGACTGAGCCAGTTTCCATCCTTGGGAGTTAAATGCCCTGCCCTTGCTTGCTTTCCTTCCTTTCTTATTTTTAATTATTAATTTTTATGGGAGTATAGTTGCTTGACAGTGTTGTGTTAGTTTCTGCTGTGAATCAGTTCTATGGATACATAGATCCCCTCGTTCTTGGATTTCCTTCTCATTTAGATCAGCACAGAGTATTGAGTAGAGTTCCCTGTGCTATACAGTAGGATCTGAGTAGTCATCTGCTTTATACATAGTAGCGTATATGTCAATGCCAAACTCCCAATTCATCCCTGCCCTCTCCCTGCCCCCACCCCTGCGACCTTGATATTCATACATTTGTTCTCTGCATCTGTCTCTATTTCTGCTTTGCAAATAAGTTCATCTGTACTGGGTTTCTAGATTCCACATGTAAGCCATATTATATGATATTTTTTTCCTCTGTTTGACTTTACTCTGTATGCCAGTCTCTAGGTCCATCCACATCTCTGCAAATGGCACAATTTCATTCCTTCCTATGGCTTAGGGTTATTTCCATGGACACCAGCTAAATGTCCACTAATGGAGGAATGGATAAAGAAGATGTGGTACAAAGATGTGATAGAATATGACTCAGTCATAAAGAGGAAAGAAATCCTTCCCTTCTTAGTTCCATTTGTCTAGTCTTCTGTGGATTTCCTGGGAACACTTCATAATCACCCATTTTCCCATGAATCCTTATCTCAGGCTTTGATTTAGGGAAAGCTAGTGCAAGTCACACACCTTTTATGTACCTCATCCTCTTCTGAGTGCTAGGGCTTCCACCATGAATAAGTCAGTTATAGTCTTATTCTTGTGGAGTTCACTCATGTTTCACTAACTGAAACACTGTAGTGAGAACCCATGTCAAATAGGTTCCCACAATAAAGTTTGTATTTTAGACACTCTGTTCAATTTTATATATTCCTCTCTGGGGAAAAGAATATAGGCTTTAGAGTTAGAATTTGAATCTGTGTCCTGAGTTGTTTATGTATTAGCTGTAAAACCTTGGGTAGCTGCATTTGACTCACTGAGGCTCACTTTTTTCATTTATAGTGAATTTACTAGTGCATGCCATGCTAAACTCACGGGGTTGCTGTAAGGTTGACTAAAGTTAAATATATGTGAGAGCCTTTATAGCATATAACCCCAAACTTAGTCATTACCTGGAGATATCAATAGTACGTAAAGAGTCAACAAGCATGGGCTTGGAAAATGGAAGTATGTTGTGTCATTTTGTAGAACATGTTGCATATTTTATAAGGCGCTGCTTTAAAAATTAACTTTACTATTTTTATCTTTGCCGAATAAAACAAGCATAATTTGATAGGGTTTGTACATCAAGGTTGGTTAAAAAGAGCCAGCTGATACATAAAGCAGGCAGTGCAAAATGTAAACCCAACTCTTGGAGTTCTGCTAAGTGTTAAGAACAGAGTAATGAAGCAAGTCGCAGGAAGAAGCCCTGTCCCTGATAGGTACCATCCCCAAGCCTCCACCTCCGGTATTAGAGCATTAATAGCTGCCTCATGTAACTCCATCTTCTGCTGGACACCAGCCAATCCTCTTATCTCCTCTGATTGTGCAGAAAGAGCGTCTTTGATGTATTCCATTTGGTATTAGAGAATCAGCCTCAACAGTGGTGTAGGAATGAATCTCTGTGCCTGCATGGTATTGCTTCTGAAGGCTAAAGCTCTGAGGTGCCTGATTCAGACTGTCAGAGCTAATTATGTCCACGGATAGTTTTGATGGAAAAATCCAAAGTGGGTTAAACTAAAAGGGACTTTCCCTGGAGGAATCCAGAGTGTGTCTGAGATGCTAAGGGCAAGGCAGGCATTCACACTTCACTCGGGACTGGAAAGAGAACCTGGAAAGTCAACATATAAGTGAAGGCAGACCATCCTATCAGTACTCATTTCGCTCTTTGGGATCATACAGTCTTGACTAGTCTCTGTTACTGGCTGGCTTTATATTTCTCTGACTCTTCAGGCTGATTCTTCTGCTCTCTTTATATATGGCCCGTCTTATCTGCCTCTAAATGGTGGCCTTCAGGTTGAGTTTACATCAGCTTGCAAAGTGACTGCTGACAGTTAGTCGTCCTGACCTTTCTTTGTCCCAATACCAAATGGTGAAAGCCATTTTTCCATGCCAATATACACTCTGAATTGGTTTCCCTGAATCTCATACCCACTTTTGATCCAGTCAGCTGGGGTTGATGAGTGGTGAGAACATAGCACTGACGTGGCTTCAGCACCTCACCTCTGGGCAGGGTGGTGGGGTGGGAGATGACTCTTAAAGAAATGAAGCACAGGTTGGGCACACATTTATAAAATGTATTTACTACAGCAGCAGTTCAGATGGATTCCTGGGCTTGCTCGCTATGTTTCCATCACCCACGTCTACTTAGCTCTCAGGAAAAAAAATAATCACCACAAACCAAGCAGCCGAGGACAAGTCTGACAGAACCATCGGGACTACACGAAAGTTGACATCATTCTGGCTTGTCTAAAACCCATCCTTCTTTTGAAATCTGCAATCTTTTGACAGTTTGCTCCCAAGCAAAAGGACAATGTTTATATAGGAAAAGATACTATTTTACTTTCTCTAATATAAAATCTGGGCTTATTCTGGCATATTTTTAAAAGAGATTAAATTTTTATTCCATTAGCTTCTTGGAAAGGGTTATTTTGCCTTGAATTCTGGTGGAGCATCCATTTCAGTGATGAGTAAACAAGCCCACATTGCTGTCAAGTATTTCATCTGTGCTAAAATTGGACTTCATTAAAGGCATGATGGGACTTTAATTTCTTCAGTATGATTCATGTTTTATGGCCAAAGTAAAATAAGGCATTTTTGTTTGAAAGAGGGAGAGAGAATCTGCTTTTGTGGCTCCAACAGATCTTTCCAGTTTGTGTTCCCTCGAAAAGCCCTCTGGGGCGAAATGCTATTTCTTTCAAGTAACAGGCGTTTGCTGGAAGCTATTGTTCTCTACCAGAATGCTTCCTCTTCAAAAGATAAATCCAGACTGAGAAGACACCCAAGTTCTTTTGTCTTCACAGAAGGAAGCTTGTAGACCCTCAACTCCTGCAGGTTTGGTTTTGGGAAAGAGTTTGGGAACTTTCAGGTAGACTGAGGTATGATTGGGCTATGGGCAAGATAACTGAATGAGACCCCCACTCGGGTCAGTTTTGTAGAGACTTCCTTAGTGCTAGACTTATACCAAGGCTTTACTTTTATTTTCTAAGTTGGAGGATAGTTGCTTTACAATGTTGTTGGCTTCTGCTGTACTACAATATGAGTCGCTGTAAGTATACATGTATTCCCTCCCTCTCAAGCCTTCCTCCCCACTTCTAGGTCGTCACAGGGCACTGAGCTGAGCTCACTGCAATACAACCGCTTGCCATTAGCGATCTGTTTTACATATGGTAGTGTATACATGTCAGTGCTACTCTCCCAGTTTATATCAAGGCTTTAAAGTACAGTATCTTCCATGTCAGGCCAAGCTCAGATGTGGTAGAGGTCCTTTTTTGGTGCTTCACAAGGAATGTTAAACTCTGATTTTGTCCTGGGCATGGGAGCTCTCGCTCTTATTCTCATGGAGGCAGATATGTAGCGACCAGAGCTGAACACGAGGATTTGTGAAACTGGTCAGAACTGGGATGCTCCTGCTGTAGCTTGAGCAGAAGGTGGCATTCTTGTCAAGGAGCTGTTTGAGTTATGGTTTGGATCTTTTCTACTCGCCATTGCAGGTCTACTTTCTGGCCTTTTTCCAGCCTGCTCTGTCCCAGCAGGCTGATGTGTGTTTGTGGATTGCCTTTACAGACTCCCTTGCCCTTTGGTTTCAAGTTGGTTTTGGCCAGTGTGAGGTGCCAGTAAGAGCTAAGTGGGCAGGAAAATACAAACCTGGGTTTTTATTTGCCCAGCTCCCATGCTGCCCATTCATGGTGGGTTGGCTTCCATTGCTGAAGGCAACAGCTTCTGTCTGATGCCTAGTGCCATCCCTGGAGTACTGGATTATCCATTGTTGGATTTCCTGAAATAGACTTTTGTGCAACTCACCACCATTTGAGTGTACCTTTCTCTTTCCTGCCAGGAATCTGACTGAGACAAGTTGGGATAGCCCTCACATTCATTCTCCCATGGATTTTTCTCCCTAGATCTACTTTTAGCTATCTAACCTGCTTCATGGTTAGACCAAAAAAAAAAAAAAGTGAACTAATTTTCAGGGATACTGAAAGGATGCTGTGCACAAAAGAACCTCTATTCCCTACTTTTCTTTATTAGGAGATGAAATCTTCCATTCTATTTAGAGATAAGGTTTTAATTTAAAAGATACGTGGGAGAGGCATCACATTCAGCACTTTAAGAATAACTGAGAGGAGTAGGGTCTAGATGTTGAGAATACAAAGATCATCGCTGATCTCAGACTTTATAATGTAGGCCAATAACTGAAAGTAAATTCTTTCTTGATAGTATGTTTTGCTAGAGAAATAGGAAGGCTCTGGGCTTTTGATGACAGAGTCAAGTTTAGGGAGAGTGGAAAATGGGGGCAGCTTATAGCTTCAAAGACAGATGGGCTCATTACCTTTCTCATTCTTATTCTCTCCTCCCACCTTTATTCTAGTATCCTTGGAGTCTTTTCAGAACTTGAAGGAACCTGGATGGTAATTTACTATAGCTTCCTCCCTAACAGATTGGAAAACTGAGCTTCAGAGGTTAAGTGGTTTACCCAAGTCATACAACCAAGCCCTTGATCTCTAGGTTTTTCAAAAGGCCTTGATGAAATTTCACAGCACAGCTACTGAAGGACTGGGCTGTGGCTGGGCTTGGAGACTGGGTAAGAAAGAAAGGCAGATTTGAGTACCTCTCTAGGTAAGTCAGTGTAAAGAGAGACTTTTATGTGAATCTTATTTATTTGTCCTTTCTTTTTTAGACATTAGTCTTTTGGAGTAGATTTACAATGTGGTGTTACTTTCAGGTGGACAGCAAAATGAATCTGTTATGCATTTACATTTATATACTCTTTCTAAGACTCTTTTCCCACTGTAGGGCATTACAGAGTTTTGAGCAGAGTTCCTTGTGCTTATCTATGATAAATGATAAGGAGGAGAAAAGCAAAGCAGTCCTATTCAGTGTCTTGAACAGCATGTACTACATCTTTCTGGAACTGGAAAACTTTTAACACAGGACTTATAAGAATTTAGTTGGTACAGTTTGCCTAGAGCAGTCTTGCTGACCTGTACGTGCCAGAATTGATATTTCATATCCTTGCCAGGTAGCCCAGCTATGTAGATGTATACAAATTGAATTTCGCTATCTGGCTTCATTTGGCGTCATTGACATGGGCCTTATCAATTAAATCTCTTTATAGCAGGCTCTCATCAGAAAACAGTCTGCCTGTGATGTGGGAGACTTGGCTTCAGTCCCTGGGTCAGGAAGATCCCCTGGAGAAGGAAATGGCAACCCACTGCAGTGTTCCTGCCTGGAGAATTCCATGGACAGAGGAGCCTGGTAGGCTACAAACCATGGGGTTACAGTCACTTGTCTGTCTAACCTCAATATTCACATTAGTGGAGAAGGCACTGGAGAGACAAGTGAGAAGCCAACAGCCTTGGGGGTGGGACTTCCAGTGAAAACCAAAAGCCTGCAAAAGGAACGTTCCTAGAATGACATGACCTCATAGTGGGTGGACATAAGGTTGGGAGACAGGCTGGATGAGATACTGTCTTGGATTAAAGCCACAGTGTTAAGGGAAGGATGAGGCATGACTTCCAGGTGGTGTGTTTATTGCTTTTAATTTTGTTTAGAGAGGATGTCTATCCAAGAGAGGTGAATTTGGGGAGGAGAAGCCCCCTATTACATATTTTTACAGTGTTGAGATCACAAAAATTCAAAAGATGAATTTACAGTACAGGAACAACAGGCTGGTTCCAAATAGGAAAAGGAGTACGTCAAGGCTGTATATTGTCACCCTGCTTATTTAACTTCTATGCAGAGTACATCATGAGGAACACTGGTCTGGAAGAAGCACACGCTGGAATCAGGATTGCTGGGAGAAATATCAATAACCTCAGATATGCAGATGACACCACCCTTATGACAGAGAGTGAAGAGGAACTAAAAAGCCTCTTGATGAAAGTGAAAGAGGAGAGAGAAAAAGTTGGCTTAAAGCTTAACATTCAGAAAACTAAGATCATGACATCTGGTCCCATCACCTCATGGGAAATAGATGGGGAAACAGTGGAAACAGTGTCAGACTTTATTTTTTGGGGCTCCAAAATCACTGCAGATGGTGACTTCAGCCATGAAATTAAAAGACACTTACTCCTTGGAAGGAAAGTTATGACCAACCTAGATAGCATATTAAAAAGCAGAGACATTACTTTGCCAACAAAGGTCCGTCTGGTCAAGGCTATGGTTTTTCCAGTGGTCATGTATGGATGTGAGAGTTGGACTGTGAAGAAAGCTGAGCACCAAAAAATTGATGCTTTTGAACTGTGGTGTTTTAGAAGACTCTTGAGAGTCCCTTGGTCTGCAAGGAGATCCAACCAGTCCATGCTAAAGGAGATCAGTCCTGGGTATTCATTGGAAGGACTGATGCTGAAGCTGAAGCTCCAATACTCTGGCTACCTCATGCGAAGACTGGACTCATTGGAAAAGGCCCTGATGCTGGGAGGGATTGGGGGCAGGAGGAGAAGGGGACGATAGAGGATGAGATGGCTAAATGGCATCACCGACTCAATGGGCATGAGTTTGAGTAAACTCTGGGAGTTGGTGATGGACAGCAAGGCCTGGCGTGCTGCGATTCATGGGGTCGCAAAGAGTCGGACACGACCGAGCGACTGAACTGAACTGAACTGAACTGACACTACAGGTGTGTGTGTGTAGGTATACAGGAAAAGATGTCACTGCTGGAGAGTTTGCCAGACAGTTACAAGATACATAGTTTATATGGAATTGTTTAGGTTCTAGAACTTACAGAGGCATGATAACTGCTATCTGAGGTTCTTCCTACTTTGCGGGAGGCTGCTCTGCTGAAGAAAAGAAGCAAAATCTCAGTATAATTCAACACTTCAGGAAATACATTTGGATGGGGGTGACCATGGAGAATGACTTGGAAAAGGATCAGACAGTGATTTGCCTGGGACTTTCTTAGAGGACATGCACCCTGCAACTCAGCAAGGATTTATGATTCTGTGTGATGCATCATGTACCCACTAGCAGGCAGGACTTCTGGCATTTCCAGGATTAACATAAAAAGCTACTAAGACTTCTGGCTCTGACCTAGCCCAGTCCTTAGCCCACTCCCACAGGGACCCCAGGTTGGGAGACAGATATACACATCCTGTCCCTACCCTAATTTCCCAACTTTGAGACATTCTGACCAAGGACCCAAACACATAACCATTTTGTGTATTTATCACCAGATGCCTTGACATCCCGAGAAGTGCATGATTTTCAACTTTTATGGCTGTCTCCTTACATGGGCTCTTAAAATCCATAGTCCTTGAATTATGACAGGCTTTCAAAAGAGGTGTCCAAACCAAGGGCTTGAGCACTCTATTTTTAAAGGAGTTGCTTACTTGTAGCTGATAGTTCCCTAGCAGGAAACTGGCAGACAGTCATCACACCCAACCCACATTCATAGCAAATGTAGGCTTTTAGGGGGGAGATGAGGGAAACATTGTTCTTTGTAGGCCTGGGTTTCTTTATGTAGTAAAGGCTGATAGGACTTGTGAAATGGATGATAAATGGGTTTGAGATTCTGGTCTTAAAATCTTGAGAAACAGCTGCTAGTGGAAGCACTTCCTTCTGAGTCATTTCACAATCATTGTCTTAGTTTTCTTCTCTGCCATTAACATTTCATGGCTTTACTAAGTGCCCACCTTTGGTCAAGTGATTGAAGGGTTTTCTGCTACTTGCTGAAAACAAAAATACAATTTTGGAGGCAATAAATAAATAAAATATGACCTAAGTGTGAGGGAGGGCCTATTGCCATCAGTGGGATAGGAAATGAGGATTTTGGGTCCTCATAGTAGAGGTGAGTAAAATCTGATGGATGAATGAAATCTCTGAAGGAGAGATTTTAGAGGCAGAAGAACAGAAGGCCAAAAAACCTAAAACCTACTGTCAGAGGTAAGAGAAGAAAGAGGGACCAGCAAAGGAGAGAAACCAATTGAGTTCCCATCAGCTCATGCAAACAAAGACAGCGGAAATACCTTTCAGTTCAGGATTCAAGTCTACCTTATAAACTGCTTATTTCGACTGTTTTATTATAACTGTTTTGTTTTAAAAATATGTATTTTCAAATAATGGACATGTACCCTCATCCCTGTGGTGATGTCACTCTTCTCTCTCTCTGACAGATTGACTTTGTGGCCCACGATGACATTCCATACTCTTCCGCTGGCTCTGATGATGTTTACAAGCATATAAAGGAAGCAGGTGAGGGGTCCTCCTGTGTTCACCTGTCCCCTGCGGCATGACACTCAGGTTTAGTAAGAGACGCCAGCCCTGGGTCTGCAGCACATGCTTACAAGGCATGGACTTTCAGATGTCTCCCAGGGAGCCTCTGCAAGCTTCTGTTGACATGTGCTAAGGTTCAGCTGTGGCGCAGACACCAGTTAGGTATTCACGTAGAAATTAACCTGAGCACCAAAATACTCGACTTCTGGTTTGAGGCTCAATTTTAGAGGACGTAAAATCACAGGACTCTTATTTTTATTTCTTGAAGAGTACTTGATTTACAGTGTTGTGTTAGTTTCTGGGGTACAGCAAAGTGATTCAGCTATACATGTATATGTATTCTTTTCCATGATAGATTACTGCAAGAGATTGAATATAGTTCCCTGTGCTATACAGTAGGACCTTTCTGTTTATCTATTTTATATATAGTAGTGTGTATCTGCTAGGGCTTCCCAGGTGGTGCAACTGTTAAAGAATCCACCTGCCAATGCAGGAGACGTGGGTTCAATCCCTGGGTTGGGAAGATCCCCTGGAGAAGGACATGGCAACCTACTCCAGTGTTCTTGCCTGGATAATCCCATGGACAGAGAGAGGAACCTGGTGGGCTAAAGTCCATGGGGTTGCAAAGAGTTAGATACGACTGAGCAACTGAGCACCCACATGCTGTGTATCTGGTAATCCCAATCTCCTAATTTATTTTTTTTATTTATTTTTTTTCCAATCTCCTAATTTATCCCCTCCCCCAACCCTGTTGTTTGAAGGGCAATCATTTTCCTCATTAACAATGAAATTACTCTATGCTCCCAAGAAAGTTCTTTCCAGAAGAAGACAGATAACTGGCTAATTAATGATCTGGACTCCCTGTCTCCCTAGTCCAGTCCTGCCATATGTCATCCTGTCACATGATAATATCCTATGGCACCATATACAGAGGCCCCAAAAAAAAAATGGATACATTTATTTGTGGAATCAGGTAAACCGCTTTCCTCCTGAAGCAGTTAACTGATGTCCTGGAAGGCAGACAAGGTGCCTGAGCTTTGGAAGTTGTCCCATTTGTCACTAGGCATTTCTGTTCGGGTCAGAGACTCTGGTTGGTCCCAGGGGCTTATTGGGGGGCTGGAAAGAGGGGAGTTTCCTTCCCTGTCGACTTCCTAGAATTACTTCCTTTGTCAAGTACCCTCCATGCTCCTGTGCTGCTCAGACTCCAGGGAAATGGCTGCTGGGGCATCAGAGCAGACCTGCGGTTTACGCCCTCAGCGGGGTTCTCAGTGCTCCCTGGTATCATCTACCTCCTGGTTGTCCCCTTCCTGCCCTGCTTTACCCGTACCTCCTTGTGCCCTTGCCTCTTCTCCTGCATCCTGAGGAAGAGGGCTGTGTTTTCTGCCCCAGGCTAGCCTCTTTACCCTCCCTTCCCTGGAGCACGCTTTCTTTCATTCCTCCTCCCTTTGTGATCCAAGGCTGTCACTCTCTGTAGTGTCTTATCAGCTTAGAACACATGGAAGTCTACAAAAACTGACCCCAACCCTTCCTTCCGCCCTCCCTCCTGCCTCTTCCTCCACTCACATCCTTGCTCAGTCCTCCTCTTAGTGGCAACTGTCATCCCTCAGCCACGTGCTCTGACTTTTGTCCCATCCTGGCTCGGTTCTCAGTTCTTTGGACCACGCAGTCCAGTGGTCTCAGCTCAGTCCCTGCCCAGGCATAAGGACCCTGCTGACCATGTACTTTCCCTAGACGCTCTTGTCTTTGCTTCCATTTCCGGGACACTTCTGGGACCTTCTAATTTCTCCTTGCTCTCTGACCACTGCTGGGTTTTGTTCCTGGGTTTCTCTCTATCTCACCAGCCTTGCTCTCTGCTCTGCCTTCCACACGCCCTACACTCCAGGCCCACGGAGTCTGTCCTTTGTACTTTGTGCATGGAGTCCGCTTTGTCCAGTTGTCCTCTGAGCTTGGAATGCCCTTCCTCTGAGCTTCTAGGTCAGGGCCCCGCTGAGGAGCCAGCCTGGACATGCCCTCTCTCCCTGGGGCACGATTCAACACACCCCGCGCCCTCCTCAGATGCAGATGCTCATTGCACAGGGACCTCCTTTTCAACTGCCTTCTCTCGGCAGCCCGATCATGTGTGTGTCCCTAGCTAGAGTGAAGTGCCACGGGCCATCCATCTTTGCACCCCCAGCACAGTCCCTGCTACATCTGTGGTGCTCCTTGAGTGCTGGTGGAACAAGAGAATGCTTTTATAGAGTACGATGGGGAGGCAGCCTAAGATGGAAGACTTTGTCTACAGGGGCTCTTCCCAACACATGGGGAGTGGAACTATTTACCTAGATAACATTACCTAGATAATTGAACAACACACTTCTGTCTTGTGGAGTTAATTGTTCATATCATTTACATGTAAGGGTGATATTTTGACCTGAATGATACTGTCCTTCTTATCCAGTTTGTTGGCTTTCTATTGGTATTTGACCTCTGAGTCCCTCACACACCTCTTTATTGAAGGAGATGTTCATGATATGCTAAATTACTCCAAACCATCTTCACCTCACAGCCCAACAAAATCTCAGTGAAAGATGGAATCACTCTTTGACTTGTTTCAAAAATGACTAAGATCCAAGCACTTCCCTGGTGATCCAGGAGTTGGGACTCTGTGCTTCCATCACAGGGGACATGGGTTCAATCCCTGGTTGGGGAACTAAGATTCCACATGCCATGGGGCATGGCCAAAAAAAATAAAAATAAAAAAACCCCACAAAAACCCAAATGACTATTATCTGGATGAAAGATCTTTGAAATTATATCTAAAATTTGCATTTTTCTTGCCCTACTTTATAACAGGCAAGAACTCAAAAATTCTAACAGCTTTTTTGGCAAATGTATAATGGAAGACAGTCTTGGCTATCCCCAGTGCTGGTCATTTTCCAGAGCTGAGGTTTTCCATCAGTGTCACAGGATTTCAAATCAAACCAGGAATCAAAATAGTCATTGCTGGGATTTTTTAAATACCCAGCCCGCCCAGATTATATCCATTTGGATTACACAAAAAGACAGCTGGGCAAAGGTAATTACTTCTATCCTCTTAGAGGGTTGGGCGGTTTTCCTAACTCTAAATGTGGAGCTGTCCATGGTGGAGGGGGTGGTACAGTACGTTACCTTGATTCCTTAGCTTCTCCACCCATCTCCCTCCATCAGACCACCTTCCATAAACTTCCATAAGCCTATTGCTGCCTGAGAACCTTGGAGTAAAGAAGTGTTTGAGGAAGGCACGGGCTGGAACTGGTATTGTAGCTAAAGGTAGGTGCAGAAGTAGTGGGTTGGCCAAAAAGTTTGTTTGGATTTTTCTGTACAATGCAACAGAGAAACCTGAACGAACTTTTTGCCCAACCCAATATATTTTTTAAAGGTATGGTTATTTTCTGCTATTTTACTGTCTACCATTGGAGAAGGAAATGGCAACCCACTCCAGTATTCTTGCCTGAAGAATCCCATGGACAGAGGAACCTGGCAGGCTATAGTCCATGGCGTTACAAAGAGTCAGACACGACTGAGTGACTAACACACAGACTAACACACACAACACACACTGTCTACCATGCATTTCATCTATAGGGACTGCACTGCACCTGTGCATGCCTCCCTCCACGCATTAAAGCATCATCTCGCAAGGCACGTGGCATAGACACTATAGTTAAGTGAGTTATCATGCTTTCTGTAGGAACTTTGGGAAGCCAAATACATGCTCCATTATGTTTGGCCTGCCCGGGTTGCTGGCGTCTGCCACCAGAGCCCTCTTCCCTGCTCCCTGCGGGCTGCTGGAACTCCACGCATGTTGGTCCCAGCATCCTTCCCCTCAGCCTGTGGCCGCTGCTGCCTTTTCCCAATACTCAGGGGCCTTCAGACTCTGAGCATATGACAGGCTCCTGAGGGTCAGTCACCCAGTGTTCTGCCCCTTCTCTGGCATCACTGCCAGCCCTGGGTAGAACTGACGCTGGCGCATCTCCCATGAAGTGGAATGTCCTCTCTCCTGAGGCAGCCCATTCCATCTTTGTAAGGTTTTGATTCTCATGAGTTAACACATGAACTGCTGAGTGCATCCACAAGGCTGGAGCTGTTGAAAGAGGACAGAGCCGGATGTAAATAATTACACCAAAGGATTAGAAGCCTGTGGGCGAGGCGTGTCCAAAGGTGGGAGTATATGAAGAAGTGTAGGGTATTTGGAGAGAATCAACAGTGTTCGTGTGTGAAGGGTGTGTGGAGGTGACAGCAGAGAGACAGACTGGCAGCTGGTGGGACGGGTGGCTTAGGCCTAACTCTGTGTCACGTGGAGCCAGCTGCCCTCTGAGGCAGGGAGTGCCAGGAGCAGGTGTGGGAGAAGGACCAGCTGGGGAGGGGGAGAGTAATTTCTGTAACCAAACTTTGTTGTTGTTCAGTTGCTCAGTTGTGTCTGACTCTTTATGACCCCATGGACTGCAGCACGCCAGGCTTCCCTGTCCATCACCAATTCCCAGAGTTTGCTCAAACTCAGGTCCATTGAGTCAGTGATGCCATTCAACCATCTTGTCCTTTGCCATCCCCTTCTCCTGCATTAAATGTTTCCCAGCATCAGGGTCTTTTCCAAATGAGTCAACTTTTTGCATCAGGTGGCCACAGTATTGGAGTTTCAGCATCAGTCCTTCCAGTGAATATTCAGGGTTGATTTCCTTTAGGATTGACTGGTTTGATCTCCTTGCAGTCCAAGGGACTCTCCAGAGTCTTTTCCAACATCACAGTTCAAAAGCATCAATTCTTCGGAGCTTAGCTTTCTTTATGGTCCAACTCTCACGTCCATACATGACTACTGGAAAAACCATAGTTTTGACCATGTGAACCTTTGTTGGTAACCAAACTTAGGATCTCCTATCTCCACAGATGACAGAAAAACCACTCTTGACTCTTGAAGTAACTCAGACTCCTCAAGTGCACTCAGACTATGTGGACTCGACTTTTGGCCTTTTCCTCCTGCTGTGATCTGAATGTTGATTTGAGTGGGGTGAGGGTCTGGCTCTGCTGACCTTTGGTTATGGGATTTTGAGACCTGCTCAGTCATCATCCCTGGCTAGCAGATCCCCAGCACTGCTCTCTGACACTCGGCCTCCTGCTCCATCTGTTTGCAGCCACCTCCCCCTTTGGCCTGTCCTTGCCACAGCCTCAGCCGTGGGATTTGCTTCCCCATACTGCAGTCAGGCTGGTCTCAGGTCCTGGCTCCCTTCAGTGTTCCTTGAGAGGGTCTCTGGCAACATCAGAATTGTCCTCCACCGTCTACTGGAAGGCCTTGGGGGGAGCCACATTAGGCCCTAAGGAATGCTCTCCCCAGCCTCAGCATGTTGGCATGGGGTCTCTGTGGGGCCATTTCCTCCCAGAGTGCCTCGAGGTAAGCAAGGTACTAGCCCCTCTACTCTGGGCTTTCTACGGGGGTCTCTTCCTTGCCTCTGCCCCTAGGGGTTGAGCCCACATCAGGGTGAGACACAGGCCCTGCTCATAGTCTCTTGCTTCTGCTCCTTACCTCCTGATCCTTCTCTGGGCATTTCCCTCAATCCCAGGAGGGACTTTTCTTCTTCCTGGAGGGCAGGAAACCGCCCCCATGTTAATTTCTTGTCTTCCCCACTCCAGGGCTTACAGTTAAACATTTTATACCCTGAGACCACTCAGCCTCTGATTCTCAATAATTAAAAGAACACTCCTGGGATTTAGAAAACCCTTTTCTGCAGTCCTCAAAGCCCAACTCTTTCAAATGAAAGCCCTATCATTCATAACTATTCTTTTGGAAATGAGCTTTCAGAAAAGCCTGTTTTAGAGGTCAAAATCTGAACACAGTCTCCTGTATTCTCAGCTACATCTGCTTTCCCCTGAGGTGATGGAGGTCTCAGTGTCAGTGGGAAGAGGGCCTCAGGACAGACATCCCCCCCAACCTGGAAATGACCTTAGATAATACATCAGAAATTTATTCTGCTACGTATAATATAGTTAGTCTCCTTGATGGTGTTTCTGTTGGCTCACATCATTTTGGAGCCTGCTGTGGAAGCTCCGTGGTACCCTGAGAAGGTCGGTACTGTTCCCTTAGAAAGGACTCCCTAAGGTCTTGGGTGGCCTTGGCCTTCAGCAGCTTGAAGCTGGGTTTCGGTTCCTGGTCAGAGATTGAGGTCCAGAGATTAAGGTGGAGTCTCGGCAGTGAGAGCACCGAGTCTTAGCCACTAGACCAGCGGTCAGTGACAAGGCCTTGGCCCTTCAGCTTTACAGAAAAGAATTCCCACAAAGACAAAGTAGTGAAACAAGTGTTTATCAGGAGAAAGAGTACAGTATGTGTAGATAGACACACAGGCGAACCTAGAGGGAGCCATGCCCTTGTGGTGGCTTGAATCTGTTTTATGGGACATTTCTTCTGGATTTCCTCTGACCAGTCATCTTGATTTGTCTGGTTCTGAATCTATGTTTGGTATGACTCAGGATCCGCCCATGTGTACATGTGCATCACTCAACCAATATGGATTCCACTGAAGAAGCCTGTGGGTAGTTGACATCACTCCCCTTTTGTTTCACAGAGCTTTCGAGTTGGGAAGGTTTCCTTGACTTGGAGAATGAGAAATATGTGGTCTCCTTTTCTGTTATCTGGGCAGGGCCCAGCTTCGTCTCTTGATTGTCCTGCTATGGATATTTTGGAGTTTCTGTCCATAGGGAACAAACTCCAGTTGCTCACCCTGGGGGGGCAGGGATCTCTACCTCCCACCTCACCTTGGTGGTCAGGAGCATTGGGTAAGAACAGGAGGCTGACGTTCTCAAACACCAATCTTGTTTGTAAGGAGTTCCAAGAAAGGAAACCCCATACGCTTCAGACTTGGAAGGCTGCTAAGAAACATGGGGGAGAAACTGGGTGATGTGTCAGTAACACAGCTGTGGGTTATGGCATGAGGTGACTATTATTTTTTAAGTCTTTGTAAGATCTGAGCTGTGAGCAAGCTGCTCCTTTCCTGAAGTTGCCATGAAAGCCTGGTAAAGACAAGTGCTTGTCAAGGGTACTTGTTCCTTCAGATCCCTGCAGGGTCTTGTGGACATGCAGCATTGGGTTCAGGAGGTCTTCTGGGACCTAAGGTCCCCATTTCTAAAGAGCTCCTAGGTTGTTAGCTAATGCAAGTTCCTAAACCTGACTTAGAGTTGCATAGATCCAGATCAGGGATTCTGGTTCACCCAAGGTTACTCCCATTGGTTACCCCTAGGGTTAATTGAATCAGCATTTCCTGGGGTGACAGTTCTTCAGTTACCTTGTACAGTAAGAACAAGCATTTGCTGGTGGTTGTATTTCTGGGTGAAGAGCCTCTAGTGAGCTAAGAAAAAGTTAGCCTGCTAATTTTAGGGAATAAAGCCTCAAGTTCTAGCTGTAGGGTATAAAAACATGTCTACTAAAAAATACAGTCACAACCTGAAAGTAGAGAGTTATTTTATTTGGTGGAAATGTTTAGGACTCTGAGCCTGGGAGACAACTTCTCTGTAGCTCTTGAGAAAACTGCTCCAAGGAGGCAGGAGGGGAAGTCTGACTATATATAAGTTTGCAACAAACGGAGCAGGCAGTCTGAACATCAAAGATCAGGTATCAAGTAAAGGAATTTAGCATTCTATGTATGGGAAGACACAAGCCTCTGGGCTCACTGAATTCATCCCTTTCATTTGCACCTCAGCTATCTGGGGCCAGTCCTGTTTCCTTGTTTACTTGCTTCTTGCATTCCGCCAGCTCCTCAGCAAGAACCGAGGGAGTTGGCAGCATCTGCTGGATCGCAGTTTTGGGAGACCTCATTCACATTTGGAGGCCAGAAATCGCTGTTGGCTGTGACATTTCTTGTTCATTAAGATGGCAGGAGATATTTTCATTTCACAGTTCTGTTCAGTCACTCACTCAGTTGTGTTCGACTTTTTGCAACCCCATGGACGCGAGGCTTCCCTGTCTTTCACCAACTTCTGGAGCCTGCTCAAACTCATGTCCATTGAGTTGGTGATGCCATCCAACCATCTCATCCTTTGTCGTCCCCTTCTCCTCCTGCCTTCAGTCTTCCCCAGCATAAGGGTCTTTTCCAGTGAGTCAGTTCTTCACATCAGGTGGCTGAAGTATCGGAGTTTCAGCTTTAGCACCAGCCATTCCAATGAATATTCAGGATTGATTTCCTTTAGGATTGACTGGTTTGATCTCCTTACAGTCCAAGGGACTCTCAAGAGTCTTCTCCAACACCGCAGTTCAAAAGCATCAATTCTTTGGTGCTCAGCTTTCTTTATGGTCCAACTCACATCCACAGATGACTGCTGGAAAAACCATAGCTTTGACTTGATGGACCTTCGTCAGCAAAGTAATGTCTTTGCTTTTTAATATGCTGTCTAGTTTGGTCATGGCTTTTCTTCCAAGGAGCAAGTGTTTTTTAATTTCATGGCTGCAGTCACCATCTGCAGTGATTTTGGAGCCCCCCAAAATAAAGTCTGTCACTGTTTCCATTGTTTCCCCATCTGTTTGCCATGAAGTTACAGGACTGGATGCCATGATCTTAGTTTTTTGAATGTTGAGTTTTAACCCAGCATTTTCACTTTCCTCTTTCACCTTCATCAAGAGGCTCTTTTGTTCTTCTTTGCTTTCTGCCATAAGTGTGGTGTCATCTGTGTATCTGAGGTTATTGATATTTCTCCCAGAAATATTGATTCCAGCTTGTGCTTCATCCAGCCCCACATTTCGCATGATGTACTCTGCATATAAGTTAAGTAAGCAGGGTGACAGGAGAGAACAAGATGGTGGAGAAGTAGGTGGATGTGGAGTACATCTCTCTCCATGGATACATCAGGAATACACCCTCAAACACAGAAGTGCATGCAGAATACCAGCTGAAAGCAGACAAGAGTACCTGACCAGTGGAAAAGATATATAGACCCATGCAAAACTCGGAAGGATGAAGGACCTAGAGGGAAAAACAGGAGTGTTAGTAGGACTGGACCTGTCCTCGGTGGGTGGAGGAACCGAAGCAGGGGTTCGATCCCCACATTGGGGCAATTGTCTGGATCAGAGGAGAAACATTTAAGGCTCAGAGTGAAACAGCTGATCACTGTTGGCAACCTAATTGGAATGAGAATCAGATAGTCCTTGCTGCAGCCATACATACCCCAGAGAGGGACACAGGTCCCCTGGAAGGCATAGTGGCTGGGAGCTGGAGTTTAAGGATTGTGGAGCAATCCCAGGATGAGGGATGCTGTTGACTGTAGAGAGACGGATGGAGGAGAAGTGAGGTTGGAGACTGTGGTGGGAAATGCCTGTGGAAGAAAGCAGGGCAGCCAAGGAAGTAAGGCAATACTGCTGAGTCACGCGTCAGAGGTGGAGCCATCACCATAGCCTCTCTCCCCTCACATGCCAGCATGGGCAGATGAACAATAGAGAGGCTGGCCCATCAAATGCCTGAGACACTGAACTACAGAGTAGGACCCCACCCAGGGTGCTCCTTTAAGTGACTGATGCACCAAACCAGCCAGGGGGGCCCCTCCACATGCCTGACGAGATGAACAACAGAGAAGGACCCCAGGCAAGGGAGCCCTCTAAGTGCCTGAATGGGTGGAGCTACGGAGAAAGACTGGCCAAAGAGGCCTTCTGATCACCAGCTACAAGAGGCTCGAAAAAAGACTCTGATAGGGACACAACTCCTGTGGCAGAGGCAGTCCGTGTCCTTGTATACTTTGCGCCACCAGGGTCCCTGCAAGCCCAGCAGCTGCACCACCTTCATGCTCAACTCTCACTGGGGCAGACTTGCCACAGGCAAAAAATGTCTTGTGTCTATGCACACAGGGCCGCTTTGGTGGTGTCCAACACTTTACAACCCTGTAGACTGTGGTCTGCCAGGGATCTGTCAGGGAGGGGGATCTCCAGGCAAGAATATTGGAGCGTATTGGCTAATACTGGTTGCCATACCCTTCTAGAGCACTATATTTCCTGCTGCCCTAGCCGCCGACTCCCCTGAATACCTGGTGCTGCCAGAACCCCTGCAACCCAAGCAGCTACACCATCTCCACACCTAGCCCTCACAGGGGCAAACCTAAGTCCTCCAGGGAAGCCTCAGGAGCTAAACCCAGTGAACGACTCACATGCGGAGGTGGAAATAAAACCACAAATGAAACCCAGGGGCAATGTGACTAAGGAAGAAGACCCAAAACCTTCCCACTGTACAAGCTGCAGATTAAATTCACTTGATCAACTTGGGAGACTCTGTGTCTATGGAATATGTAAAAGGTCATTGAGAACTCCCACAAAAGAAGACATACTAGTTCTGATAACTGTGGACATTGGAGGCAAGAACACACAGGAGTAGCACCAGATTAGAATTTGAGCTGCCTCCACAGCAGGTCCAGAGATCAGCACAGTGTTGGAGGGCATCCTAGGGAGGTGAGGTGGACTGTGACCCCCAGTGAGGGAAAGGACTCTGACAGCAGTGGCTCAAGAAAAACATTTATTATTCTTATGTTTTGACTTATTCTGTAGATTCTTTTGGATTCCCCCCTCCCGTTGTAGTTGTAAATTTTTTTGGCACTATAAAATCTAATTAAGCTTTTGAGCTTTTTTTTTTCCTCAGTCACATATTTTATTGTTGTTATACACCTCTGCCTCTACGTTGGCCTTTTGCAGTTCTGTGGAGTTTTTTATTTCCCCTGTTTTTCTTTCTTCTTCCCTTTTTTTTGTTCTCTCTTTTTTATAATTTTAACTTTTAATTAAAAAAATTATATTGTTTCTACATTATTCCTTTGTTTGCCTTTCCTACTGTTCTTTTCCCCTTGCGGTTAATCTTTAATGTATATAAATCTTCTGCATCTACCTCTATTCAACTTTGCGTATTTATTCTCTTTCTTTGCTTTCTTTCGTCTAAACATATTTGTTAGTTTTATTTTCATTGCTTTATTACCCACTTTGCACCTTGCTTTAGTTTTGTTTTCCAGTTTATGCTTTAGTTAGTTTTGTTCTTAACTGGTAAATATAATTTTTGATTTCCTTTGTTCGCCAGGTCAATCTATTGTACTTTATTTTTGTTGGACTGTTTTGACTTTACTCATGGGTTTATATGTATATGTGTAAAATCAATTATTCTAATTATTATTTGCCTGATTTTGTAACTGCCATTTGTCTGGGGTTCATCTTTGGTTTCTCATTTTTGGATATTTGTTTTAATTTCACTTAATGACATAACAAACCCCTTGTGGAATCTTTGTTCCTGACCAGAGATAAGCCTTGAGCCTTTGGACTGGGAGCACTGACTCCAAGACCCTAGACTATCAGAGGACTAACCCTAGGGAGTATCAAATAGTGAGAACTCACACAAAAGAAACCACTTGAATACAAGGCCCAGCATCACCCAACCACCAGTAGCACCCTGTGCAGGAAGCCTCATCTAAACAACAAACAAAACAGAAATACAAACCCAATCATCAGCACACAGGATTAACACCTCACCCAGCCTTTCTCATCAGAGGAAAAACAAACAAACAGAAACTCAGCACAAATTTCACCCTATACAAAACTTACACAAACCATTGGACCAACCTTAGAAGGGCAGAAACCAAAAGGAAGAAAGAATTCAACCTTGAAGCCTGGGAAAAAGAGACCTAAAACACAATAAGTTTAAAAAATAATGAAAAGGCAGAGAAATACTACATAAATGAAGGAACAAACTAGAAACACACAAATGAAGTCCAAATAAATGAAGAGGAAATAGGCAAACTACCTGAAAAAGAATTCAGAATAATGATAGTAAAGATGATCAAAAACCTTGAAAACAAAATGGAGAAAATGCAAAAATCAATTAACAAAGACCTAGAAGAATTAAAGAATAAACGTACAGAGACAAACAAGACAATTACTGAAATTAAAAATACTCTAGAAGGAATCAGTAGTAGAATATCTGAAGCAGAAGAACAAATCAGTGAGCTGGATGATAAGATGGTGGAAATAACTGCTGAAGAGCAGAATAAAGTAAAAAAATGAAAAGAACTGAGGATAGTCTCAGAGACCTCTGGGACAATATCAAATGCACCAACATTCGAATTATAGGGGTCCCAGAAGAAGAAGAGAGAAAGAAATGGTATGAGAAAATTCTTGAAGAGATGATAGTTGAAAATTTCCCCAACATGGAAAAGGAAATAGTCAATCAAGTCCAAGAGGCACAAGGAGTCCCATACAGGATAAACTCAAGGAGAAACATGCCAAGACACAAACACATACTAATCAAACTAACAAAGACTAAATGCAAAAAAAGAATATTAAAAGTAGCAAGGGAGAAACAATAAGTAACATACAAGGGAAACCCCATATGCTTGCTTAACAGCTAATCTTTCAGCAGAAGCCCTACAGGCCAGAAGGGAATGGCAGGATATATTTAAAGTAGTGAAAGGGAAAAATCTACAAGCAAGATTACTATATCTGGCAAGGATGCCATTCAAAATTGATGGAGAAATAAAAAGATTTTCAGACAAGCAAAAGCTAAGAGAATTCAGTATCACCAAACCAGCTTTACAACAAATGTTAAAGGGACTTATATAGTCAAGAAATACAAGAGAAGATAAAAGATATACAAAATCACTCCAAACAATTAAGAAAATGGCAATAGGAACATATATATCAATAATTACTTTAAATGTAAATAGACTAAATGCTCCAACCAAAAGACACAGATTGGCTGAATGGATACAAAAACAAGACCCATATATATGCTGTCTACAAGAAACCCACTTCAGACCTAAAGACACATATAGTCTGAAAGTGAGAGGATGGAAAAACAAATTCCATGCAAATGGGAAGCAAAAGAAAGCTGGAGTAGCAATCCTCATGTCAGACAAAATAGACCTTAAAATAAGGAAGATTACAAGAGATAAGGAAGGATACTACATAATGATCAAGGGGTCAATCCTAGAGAAAGACATAACAATTGTAAATATCTATGCACCCAACATAGGAGCACCTCAACACATAAGACAAACACTAATAGATATAAAAGGAGAAATTGACAGTAACACAATTACAGTAGGAGACTTTAACAGCCCACTCACACCAATGGACAGACCATCAAAACAGAAAATTAATAAGGAAACACAAGTCTTAAATGATACATTAGATGAGATGGATCTCATTGATATCTTCAGGACATTCCATCCAAATGTAAAAGAATACACCTTCTTCTCAAGTGCACATGGAACATTCTCCAGTATAGACCACATCTTGGGTCACAAATCAAACCTCAGTAAATTTAAGAAAGTTGAAATCATATCAAGCATCTTCTCTGACCACAACACTATGACACTAGACATCAGTTACAAAAAAAAAAAAAAAACCACTGTAAGAAACACAACCACATGGAGATTAAACAACACATTTCTAAATAACCAACAGGTTACTGAATAAATCAAAAGGGAAATAAAAAAATTCTAGAAAACAAATGACAATGAAAACACGACAACTCAAAACCTATGGGATGCAGCAAAAGCAGTTCTAAGAGGGAACTTTATAGCAATACAACCCTACCTCAAGAAACAAGAAAAACATCGAATAAACAATCTAAATTTACACCTAAAACAACTGGAAAAAGAAGAATTTTAAAAAAGCAAAATTAGTAGCAGGAAAGAAATCATAAAGAACTGAGCAGAAATAAATGAAAAATAAATGAAAGAAACAATGATAAAGATTAATAAAACAAAAAGCTGGTTCTTTGGGAAGATAGACACAATTGACAAACCTTTAGCCAGACTCATCAAGAAAAAAAGAGAGAAGAATCAAATCAACAAAATTAGAAGTGAAAAAGGAGAGGTTACAATAGACAATGCAGAAATACAAAGGATTATGAGACTATTATGAACAACTATATGGCAAGAAAATGGATAACCTGGAAGAAATGGACAGATTCTTAGAAAAGTTCAACCAGGAAGAAATAGAAATTATGAACAATCCAATTACAAGCACTGAAATTGAAGCTGTAGTAAAAAATCTCCCAAAGACAAAAGCCCAGAAACAGATGGCTTCACAGGAGAATTCTATCAAACATTTAGAGAAGAGCTAACGCTTATCCTTCTAAAACTCTTTCAAAAAATTATAGAGGAAGGAATACTTCTTTTTTTTTTATTTTAACTGGAGGCTAATTACTTAATATTGTGGTGGTTTTTGCCATACATTCACATGAATCAGTCATGGGTGTATATGTGTTCCCTATCCTGAACTCCCCTCCCACCTCCCTCCCCATCCCATCCCTCAGGGTTATCCCAGTGCACCAGCCCTGAGCACCCTGTCTCATGCATCAGACCTGGACTGGGGATCTATTTCACATATGGTAATATACATGTTTCAATGTTATTCTCTCAAATCATCCTACCCTTGCCTTCTCCCACAGAGTCCAAAAGTCTGTTCTTTACATCTGTGTCTCTTTTGCTGTCTCACATATAGGGTCATCATTACCATCTTTCTAAATTCCATATATATGCTTTAATATACTGTATTGGTGTTTTTCTTTCTGACTTACATTGCTCTTGGGCTCCAGTTTCACCCTCCTCATTAGAACTGATTCAAATGCATTCTTTTTAATGGCTAAGTAATATTCCATTGTGTATATGTACCACAGCCTTCTTATCCATTCATCTGCTGATGGACATCTAGGTTGCTTCCATGTCCTGGCTATTGTAAACAGTGCTGCAATGAACATTGGGGTACACATGTCTCTTTCAGTTCTGGTTTCCTTGGTGTGTATGTCCAGCAGTGGGATTCCTGGGTCATGTGGCAGTTCTATATCCAGTTTTTAAAGGAATCTCCACACTGTTCTCCATAGTGGCTGTACTAGTTTGCATTCCCACCAACAGTGTAAGAGGGTTCCCTTTTCTCCACACCCTCTACAGCATTTATTGTTTGTAGACTTTTTGATGGCAGCCATTCTGACCAGCATGAGTTGGTACCTCACTGTGGTTTTGATTTGCATTTCTCTGATAATGAGTGATGTTGAGCATCTTTTCATGTGTTTGTTAGCCATCTGTATGTCTTATTTGGAGAAATGTCTGTTTAGTTCTTTGGCCCATTTTTTGATTGGGTCGCTTATTTTTCTGGATTTGAGTTTCAGCAGTTGCTTGTATATTTTTGAGATTAATTCTTTGTCAGTTGTTTCATTTGCTATTATTTTCTCTCATTCTGAATGCTGTCTTTTTCCTTGCCTATAATTTTCTTCGTTGTGCAAAAACTTTTAAGTTTAATTAGGTTCCATTTGTTTGTTTTTTCTTTTATTTCCATTACTCTGGGAGGTGGGTCATAGAGGATCCTGCTATGATTTATGTCAGAGAGTGTTTTGCTTATGTTTTCCTCTAGGAGTTTTATAGTTTCTGATCTTACATCTAGATCTTTAATCCATTTTGAGTTTATTTTTGTGTATGGTGTTAGGAAGTGTTCAAGTTTCATTCTTTTACAAGTGGTTGACCAATTTTCCCAGCACCACTTGTTAAAGAGATTGTCTTTTCTCCATTGTATATTCTTGCCTAGGAAGGAACACTTTTAAACTCATTCTATGAGGCCACCATCATCTTGATACCAAAATCAGACAAAGACAACACAGAAAAAGAAAACTACAGACCAATATCACTGATGAACATAGATGCAAAAATCCTCAACAAAATTCTAGCTAACAGAATTCAGCAACACATCAAAAAGCTCATACACCATGATCAAGTTGGGTTTATTCCAGGAATGCAAAGATTCTTCAATATATGCAAATCAATCAATGTGATGCACCATATTAACAAATTGAAAGATAAAAACCATATGATCATCTCAATAGATGCAGAAAAAGCCTTTGACAAAATTCAGCACCCATTTATGATTAAAACCCTTCAAAAATGGGCATGGAAGGTACCTACCTCAATGTAGTAAAGGCCATATATGATAAGCCTACAGCAAACATTATTCTCAATGGTGAAAAACTGAAAACATTTCCCATAAAATCAGGAACAAGACAAGGGTATCCACTTTCACCACTATTATTCAATATAGTTCTGGAAGTCCTAGCTGTAGCAATCAGAGAAGAAAAAGAAATAAAAGGAGTCCAGATTGGAAAATAAGAAATAAAGCTCTCACTGTTTGCAGATGACATAATACTGTACATAGAAATTCCTAAAGATAGTATCAGAAAATTACTAAAGCTAATCAGTGAATTCAGCAAAGTTGCAGGATACAAAATCAATACACAGAAAATCACTTGCATTTCTATATACTAACAATGAAAAATCAGAAAGAGAAATTGAGGAATCAATCCCATTCACCATTGCAACAAAAAAAATTAAATATCTAGGAATAAACATATCTAAGGAGACAAAAGAATGGTACACAGAAAATTATAAGACACTGATGAAAGAAATCATATTGTGAAAATGACTATACTACCAAATGCAATCTACAGATTCAGTGTGATCCCTATCAAATTACCAATGACATTTTTCACAGAACTAGAACAAATAATTTCACAGTTTGTATGGAAACACAGAAGACCTCCAGTAGCCAAAGCAGTCTTGAGAAAGAAGAATGGAGCTGGAGGAATCAACCTTCCTGACTTCAGATTATACTACAAAGCTACAGTCATCAAGACAATATGGTACTGGCAGAAAAACAGAAATATTGATCAATGGAACATGATAGAAAGCCTAGAAATAAACCCATGCACCTATGGGTACCTTATTTTTGACAAAGGAGGAAAGAGTATACAATGGGGCAAAGACAGCCTCTTCAATAAATGGTGCTGGGAAAACTGGACAGCTGCATGTAAAAGTATGAAATTAGAACACTTCCTAACACCATACAAGGATAAACTCAAAATGGATTAAAGACCTAAATGTAAGACTAGAAACTATAAAACTCTTAGAAGAAAACATAGGCAGAACACTTTATGACATAAATAAAAGCAAGATCCTCTATGGCCCACCTCCTAGAGTAACAGAAATAAAAACAAAAGTAAGCAAGTGGGACCTGATTAAACTTAAAAGCCTTTTTTGCACGGCAAAGGAAACTATAAGCAAGGTGCAAAGACCACCCTCAGAATGGAAGAAAATAATAGCAAATGAAACAACTGACAAAGGATTAATTTCCAAAATATACAAGCACCTCAATGCCGGAAAAACAACCCAATCAAAAAGTGGGAAAAAGACCTAAACCAACATTTCTCCAAAGAGGACATACAGATGGCTAACAAACACGTGAAAAGATGCTCAACATCGCTCATTAATAGAGAAATGCAAATCAAAACTACAATGAGGTATCACCTCACACCGGTCAGAATGGCCATCATCAAAAAGACTACAAACAATAAATGCTGGAGAAGGTGTGGAAAAGGGAACACTCTTGCATTGTTGGTTGGAATGTGTGAATTGATACAGCCCCTATGGAAGATGGTATGGAGATTTCTTTAAAAAACTGGGAATAAAACCACCATATGACCCAGAAATCCCACTCCTAGGCATATACTCTGAGGAAACCAAAACTGAAAAAGGCACATGTATCCCATTGTTCACTGCAGCACTATTTACAACAGCTAGAACATGGAAGCAACCTAGATGTCCATCGACAGACGAATGGGTAAAGAAGTTGTGGTACATACACACAATGGAATATTACTTAGCCATAAAAAGGAACACATTTGAATTAGCTCTGATGAGGTGGATGAACCTAAAACCTATTATACAGAGTGAAGTGAGTCAGAAAGAGATAGATAGATATCATATTGTAACACACATATACGGAATCTAGAAAAATGGGGCTGAAGAATTTATTTACAGGGCAGTAATGGAGAAACAGACATAGAGAATAGGATTATGGACATGGGGAGAGGGGAGGAGAGGATGCGATGTATGGAAAGAGTAACATGGAAACTTACATTACCATATTGAAAATAGACAGCCAATGGAAATTTGCTATATGGCTCAGGAAACTCAAACAGGGGCTCTGTATCAACCTAGAGGGGTTGGATGAGGAGGAAGGTGGGAGGGAAGTTCAAAAGAGAGGGGATATGTGCATACCTATGGCTGATTCATGTTGAGGTTTGACAGAAAACAAAAAAATTATGTAAAGCAATTATCCTTCAATTAAAAAAAAAGATTTTAAAAAAAGGAAAACAAATAAGCAGGATGACAATATACAGCCTTGACATACTCCTTTCCTGATTTGGAACCAGTCTGTTGTTCCATGTCTAGTTCTAACTGTTGCTTCTTGACCTGCATACAGATTTCTCAGGAGGCAGGTTAGGTGGTCTGGTATTCCCATCTCTTTTAGAATTTCCCACAGTTTGTTGTGATCCACATAGTCAAAGGCTTTGGTGTAGTCCATAAAGCAGAAGTAGATATTTTTCTAGAACTCTCTTGCTTTTTCGATGATCCAACAGATGTTGGCCATTTGATCTCTGGCTCTTCTGCCTTTTCTAAATCCAGCTTGAACATCTGGAAGATCACGGTTCACCTACTGTTGAAGCCTGGCTTGGAGAATTTTGAGCATTACTTTGCTAGCGTGTGAGATGAGTGCAATTGTGTGGTAGTTTGAACATTCTTTGTCATTGCCTTTCTTTGGGATTGGAATGAAAACTGACCTTTTCCAGTCTTGTGGCCACTGCTGAGTTTTCCTAATTTGCTGGCATATTGATTGTAGCACTTTCACAGCATCATCTTTTAGGATTTGAAATAGCTCAACTGGAATTCTGTCACCTCCACTAGCTTTGTTCATAGTGATGCTTCCTAAGGCTCACGTGACTTTGCATTCTAGGATGTCTGGCTCTAGGTGAGTGATCACACCATAATGGTTATCTGGGTCATGAAGATCTTTTTAGTATAGTTCTTCTGTGTATTCTTGCCACCTCTTCTTAATATCTTCTGTTTCTATTAGGTCCATACCATTTCTGTCCTTTATTGTGCCCATCCTTGCATGAAATGTTCCCTTGGTATCTCTAATTTTCTTGAAGAGATCTCTAGTCTGTCCCATTCTACTGTTTTCCTCTATTTCTTTGCATTGATCACTGAGGAAGTCTTTCTTATCTCTCCTTGCTATTCTTTGGAACTCTGTATTCAAATGGGTATATCTTTCTTTTTCTTCTTTGCCTTTTACTTCTCTTCTTTTCTCAGCTATTTGTAAGGCCTCCTCAGACAAGCATTTTGCCCTTTTGCATTTCTTTATCTTGGAGATCATCTTGATCACTGCCTCCTGTACAATGTCAAGAACCTCTGTCCATAGTTCATCAGGCACTCTATCAGATCTAATCCCTTGAATCTATTTGTCACTTCCACTGTGTAATCGTAAGGGATTTGTTTTAGGTCATACCTGAATGGTCTAGTGGTTTTTCCTACTTTCTTCAATTTAAGTCTGAATTTGGCAATAAGGAGTTCATGATCTGAGCCACAGTCAGCTCCTGATCTTGTTTTTGCTGACTGTAGAGATCTTCTCCATCTTTGGCTTCAAAGAATATAATCAATCTGATTTTGGTATTGACCATCTGGTGATGTCCTTGTGCAGAGTCTTCTCTTGTCTTGTTGGAAGAGGGTATTTGCTACGATCAGTGCGTTCTCTTGGCAAAAATCTGTTAGCGTTTGCCCTGCTTCATTTTGTACTTCAAGGCCAAATTCGCCTGTTACTCCATGTATCTCTTGACTTCCTATTTTTGCATTTTAGTTCCCTATGATTAAAAGGATATCTTTTTTTGGATGTTAGTTCTAGATGGTCTTGTAGGTCTTCATAGAACCGTTCAACTTCAGTTTTTTTCAGCATTACTGATTGGGACATATACTTGGATCACTGTGATACTGAATCACTTGCCTTAGAAATGAACAGAGATCATTCTGTCATTTTTGAGATTGCACACAAGTACTGCATTTTGGACTCTTTTGTTGACTATGAGGGCTACACCATTTCTTCTAAGGGATTCTTGCCTACAGTAGTAGATATAATGGTCATCTGAATTAAAATTGCCCATTTCAGTCCATTTTAGTTCACTGATTCCTAAAATGTCAATGTTCACTATGCTAACTCTTGTTTGAACACTTCTAATTTACCTTGATTCATGGACTTAACATTCCAGTTTCCTATGCAAGGTTGTTCTTTTCTGCATTGGACTTTACTTCCATCACCAGTCCCATTCAGAACTGGGCATTTTTTTTTTCCCTTTGGCTCCATCTCCTCATTCTTTCTGGAGTTATTTCTCCACTCTTCTCTATTAACATATTAATATTCTACCGACCTGGGGAATTCATCTTTCAGTGTCATATCTTTATGCCTTTTAATACTGTTCATGGGGTTATCAAGGCAAGAATACTGAAGTGGTTTGTTTTTCCAGTGAACCACATTCTGTCAGAACTCTCCACCATGACCCATCCATCTTGGGTGGCCCTACATGGCATGGCATAGTTTCATTGAGTTAGACAAGGCTGTGGTCCCTGGGTCTGAAAGATCCCCTGGAGAAGGAAATGGCAACCCACTCCAGTACTCTTGCCTAGAAAATTCCATGGATGGAGGACCCTAGTGGGCTACAGTCCATGGAGTCACAAAGAGTCAGACACGACTGAGCAACTTCACTCACTTGTGGTCCATGTGATCAGTTTGATTAGTTTTCTGTGATTGTGGTTTTCATTCTGTCTCCCCTCTGACAGATAAGGATAAGAGGCTTATGGAAGCTTCCTGATGGGAGAGACTGACTTTAGGGGGAACTGGATCTTATTCTGATAGGCGGGCCCACCGGGCTTCCCTGTTAGCTCAATTAGTAAAGAATCTACCTGCAAAGCAGGAGACCCCAGCTTAATTCCTGGGTTGGGAAGATCTGCTGAAGAAGGGATAGGCTGCGATGAACATTGGGGTGCACGTGTCTCTTTCAGAGGAATCGGGTGGAGAGGGAGGTGGGAGGGGGGATCGGGATGGGGAATACATGTAACTCCATGGCTGATTCATGTCAATGTATGACAAAACCCACTGCAATGTTGTGAAGTAATTAGCCTCCAACTAATAAAAAAAAAAAAAAAAAAAAAAGGGATCGGCTACTTACTTCAGTATTCTTGGACTTCCCTTGTGGCTCAGCTGGTAAAGAATCTGCCTGCAAGGTGGGAGGCCTGGGTTTGATCCCTGGGTTAGAAAGGTACCCTGGAGAAGGGAAAGGCTACCCACTCCAGTATTCTGGCCTA